>NC_139022.1:41375722-41930084 GCF_964662115.1 Mustela nivalis | reverse complement strand
AAAAACAAAGTCAAAGCCAGCTCTGTGATAGGTGCAGCTGTTAGTGCCATCCTAGCTTTCCTTTCCTTTCTTGGCTCAGTGTATGAGGCACCTGATCCAAAGCTCTTTCATCTGAATTTCTTTATAATGCCCTAAAAAGGAGCCTTATATTTTGACACATGAATGATGCTTTTTTCTTGTTTCTATATATCCTCTAAATAAATTTACTCTTTTATTCCTCAGCAATTATCCTCTTCTTGTAGAATTCAATATTATTGAATACTTTTTTTTGAATACACTCATGTTTTTGGTGTTTTTACTATTTCTTTATTTTGATTCTCCTTAAATTATTGTCCCCCCTCTGATATTGAACCTAAATGTGAACATTCCTCCAAACTCCACCTTTGACACTGACTTGTCTTGTTATATTGTTATCATTGTCTTACCACTGTTGCTATGACATCCAAATATATATCTTAAGATGTGATCTCTGGCCTTTGCTCCAGGTCCAGGTTTCCAGTTGTCTTTCTCAATTACTCCATTTTTATTCCTGCCATCAGTTGTCTCATCTGAATATTCCTGTGCCTCAGTAGATTCTGGGCACAGTGAGGTCACAGCAATAAGCGGTAACTCAATGGCTCTTACCCATGTGCATAACCCAGACCAGCCGTGCATCCCAAAGTCTCCCAGTTGTTTTTGGGTTTACCTGGATATCCTTTTTTTTTTTTTTTTTCTGGTTCCATGACAGATTTTCAGTGTCCACAAAACACCTTAAAGGGAGCTGCCCTGATAGAAATGCCCTTAGTAAGAATCACTTTCGTGCCAGGTGTCACCCTGAGCACCCATGTCTTCCATGCTCTCTTCTCTTAACCTTGTTTGAGTTTTCTTCATCGCTTTTATGGCTACCAGTCATTATAATTTTTTCTTCGTTTTTTTTTTTTTAATTGTCTAACTTTTGTTAGAAAAGACTGTCTGTTTCACTCTTCTGTTCCCAATGCTATCAACAGTTCTTGGCACTGGAAAGGCTTCATAAATACTTGTTGAATGAAATCACTCAGCATCAGGGAAATACAAATCAAAACCACAATGAGATATCACCTCACACCAGTCAGAATGACTAAAATCAACAAGTCAGCAAATGACAGATGCTGGTGAGGATGCGGAGAAAGGGGAACCCTCCTACACTCTTGGTGGGAATGCAAGCTGGTGCAGCCACTCTGGAAAACAGCATGGAGGTTCCTCAAAATGTTGAAAATAGAACTGCCCTATGACCCAGCAATTGCACTATTGGGTATTTACCCTAAAGATACAAACGTAGTGATCCAAAGGGGCACGTGCACCCGAATGTTTATAGCAACAATGTCCACAATAGCCAAACTATGGAAAGAACCTAGATGTCCATCAACAGATGAATGGATCAAGAAGATGTGGTATATATACACAATGGAATACTATGCAGCCATCAAAAGAAATGAAATCTTGCCATTTGCGACAACATGGATGGAACTAGAGCGTATCATGCTTAGCGAAATAAGTCAAGCAGAGAAAGACAACTATCATATGATCTCCCTGATATGAAAAATAATTCTTAAAAGCCCAAATAATAAGGGGATCCAGTGGCCATTAGTATTGCCTTGGTGTTTGGGTCTGCACCATCAAAGTCGACACCTAATTGCATCTCCTGTTGATTATTGTTGTAAATGGAGCACAGATATGAATAAAGTACACTTAACAAAGCAAGATAAAATAAAACCATAAATTTCAAGTTAATACCTGCCAGCTAAATCATTTCAGCATTTTAGGAGGCAAAGGACAGAGAGACGTGTCTCTCTCAAAGCATTCCTTCCACATATTAACCTGGAAGTAGCTTTGATAATTAATTCATGACATTTGATTTCATTTCACTCGGGGTATGAGTCACACATGAGTTTGAGTTCTCACCACTTTGGACATAATTATAGCCTAAAAAAACATTAAAATGAACTTTCATTTTTCAAGAAAATGTACAAAGAAATCATTTGGAAGAAGAATCTCATATTGATCTTCACTTTTTGAAAATTACATTGGTATGGAGATAGTTTTGGGAAATATAGAACCATTAGTCCTTAAGCCTATATATCCCACTAGTACCTTTTAAAAGATAGCTAATATTTAAATTATTTGTTTCTGAGTACTATTCTCTTTATATTAAGATAAAACAATTTCCTTTGGTTGCCAGGTAGTTTTTCTGAGTTTGATCAATTAGTTATCTTTTGAAATCACTATGCCATAGTTAACTAATTAATGTTACAATATGAAATATTGTATAAGCTAATGACAACATTGTGAACAAAAGAAAACTGTCCATATTGTACACATTTTTTTGAAAATTCTCCCATAATTAATCATTGCTAGCTCTTTTGCATTCTGAAATGAGTATTTTGGCTTGCTAAATAATGACAATTTAAAACTAAAGATCTCGAAAAACCTGGAATGGTAATGGGAGCTATCATCCGTTCACACTAATTATACCTCTAGTTATAGATGAAAAGTGGCAAAAGCACATAAAATAAATCTTGCTTTGACAGCTGCTGGTAGAATTTCTGTTGTTTGGTTATAATCATTTTTAAAAAAGTAGGTTTTATATTCTGCTGGATTTCTTAAAGTTCTGAGATTTTCCATATATGTAATATTTATTTCAGAATTGTCTGTAGCAGCAGAAGTTGAAAATATATACCAGGTAACTGAATATTTGTAAATATTTAAATTATGCTCAAATACCCGTGTTGTGGTTTATCACTAGTTAAGTAACTTATCTCACGGAGTCCTTTGTCAGAAATTGTCCAATGGTTGGCTGAATATTCTAAACATCAACCAGTAAAATTGGGGAGATAAAAAGGCAAAGTAATTCCAAAGTAAACTTGCAAATCTCTTCAGAGATGACACAAAATTAGTACTGGTGAATGAGTTGAAACATATGGAAACTCTTCACAAAAGAGAATCTAACCAGGGGCACCTGGGTAGCTCAGTGGGTTAAAGCCTCTGTCTTTGGCTGGGGTCATCATCTCCTGGTCCTGAGATCAAGACCCGCATCGGGCTCTCTGCTCAACAGGGAGCCTGCTTCCCCTGCTCTCTCTGCCTACTTGTGATCTCTGTCTGCCAAACAAATAAATAAAATCTTTGGAAAAACGATTTTTTAAAAAAAAAGAGGATCTAAGCAAATTATACCAGTTAACTGAAAATGGGAATCATTAAGAATGGTAAAAAGCATTTCTAAAGACAATGATTGGAAGGAATATCAAAAGATCAATGGTGACCTTTAGAAAAATTAATGAAATTTTTGGATTTTTGTAAAAAGATTTATTTATTTATTTGAGAAAGAGAGAGCGTGCGCATGCATGAGCTGGTGAGGGGAGGAGCAAAGGGAGGAGGACAAGCACATTCCCGCTGAGCATGGAGTCCAACTGCAGATTTGATCCACAACCCATGAGATTATGACCTGAGCCAAAACCCAGAGTCAAAGCCTTAACCAATTAAGCCAGCCAGGCACGCTTGATCTTCTTTTCTTTCATTTTATTTTTTCCAAAAGTTGTACTCTCTAAGTTCTCATGTCAAAAGTCAAAAGTAAAACACATTAGTAATGTGTTGTCTTACAAATTTGTCAGCAATACTACACTCAATTTCCACTGTACAAACGAGGGCAGAGAGGAAGATGGCGGTGGCGGCAGCAGTTGTGGTGACTAAGCTGAGCCCAGGGACAGGATGTTGGTGTTGGTATTGAGAGACCTGCACATTCCACACCAGTGCAACAGTTTCTTGGCTAAATTGAAAAAAAAAAATGCTGGTGTCAGGAAAGATTCAACACATTGTCTTCCTTTGCACCAAGAATTATGACTATCTCAAGACTTCATATTGTGAGGAGACTTTGATGACAAGCTGAATTATTCAGAACAGAAAATGGTGACTGTTAGGCAGCTCAAAATGACTCTGATCCATGGGCATAGAGTTATTCCATGGGGAGGTACGGCCAGTCTGGCCCTGTTGTAGAGGCAGTCTGATGTGGACATCCTTATCTCAGGACACACACACACACAAATTTGAAGCATTTGAGCATGAAAATAAATTTCACATTAACCCGGGTTCTGCCACTGGAGCATATAATAACTTGGAAACAAATATTATCCCTTCATTACCTTTCTCTTCATATCCCTTTCTCTTTCTTTCTCTGTCTCTCTCTTTTGTTATTATTTTTTGTTTGTTTTGTTTTTGTTCTTGTTTTTTTATGTCAGGTAAGTCACACACAATCAGATGGTTAATCTGCCCACACGTCTTTCTTTAACACAGTTCATGGCAAGTCTCTCTTAGTAGCACGGGGTTTCTACTTATCACACGTGATGTAAATTCACTGTGGTTTCAGAATGGCAAGACCCACCATCAGTTTAGCTTAAGTGTATTTGGGTATTATAACATAGACATTACTTTGCTTTAAATATATGGTATTTTTGTGAGGGCAAATGTATGTGTGTAAAATATAAAGAAATTGAGATATGTATTATATTAATAGGAGTCTGAATAGAAAGGAAAATATTAAGCATGATAATTTTTATGGAACTCAGAAATGCACTGTTTTTTCTATTTTGTGAGTTGATTTTTACTGTGGCAGTCATTTGAACTAGAGGAAAAATAGCTACTTGATAAATCACCCAAAATGGAAGAACATGGCAAGGTCAATTACTGTCTTCCAGATTATATATTTGGTATATGATCAGAGACTTTTTCTTAAGTTGGGGAATTCTGACTAATTTTCACAGCTTGGAAATGGGCATTCTTTGCTCACTTATTAGCTTATCAATTTTCTTAGAAGAACCAATACTCAAAGTACCAGTAAAACCTGAAGCCCAGGGGTGCCTGGGTGGCTCAGTGGGTTAAAGCTTCTACCTTTGGCTCAGATCATGATCCCAGGATCCTGGGATCGAGCTCCGTATCAGGCTCTCTGATCAGCAGGGAGCCTGCTTCTCTCTCTCAATCTCTGCCTGCCTCTACGCCTACTTGTGATCTCTGTCTGTTAAATAAATTAAAAAAAAAAAACACACAAAAAAACAAAAAACCTGAAGCCCAGTCAACAGGTTCTGACATAAAACCTGAAACACCTTGGCCACCTGGAGAAAAGGGATACTCTCCTTTCTGAGACAAGGTCTCTCTGTTTCCTAAAACAAATTTCTGAAAATGGGCATTTCAAAGACATGCTCCATTTTTCTTTCATTTCAGTAGTAAGCAGTTGCCATTTTAGAAAACATAAGTAGTCCTGAGAGGAAAATACATAGTGGTACAAGCCTTTCTCAAGAAACAAGAAAGGTCTCAGGTACACAACCTAACCCTACAGCTAAAGGAGCTGGAGAAAGAACAAGAAAGAAACCCTAAACCCAGCAGGAGGAGAGAAATCATAAAGATCAGAGCAGAAATCAATGAAATAGAAACTAAAAAAACAATAGAACAAATCAACGAAACTAGGAGCTGGTTCTTTGAAAGAATTAATAAGATTGATAAACCCCTGGCCAGAATTATCAAAAAGAAAAGAGAAAGGACACAAATAAATAAAATCATGAATGAAAGAGGAGAGATCACAACCAACACCAAAGAAATACAAACAATTATAAGAACATACTATGAGTAACTTTACGCCAACAAATTTGACAATCTGGAAGAAATGGATGCATTCCTAGAAACAAATAAACTACCACAACTGAACCAGGAAGAAATAGAAAGCCTGAACAGACCCATAACCAGTAAGAAGATTGAAACAGTCATCAAAAATCTCCAAACAAACAAAAGCCCAAGGCCAGATGGCTTCCCAGGGGAATTCTACCAAACATTTAAAGAAGAACTAATTCCTATTCTCCTGAAACTGTTCCAAAAAATAGAAATGGAAAAAAAACTTCCAAACTCATTTTATGAGGCCAGCATCACCTTGATCCCAAAACCAGACAAGGATCCCATCAAAAAAGAGAGCTATAGACCAATATCCTTGATGAACACAGATGCGAAAATTCTCACCAAAATACTAGCCAATAGGATTCAACAGTACATTAAAAGGATCATTCACCACGAACAAGTGGGATTTATTCCAGGGCTGCAAGTTTGGTTCAACATCCACAAATCAATCAATGTGATACAACACACCAATAAAGAAAGAACAAGAACCATATGATACTCTCAATAGATGCTGAAAAAGTATTTGACAAAGTACAGCATCCCTTCCTGATAAAAACTCTTCAATGTTTAGGGATAGAGGGCACATACCTCAATATTATCAAAGCCATCTATGAAAAATCCACCGCAAATATCATTCTCAATGGAGAAAAACTGAAAGCTTTTCCGCTAAGGTCAGGAACACGGCAGGGATGTCCATTATCACCACTGTTATTCAACAAAGTACTAGAAGTCCTAGCCTCAGCAATCAGACAACAAAAGGAAATTAAATGCATCTAAATCGACAAAGAAGAAGTCAAACTATCACTATTCACAGATGACATGATACTATATGTGGAAAACCCAAAAGGCTCCACTCCAAAACTGCTAGAACTTGTACAGGAATTCAGTAAAGTGTCAGGATATAAAATCAATGCACAGAAATCAGTTGTATTTCTCTACACCAACAACAAGACAGGAGAAAGAGAAATTAAGGAGTCAATCCCATTTACAATTTCACCCAAAACCATAAGATACCTAGGAATAAACCTAACCAAAGAGGCAAAGAATCTATACTCAGAAAACTAGAAAGTACTCATAAAAGAAATTGAGGAAGACACAAAGAAATGGAAAAATTTTCCATGCTCCTGGGTTGGAAGAATAAATATTGTGAAAATGTCTATGCTACCTAAAGCAATCTACACATTTAATGCAATTCCTATCAAAGAACCATCCATCTTTTTCAAATAAATGGAACAAATAATCCTAAAATTTATATGGAACCAGAAAAGACCTCGAATAGCCAAAGGGATATTGAAAAAGAAAGCCAACGTTGGTGGCATCACAATTCTGGACTTCAAGCTCTATTACAAAGCTGTCATCATCAAGACAGCATGGTACTGGCACAAAAACAGACACATAGATCAATAGAACAGAATAGAAAGTCCAGAAATAGACCCTCAGCTCTGTGGTCAACTAATCTTCAACAAAGCAGGAAAGAATGTCCAATGGAAAAAAGACAGCCTCTTCAATAAATGGTGTTGGGAAAATTGGACAGCCACATGCAGAAAAATGAAATTGGACCATTTCCTTACACCACACATGAAAATAGACTCAAAATGGATGAAGGACCTCAATGTGAGAAAGAAATCTATCAAAATCCTTGAGGAGAACACAGGCAGTAAACTCTTTGACCTCAGCCACAGCAACATCTTCCTAGGAACATCGCCAAAGGCAAGGGAAGCAAGGGCAAAAATGAACTATTGGGATCTTATCAAGATCAAAAGCTTTTGCACAGCAAAGGAAACAGTTAACAAAACCAAAAGACAACTGACAGAATGGGAGAAGATATTTGCAAACGACATATCAGATAAAGGACTAGTGTCCAGAATCTATAAAGAACTTAGCAAACTCAACACCCAAAGAACAAATAATCCAATCAAGAAATGGGCAGAGGACATGAACAGACATTTCTGCATAGAAGACATTCAGATGACCAACAGACACATGAAAAAGTGCTCCATATCACTCAGCATCAGCGAAATATAAATCAAAACCACAATGAGATAGCACCTCACATCAGTAAGAATGGCTAAAATTAACAAGTCAGGAAATGACAGATGCTGGCGAGGATGCGGAGAAAGGGGAACCCTCCTACACTGTTTACCCTAAAGATACAAACGTAGTGATCCAAAGGGGCACGTGCACCCGAATGTTTATAGCAGCAATGTCCACAATAGCCAAACTATGGAAAGAACCTAGATGTCCATCAGCAGATGAATGGATCAAAAAGATGTGGTATATATACACAATGGAATACTATGCAGCCATCAAAAGGAATGAAATCTTGCCATTTGTGACAACATGGATGGAACTAGAGCGTATCATGCTTAGCGAAATAAGTCAAGCAGAGAAAGACAACTATCATATGATCTCCCTGATATGAGGAAGTGGTGATGCAACATGGGGGCTTAAGTGGGTAGGAGAAGAATCAATGAAACAAGATGGGATTGGGAGGGAGACAAACCATAAGTGACTCTTAATCTCACAAAACAAACTGAGGGTTGCTGGGAGGAGGGGGTTTGGGAGAAGGGGGTGGGATTATGGACATTGGGGAGGGTATGTGCTTTGGTGAGTGCTGTGAAGTGTGTAAACCTGGTGATTCACAGACCTGTACCCCTGGGGATAAAAATATATTATATATTTATAAAAAATTTAAAAATTAAAAGTAAAAATAAACAAAAACATAAGTAGACCCAGAATTTCTGATTTCCTTCCAATTTAGCTAATAGATAGAATTTCTTATTGCTGTATTTGTGCTAAGGTTGAACCCTTTCTCTTTAAGATTCTGACCACACTGCTTTCTAGAAATTCTGGTACCAATATGTGATCGGGGTGCCTGGGTGGCTTAATTCGTTGGGCATCTGACTTCAGCTCAGGTCCTGGGGTCCTGGGATTGAGCCCCACATTGGGTGCCCTGCTCAGTGGTGACCCTGCTTCTCACTCTTCCTCTGCCCCTTCCCCTATTCTTGCTCACTCTCTCTCTCTGTGTGACAGATAAATAAATGGAATCTTTTTTTAAAAAAAAAAAGGAAATATGTAATCAGATCTCTCTTATTATGAAGAGAAACAAGCACACTGAGTTTAATGGGTACTGAATAAACCCAAGTTGACAGTCATGTGCAAATGTAGGAGCTTGTTTGAAGGGACACTGTATACAGTAAAGAAATTTTTTCTTTTTTTTTTTTTTTAAGATTTTATTTATTTATTTGACAGACAGAGATCACAAACAGGCAGAAAGGCAGGCTGGGTGGGGTGTAGGCTCCCCACTGAGCAGAGAGCCCAATGTGGGCCACAATCCCAGGACCCCAGGATCATGACCTGAGCTGAAGGCAGAGGCTTTAACCCACTGAGCCACCCAGGCACCGCAAGAAATGTTTTCTTAATCACCTAACTTAAAGGACAAGGAAAAGATTACTGGGACTGATTGAAAAGATTCATTTGTGCTTGAATTTGTGGATTTATTTTACTTCAAAAATTGGCCCAGGGGCACCTGAGTAGCTTAGTGGGTTAAGCCTCTGCCTTCAGCTCAGGTCATGATCCCAGGGTCCTGGGATCAAGCCCCACGTAGGGCTCTCTGCTCAGCATGGAGCCTGCTTCTCTGTCTCTCTGCCTGCCTCTCTATCTACTTGTGATCCCTGTCTGTCAAATAAATAACTCTTAAAAAAAAAAAAAAGACTTACAAGTTAAAAAAAAAAAGGCCTAGTTTTTAAATTGTTTGGAAGATTATGAAATAAAAAATATCTATAATACAGCCACATTGGTGAATTACATTGGCAGCCTACCAAACCAAGAAATTTCAAGTAACAGGTGGTTATGACATATTAAAATGAATAGAATTTCTTGCTTTCACTAACAAAGGAAATCGGGTTTCTAAAAGGAGGGTACTTAAATTTCAAATAAGATTTCATTTGTAATAGAAGATGAGTTTATTAGTGAGAGGGAGACAAACCATGAGACACTGTAGACTCTGAGAACCAAACTGAGGGTTTTGGAGGGGAAGAGGGTTAGGGGATGGATGAGCTGGGTGATGCGTATTAAGGAGGGCACATATTGCATAGAGCACTGGGTGTGGTGCATAAACAATGAATCTTGGAACACTGAAAAAAATAAAGAAAATAAAATAAAGAAATTACTAAACAAGGTCTCTGAGAGGGTCAAGTAAATCTGTATTTGACATACAATTTTAAAAATATAATCAGTCCTTTGAGAGGAAATAAAGCACAAAAACTGGCTTGTTGGAGAAAAGAATATAATACAGTAAATGACAGATATTTCTTATTTTGATACCAGGCAAAAATTTTTTTCTGTAAGTCATATTAGTGTACCTACAGAAGCAATTCCCTGGATTTCTACAACAAACCAGAAAATAATTTCACAAAGACATGGACAACCACATTTTCGGGTTCTAAAATTTATCTTTCTGGACAATCAGGTATTTGAGGATTTTTTTTAAAAAAGGTTTTTTTGATAAATTAAAATAAATGACTACAATTGTTACCATCAAATTTGAAATGAGGTTAGAAATTTGAGCGTGTTACCTACCTCCCTCATCCCTGTCAGATGGAGAAAATGCATTCATTCCTTCTATACCTTACCTCAGTCGGGAGATCACAAACCACTGAATAACCAGTCCAGTCCATGGTTCCCATTTAAGATTGTCCCATAAAACAAGCCCCCTCTGAATGTCTCACTGGCAGATTCTAGCCATTTACTTGTTTACTGTCCTGCATGTGAGAATAGAATTATGGCCATTTCATAGAAAGACTCCCTCAGTGACTGGGGAGAGAGGGAATGAACAGGGCGTGAGGCATAAAAGAGCAATGGAGAAGGAAGCCGGTTCCTTTTTTTTTTTTTTTTTTTTTTAAGATTTTATTTATTTATTTGAGAGAGAGTGAAAGAGAGAGAGCACGAGAAGGGGGAGGGTCAGAAGGAGAAGCAAACTCCCTGCTGAGCTGGAAGCCTGACACAGGACTGGATCCTAGGACTCCGGGATCATGACCTGAGTGGAAGGAACACTCTTAACCAGCTGAGCCACTGAGGTGCCTAAAACGCAGGGGCAGACACTTTGCGGCACTACAGCCCCCAGTGCTTGCCTGAGAAAGACAGAATCAATCTCAACAGAACATCAACATCCCATGCCATCTATTCATAAACCCTAACCCCTTCCATCAGACTTGGACCAGAGGGCAAGGGAACATTTTGCTAAATCTGACCACTTTGTCTTTTCACAGGAGGCAAGAAATAGAAACCTATTCCTCTTGGAAAATTCCCCTGACCCAGGCTAAGGAAAGGATGTGCATTTTCCCATAGGACCTGATTCAACTTCTCCATTTGAGCACACTTCTCTCCATTCAGTTTCTCTCCCCATCCCCAATCCCACCTTTCCAACCCTTCTCCCTCCCTCCTGATCTCCCTTCTCTTCTCCCTTCTTAAAGAAATGATCTGCCTTCAGCTCCATAGCAAACAGAAACAATATTTTCTTTGCTTAATAAAGAGGAAGCAGGTAATTGGCTCCCCACTCATTTACCTTAACGGGTCCTCTTGTAAAGTTCAGAGGCCCAACTTGCCCAAAAATTTGTAGGGAAAGATCCAGAGCCCGCTGGCTCCTAGGACTGTAAACCCATCTCTCCTCAGAGAGGCACCATGTCTCTCACAAGATACACAGGAGATATGACAATCACAAAATGAGTCTTCTTGTATACTGAGAAGATACGTGTAAATTCTGTTCTACATTACTGCAGAAGTCTGTGAGAAATCCTGGCCAGATTCGGTCCTCTATTTTCTACTACTAGCATCCATGTAGATCTGCTAATGCCTACTTGATAATAAGATATGCTCCTTCTTGGGGTGCCTGGGTAGCTCAGAGAGTTAAGACTCTGCCTTGGGTTCAGGTCATGATCTCAGGGTCCTGAGATTGAGCCCCACATTGGGCTCTCTGCTCAATAGGGAGCCTGCTTCTCCCTCTCTCTGCCTACTTGTGATTTCTGTCAAATAAATAAATAAAATATTAAAAAAAGAGAGAAGATGTGTTCTTTCTCTCTCCTACATTGGTGTGGACATCATTGCATTTCCCTAATCCTTCCTTCTTTTTGCCTTCTTTCTTAATATTTTTCTTTCTTTTCACAAATATTGAGAAAGGACAGAGAGCACTAGAGTAAATGCAAAAAGACATTGGGAGCATGACAGCCTGAACTAAAAGGTAAAAAGGAGACAGTCTTATTTGTTCCAGAATCTTTAACTTCTGCTTCAAGATTTTAAAATATAGGTTTTATTTTTCTTGCTTTCTTGATTAGCTTTTAATTACTTTTTTTTGTGTGACTACATGTTTATTATTTATTCAGGATGTGTGTGAGTGTGTGTGTGTTGGCCGCCTACATTATTTCTAGTTCTGGTTGCAAAAATCCTGACAAAGTATCTGTTGATTCCGTTGTTTTTGCATGATTCATGGTGTGTGGTCCAACATTAATGATGCATGAAGCTTCTAAACACCTGAGCTTGAAAGGGGGAGGATTCAATGTTCTTTAAGAAGTTGACCCTTTAACTGCCATTAATCAACTAAGTCTATGTGCTTCCCTTGAGTGCAAGCTTCATTAGTCTTCCTCCTTTCTTCTTTTTAGATGATAAGCAAAACTAAATCTTTCTGGAGAACAAGATAATAGAAATAAATTTAAATGTTTACAGCTTTATTACAAAAATTAGAATATTCACTGCATTCAACTCCTGTTTGAAGTTAACCAACTCACTCTGGAGTTAACCAAGACTATCACCTATATGTCGACCAAGATGACCTTAATGTTCCCCTCCACTTAAACTTTGGATAAGTTCCTTCTTAATTTAAGGCCCTGATCTCTGTTTTTTAGTGGATTTACTTTAGAAAACTTACAATTAAAGTCTTTCCTCTGTCCTTTAAGATGTAAATCTTGCTCCAGCTTTTTTTTTTTTTTTTCCTCAGGAGTCCCTTTCTCAGGAACCTGGGAGCCATCACTTTGAAAGGCAGTCATCAAGAAAAATAGAGCCCCTGTCTTCCACCTCTGTGAGAGAACAGGATCCTAACTTTCACAGGCGCCCTTGGCAAGTACAGACAGTCTAATCACTAACCAACCTGATAAAGTCCTTCATTACTTTTTTTCACTAGCTTAACCCAGGGCTTAAAAATTCTTCTGCCTTTGTTTCAGTATAGTTTTATATTACATTTTAAGTATAAAATGGAGTTTACATATATTTTATATATATGAGGTTTATATATCATGCATAGTTATACACACATACATATGTATACACATATACTTTATGCATATATAAACATATAGTGTACATATTTATGTGCACACACACAGATCTAAATTCAATAACACCAAAGTCACATCCTATGGTGGAAGCAGATAGAGCAGATGCAAACTATTTTATTTGTGAAATAACACTATTGTTTTGTTCTGCACTCTTCACTGGTCCCTTCTTATCCCAATACATGAATACACACACACACACACACACACACACACACACACACCCCAAATGTGAGAGCCTGTGACATTTTGGAGCAGAGTTATCCCCGGTCTTTCCTGTCATCTGTGAGCAAGTAGAAGCTGATCTCTCTGGAGAAGGGTGGTGAGGCTCACCCATTTCCAAGCTCCAGGGAAGATTCTTGCTGGATTGCATCCAGGTCAGAACTCTCAGTCCCCTCATATGGACTGACACTGTTGTCACTGTTCTAGGAACTGAGGGCTAGCTTGTGTGGTCTCTGCACTTCAATATTTTCTGTTTCCTTCATTACATGTTGGAATATGGAGAAACTTCATTTCTGCCTTGGCCACCTTCCAAGGATCCTTATTCCCTGATGAACCTGGAGGTAGGCACAGGACCCCACTTCTTACAACTGCATGCTGGGGGACCATGGTGAGTGGACTCCTACTTATTTAGACCATAACCCAGCAGGTGACAAGAAATTGTCCTTCTTTGAATTTCTCCTGTAACTATATCTATTCTGTCAATCTGACTGTTCAACCTTACGCTCTACACCCATATTCGCCTCATTAAAATTTACATGGACTTTCTGATATAGTTCACGGAAAAAACAATCAAAAGCTTCTCTGCCTTATGTCACTCAAGTTGCTGGTAAGATAGCTTGCTTGAGGTATAACACAAATATATGAAGAATATAAATACATATGGATGAAAATCTGTGTATGTATTACATGCCTATTATATAGTGGCACTGCATAATCATTGTCTCATACAATAGCAGTCATCCAACTTGGGTGTTATTATTATTTTGCAGGTTGATAATATGAGCTAGAGATTCAGAAGCAAATTGGTCAGTTAAGGAGCCATAGCCTGTAAACGTACAAGCTGAAATTCAAACACGGGCCTAGTCTGGGCACAGATTTTAAGCTCTTTCTTAAGTATCAAAAGATTCAGATATTCATTGCTAAGAATTAGTACATGGTGACAGGAGGAAAAAAACTCCAATCCCCAAAGTGGCAGGTGTAATAAAAAAGGAAAACCCTAGGAATCAGAATGCCTTCCAAGTTAGTTGTGTCTCCTTGAGCAAATTCTCTAGTTATTTAGATTAGCAACTTCCTTCTCCATGAATAAGGAATTAGGGAAGCTGGTGATCTTACAAATCCAGAAATTAAAAATTATATGGTTCTTCCCAATGTTAATCACTCTAAGATACTTCCTGGAAACACACATTTGAAAAGAAGGCTTACAACTATTTCCTCTGGCAATTTCTAAAGATCTACAACCCAGTGTTGTATAAGAATAAAGTTAGGAAACTTGTAAAAAGAATATCTCTCCATGTGATCTTTAAAAACAAACAAACAAACAAACAAAAAACAAAAACAACAACAAAAAAAAACTTCATAGTCCTTAAGCCTCACTTCATTCATCCATGTTGTGGAGATGAAAATAACAAACGCTATTCACCTCAAGTTTTCCTGCAGAAAGCCTGTCTCTTTCTTCTCCCTGCCACACACTCTGAGTGCTTAGGCATGAATTGGAGAAGTGATTTTTCTGGCTCTCCAGCCAACGTGATGAACAACAGGAGAGAGAAAAATCCATAAATCCTAATATCTAGCTCACAATTTGCCTTCTATGTGCAAGGTTGAAAAGTTTTTTCAAGGCTGAAAAGTTTTAGTGTCCACATTCCCCAGGGCTCTAAGAAGCCAATAACCCTGACAAGGACAGCTGGAAATGGAGGCAATGAATAGGGTCAGTGGAAGTTAGGCTGGCAAAGTAAAACTCCCTAAGCTTACACATATTAAGCTGCGTCCAAAGCAGATCTGCTTTGGGGAGAGGAAGATGAAAGGAAGTTGACCAAAGCCAATAGGCTACCATTGTTATTCAGATACACCAGCGATCACATCAAAACCATTCCTCCAGCTCCAATTAAACCAATGCTTACTGAATGTCAGCAAAATGTACAATGATTTTTGCAGTTGCCTATAGAACTTAAGTAAAAAAAGCAAAGAGGCTCAGATTTCCTTTTCATTACCCATTAATGTCATCCCCCCCAAAATCACACCATCCATTGACTCCATTATAAAATTAAAAGACTCCATTACAAAATTTTATCTTTACTAATCGTTGAATTTATCTCTACCTATGAACTTAAATATTAAGGTGGTTCATAATTTTTCCACACCTTTTACAAATCAGTCAAAAGCATCCTAAAGGAGAGAGATGAGATCTCTAAACATCTCAAACAGCTTTTCTTATATTACAAATATATTCTCTTTCCAATATACATAATTTATTATATACACATATTACGTACATATAACATATGTAAGCAACAGGGAAAGACATAATATGAAAAAGAAAGAGAGTTGCTGTGCACAAGCCAATTACAATATAATCTGCAGTCCAGTGGTTTGAATGTCATATAAAAATATATTCTTGGGGCACCTGTGTGGCTCAGTGTGTTAAGCCTCTGCCTTCGGCTCAGGTCATGATCCCAGGGTCCTGGGATCGAGCCCCGCATCTGGCTCTCTGCTCAGCAGGGAGCCTGCTTCACCCTCTCTGCCTGTCTCTCTGTCTACTTGTGATCTCTCTGTCAAATAAATAAATAAATAAATATTTAAACACACACACACATACATATATATTCTTATCCTGGTATGCAAGAGATGAGACAGCAGTCACAAGTTTGAAATTCTCATTAGATCAATTTACTTGGCCTTTGGCAAGGAGTTGTTAACTTGTAAGGAAAACAGTCTTCTGTTGCAGGACTTAAGGACTGAGTTTTACTGACAACAGCCTCTTTCAAACTGCAGTTATGAATTTTAGCTGAACTTCAACAAATCTAAAGGTCATTCCATTAACATAATCTATGGGCTGGCCTTGATCGCTAGGTTTTTAATTTCAGCTGAACCATACTTGAACTGTTCTGACATACTTATTACAAAATACACTTCAGTCTCTATCAAAAAAGGGAAACTCCTGCAATTCAATCTAGGCAAGTAATATTAAAAGAAATACAAAAAGCCTCTACCAATTCTCAAGTTTAAAAGTACAAACCTATAAAAAACAAATCTAGGGATACAGCCATCCTTAAGTAGCTAATGCAATAGGAGTTTAAAATGACAATATTTCATAACTAGGACTTATTGTGGTGATCATTTGACAATGCATCTAAATGTCGAATCACCATGTTGTACAATTGAAACTAATATGACAGTGTATCTTGGGGTATTTCAATTAAAAAAATCAATAAAATACAATGGTAATGTTTCTACCTTGGGTTTGGCTAAGGCCCCAAAGGCTGAGAACAACAGTGCAGGTGCCAAGTACCTGTATATTGTACAATGGGATATTAATTCACCAATGCCAGAGCTAGAGCATAAGAAATATATTTCTTGGATCCTACAAGATCAGCCTCTTCACTAAGAGAGAGGAGGAAGGAAGGGAGGGAGGGAGGAAGGAAGAAAACAAGGGAATGAGGAAGATAGGAAGGGAGAAAGAAAGAAAGAAAGGAAAAGAAAGTGAAGACTAAACAGTCAGAGAGGATTTCCTTTGAGAACCTTGTCAATGAGCTAGAACTTTCCCATGGAAGCAGAAAGACAAATCTTCCTCTTGCAACAATCTAAATGAAGGGCGCCCTCTCAAAGACTCTATATATATCTTCAATAATTTAATTGACACAGAGGACCAATATTTGATACACACTCAAGAAGTTTAAATCTAGGGGCACCTGGGTGGCTCAGTGGTTTAAAGTCTCTGTGTTCGGCTAGGTCATGATCCCAGCATCCTAGGATCAAGCCCCACATCCAGCTATCTGCTCAGTGGGGAGCCTGAATCCCCCCCCCCGCCTACTTGTGATCTCTTGCTGTCAAATAAATAAATAAAATCTTTAAAAAAAAAAAGAAGTTTAAATTTAAGAAGCTCTGCCTTTCAGGCAGAACAATAAAGTTGGAGGAGAGGAGGTTTGATGGTGGAATTTATTTCAAATGTATCAGTAAAAAATCAGTAATTGAATTAAATGTGGTTTCAGTTGGTATCCCAGTAAAAAAGAAAATCAAAGATTGTCAGAGTGTATAAAAATGCTTTTTGATACATGTAAAACATAGAGAAAAACTAAAACTAAAAAAGAGTAAGATATGCCATGCAAATATTTACCAAACTTATTAATTTCAAACAAATATACTTTAAGGCAATAAAATTTGTTTGAAATAAAAAGATTCAACTCACAGTAATGATATCATAATTTAAAACTCTTCCCATTGAATAACACAGTCTCAAAACATATAAAGGAAAAACTGAAAAAAACTACAAAAAATACGGAGATACAAATGCAATAAAAAGACACATCTCATTCAGTAATTGATAGAAAAAAAAGACAAGAAGGATCTTGAGTTCTCACCCTGAGGACAATGGCTAACATTAGAACCACTCACTATTCTGAATAACAATTTTTTTTTAAGATTTTATTTATTCGATAGAGAGAGATCACAAGTAGGCAGAGAGGCAGGCAGAGAGAGAGAGAGGAGGAAGCAGGCTCCCTGCTGAGCACAGAGCCCGATGCAGGATTCGATCCAGGACCCTGAGATCATGACTTGAGACGAAGGCAGCGGCCCAACCCACTGAGCAACCCAGGTGCCCCTGAATAACAATTTTTTTTTTTTAAGATTTTATTTATTTATCTGACAGACAGAGATCCCAAGTAGGCAGAGAGGCAGGCAGAGAGAGACAGAGAGAGAGAGCAGGAAGCAGGCTCCCGGCTGAACAGAGAGCCTGATATGGGACTCAATCCCAGGACTCTGAGATCATAACCTGAGCTGAAGGCAGAGGATTAACCCACTGAGCCACCCAGGTGCCCCTGAATAACAATTTTTTAAAGGGGTGTTTTTATGATCTTAATACCTCAAACAGACAACAGGCTAGAATCTATACCCCAGCAGCTTTCCAAAGGCTTGTGTACACCATCACATCCCAAAATAAATCTAAGACCCTACACATGCTCATTATGTCTTAAAAAGATAATTATTTAGATAAGATGAACATATATATAATCTTATTTTGCCAACCAGAGAAATAATCTTTTCCCAATATTTCCCCCATGCATGACAGAGTTAGAAGCAGTCTGGCAAGCCAAACAAATGAGCATGGGAGGAACAATTTATCAGAGAAAACACTAAAAAGAAGAGGGGTATTTGTCCTTCGTTAGTTGCATTTACAAGAGGTTACAGAGTATGTGGAGAAAGGCAGTATTTTACCAACTTTTGATACCCTACCAGTATCTGTAGTGAGTGTCTAGGGAAACAGTACTCTCAACCATGGTTAGGAATACAGCCTGCTTGGAGGAGCTGTGGCTATTTCAGACCCTTTCTTGGTAGATGCATTACTATTTATCACCATCCACTTCTTTTTCCTGGAGGAAAATTATTCTTCCTTTTGCCCTTGAGGTCAGTAACAGCCATGGGCCTTGCTTTGCACCATGAAACATGAGCAGAGATGACTTGTGTCATTTCTGAGCTTTAAGAGCAAATGCAAACTCTAGTCAGTTCTCATGATTCAAATTAGTTACATTCTGTAAAGCCTACAAACAACTAAGTAGCAAATACTAACTTATGGTTCCTAAGAGAAATCAAGGGTTATGTTCCTTTGAGCCTCAGGTCACATTTTTGTCAACCTGTCAGTACAACTGTTGGTCATATCTCATGAACCCGCAAATGTAACAATACTTTCCATAACTTTGGAGACGGCTGTATGGCTTGGATATTAACACTATAGCTGTTACTGGAACCCTTTTTGGAGTAGCATCAGGTACAGATGGGCAAATTTCCCCTTCCCCTCCCCAGATGTACTCTATTATTGGCTTATGACTGAACTCACAGCCAACAGCCTCACCATTCATGACTGAATAAAGCTTCTCCAACATAAATTATTTTCTCTATAATGCACATCACAGACTCCTTGTACTTTAGAAGAGGAGAAAGCACTTCAGCACCATGCTTGGGGAGATTTTAAGCAGAAAAATCACTAACAAAATAGGGAAAAATATGGAAAAAAGTCACTAAACTTGCCACAACAAAATCCACTCATTTATAATTTGCGACCTGAAACGAGAAGGCAGAGGGTTACCTTGTTTGACCTCAGCTGGAAAAATGTACATTGGATAGCTGAAATGTTTCCCTGTTCTGTGCATGTCTGAGACATGTCTGAGACCACAGCAGCTCCATGAGCACTGGCTTGGGAACTCCAGGTACACTTTAGCAAGAAGGTGAATTTTGAAATAAAGAATCCAGAAGTGAGAATCAACTCTATACCTTAATCTTGACTGGTGATGTCCCAATACTGGCTGTTCCACTACTCTGGGCAGTATAGGGACCTCCAGTGACTATAGATGAACATGTTTCATGAGTCAGAGTTAAACTCTTATGCGTTAAGTCTTCTTTGGGACTGATGGTTACTATAACCTAGACATCCCTGACATAAACATTCCTTGACCCAGAAATTTCACTGCAGGGTACCTGGGTGGCTCAGTGGGTTGAACCTCTGCCTTCAGCTCAGGTCATGGTCTCAGGGCCCTGGGATCAAGCCCCGCATCAGGCTCTCTGCTTAGCAGGGAGACTGCTTTCTCCTCTCTCTCTGCCTGCCTTTCTGCCTACTTGTGATCTCTGTCAAATAAATAAAATCTTAAAAAAAAAAAAAAGGAAATTTTACTGCAATATTTATCTAATACCCTTAGGCAGCTGTTTTAAGGGTATAATTTATATGTAAGTATAAAGAGAATGATTATATAAGTAAGCATACATATATGTATATATAATTTATATGGTGACAATAGGTAGTCAGTGAAAGAATATATGAAGTGATTTCTTTTTTTTTTTTTTTTTTTACATTGTGTGGGGAAAAAAAACTTCTTTAGCAGTATTGTTAAAAATGTTTGAGGCAATGTTTCCAATATTTACATATATAAATTGATTTGAAAAGTCAAATTGAATGTGAATGTTAAGAATGCTGCAAATCACTATTTTTGAGCTGCTACCAACAGTTATGCCCTCTGACGCAGGGCTGTTGTGGAACACAAACCAAACTTGGTGACACTGAATGTTAACTCAATCAAGGAATGAAACAGTCTGTGTGTTTTGCTATGAGCATAAAATCACCATTAATCACTCAAATTGCCACTATGTACACAGGAAATGTCAATCTGATACTGTATTCAAACCACAAAATTTTTTATCATTTTCAGATTATTTCCACTTATTCTGTTGAATTATGAAGTTTCATTTCTAACACAGGAGGAGGATAGTAACAGATGACTAATAAATAAGAAGTCTGGCTCTAATTTCTTTAAATATATACATGTTTGAAAATTATTTCTCATAAGGAAGAAGCATAAAATTAAATCTCTATTTAATTAAATTGCCTTCCATTGAACATATTGGAAAACAAGGCATTTAGAGGCTCAAGTAACTGAAAAATTAAAGATGTAGTTGCCCCATGTTAATAAGCTGATTTCATTCCGAATCTCCACTCTTTTCCAGCATGAGAATTTTACCTAAATCTCCAAATCTTTTTGCTCTCAAATCTCAAATTGGCTTCAACCAGAGTTATATGCTTTTTTATCCTTAGTATAGGGGGGCAGGAATATGTTCTCTTCCTGCACTAAGTCTCTGGCTTCCTTTTCTTTGAACCAACCAATTCCCTTGTTAACCTTTGAATGTGGACATTAGGAGAAAGTGAACCCATCCCCTGATTTGCTTAGGTGTTGGAGTAGAGTTAATCCCATTGATATCACGTGGTTGAAAGATATGATTAGGAAAAGAGAATAGATAAGGAGTTTCCAGGAAAATGAACACACTATCTTCATCTCAACTGATACATGATGTTAACTATGGTAGAAGTAAAATGGTGAAATCTGCTAAGATTCAAGTCACTGTCGTAAAGAACAGCCACGGGATTTGCCACATCTACCCAATGGTAGACTCTTTAATGGGATTATAGAAAGTAAGGATATCTCAAAAATTTTAGACTCAGCAACAGGCATAATATAAGAACCATTTACAGAACTACAGACAAGAGGTAGAGGAACAGGGTTGTAAGGGAACATGGAGAGTTCTGTTTTAAATATTACCTTGATCCCTCTTTTAGACACTCAAAAGGAGATACAGAGCTTACACTCTTAAATATATCAGTGTGAAGTTCAGGGCAGAGGATCAAAGCCAGAGGCAAAAACGTGCTACCTTCAAAAAAAAGATGATATTGAGTGGCACCTGGCTGGCTCAGTCGGTCAAGTGTCTGCTTTCCACTCAGGTCATGATCCTAGGGTCTTGGGATTGGCTCCTGGTTGCACCAGCCTTCCTGCTGAGGGAGGAGCCTGGTTCTCCCTCTCCCTCTACCCTTCCGCCTTGCTCATGCTCACTCTCTCACACGCTCTCTGTGTGTCTCTCTCTTTCAAATAAATAAATAAAATCTTTTTAAAAATATAGATGGTAGTGAAAGCCACTTTCTCCCTTGATTTAAGTAGATCTGTTACCATAGAACACAACTTGGAGTACATGAAGACAATGTAATCACTGCAGAAATAAAACATTTACCCCTTCCATGGGCTTACATAACTTTTTCTTCTAAAAAAGTAAAATGTGTATTTATTAAGAAGATGAGTATAACGAGATACAAACATTGTATAATGAACTTATTATTAATCAGTTAACCCAGTATTTGAAGCTTCAATCTTCATCTCCTTTTTTTTTTTTTTTTTTTTGAGAGAGAGAGAGAGCATGTACACACCATGCACAGCGGTTGGGGAGAGAGGTAAAAAGAGAGGTAGAGACAGAATTTTAATCAGGCTCCATTTCCAGCACAGAGCCTGATGGGGGTGTGATCTCACAACCCTGAGATCATGACATGAGTCAAAATCAAAAGTCGGTCACTTAACCAACGAGGCCACCCAGGCGCCCCTGAAGTTTCAGTCTTCATAAACTGGACACAAAAGTGTTGTTTCAAATTTCTTTACTTTTGTTACAAGTCATTTCAGTCAGCCTGGAAACTTCTTTTTGAAAAGAATATTGTATGGCAGAGAGGAATCACTATTTGATATTATAAATGGCTTAATAAAGAAGGTAACTGAATTACCATCTCTGTGAATTAGGCCCTAAGAGACCTCTTCCAGGAGATGGAATGACTCTTAATCACTCACTCTCCTCCTCATGAGAGAAGAGCAATTAGAGCCTGGGTTGTGTCAGATAACAGATAACTCTGAAAGTATATCCCAAAACATGGTTTGTCTGCCGAAGTCATTTATTCTGGCAATGTGTATTTATTTAGAAATGGTGTGTGAATGGTAATAATGGTAATCCTTTACAGCTGAACATCTGTTTTCTATCTACCCTATTTTCTAAAATGCCAGTTGTGGGGGAGGTGATCCAACATGGCGGAGTAGGAAGACCCCGAACTCCCTTCCTCCCATGGACATACTGAATCTACACCTACACATAAACCAGTTCCAAGAAGAACTAAGGGCCAGTGCTTCTCACAGTAAATTATACAAGGACCACAAAGAGAAGGGTAGAGACATGAATACACGGTGAGGACAGGAATCCCATGCCTCATGTTACAACCCACCATAGAAAGGAATACCACTGAAGGACCCATACACAGACTTGTGTGTGCACAAGTCCATGTGCACAGCAAAAAACCAGTTGTTTGAAGGGAAACTACACTCTAAAGAAATACAGTTTCTAATGCAAATAACTCCCCAAATAGATGAAGGAACTACTAGAACTATCTCTGGAGTCAGAGATGCTGGCAAATGTCATTTTTTTAAATCCCACTTCCACCTTAATAACATATACAGAAGCAGGGTCCAGGGGCTCTAGCCAGACTTCTAAGGCTGCCTCAACATACTCCAGGCCCCTGGTCAGACCAGCTGCAGCTGTCTCCTCAAGGCTGATGCCCGCCATGTTTTTTGCTCCAGCTCCAGCTGCCCCTCAAGGTGGCACAGTGCAGTGCACACTGGGACATTTTAGTCCATGCTTGATCCAGCTGTCTCTGCTGCCGTGGCCCCCAGTGGCTCCAGCCCTGGGCATTCTGCCAAACCAGCCCCAGAATAGTGCACTCCAGGACTCCCTAGCCAGTACCCCTCCTCCAGTACCAGCCAGCCAGCATTGGTGAGGATATGGAGAAAAGGTGACTGTCACATACTGTTGGTGTGAATGTAAATTTGTGCAGTCACTGTGGAAAACAGCATGGTGTTTTCTCAAAAAAATTAAAAATAGAACTACCATATGATCCAGCCATTCCACTTCTTGGTATTTATCTGAAGAAAACACAAACACCAATTCAAAGAGATAGATGTACTCTTATGTTCGTCGCAACGTTATTTTCCATAGCGAAGATATGGAAGCAACTTATGTGTCTATTGCTAGCAAAATGGATAAAAAAAGATATGGCATATAGTATAGAAATAAAATGCCCATTGTGTCATCAGCCTATTTATTCATAGCTAATGAAGTTGTCCTATCTACTGTATACCTTTGAATCTCCAATTCTTATCAATCATGCATAATAATTGTGGCATCTTGGATCATTATAACTATAGTAAGTACTTAAATAAATCTTTTATGGAGCCAAAACAGTAGGCACATGATGGGTACGTAAGTCAGTGACTAGTGACAATTGAGTTAAGCGACCTTCTTTCTAGCTGGAATTTATTTTAAAAGATTTTATTTATTTGATAAAAAGGGAGCACACAAGCAAGGGGGGAGGGAAGGGCAGAGGAAGAAGGGCAAGCAGACTCCCCACTGAGCAGGGAGCCTGACACCGGTCTCCATCCCAGGACACTAAGATCCTGACCTGAGCCGATGGCAGATGCTTAACCTACTGAGTCACCCACGGGTGCCCCTAATCACTGAAATTTTAATTCCAGTTCTAAAATAGAGAAACTAGTTTCATGAGTATTTCTTTTAAGTCTTCCTCCATCATCTGAGTGGCTATGTTGATATATTTATTCTCCGTTCAATTCAGTATAGATTAGTCACTGGCTGCTTTTAAGCTAAAACTCAAAATTTATAAAACTGAATTTGTTATCATTCCCCAGATCAGCTAACCTCAAAAGCAAATCTATTTGCCAGTATTATTTTCCATCACCCAGACTTGAAAATCTGGAATTACTTGACCTACCTCTCTCGTATGCTCCCAACACACCCAGTCAATAATCAAGGTTTTACATTTGAGAAGTTAAGCATTTATTGTACTCTGTGTGTGTAGAGGACAAAGATGACTACGATCATACTTGTACTTCATGAACTCAAAACGCTTGCATTTACTCCTTTTTCTATATCTTTACTGCTCCTAAACCAAGCTCAACCAGCTTTCTTGACTCCATTCTCTCTCCTATCCAATTGATCCTAAAAATTGCTGCCAGATTAATCTCAGCAAAAACACTTTGCATATGTTATGATCCTTCTCAAAAATTTGTAATCGTGCCACTTTTTCTGCACGATTATATCCTTTCGGGTATTCAAGGCATGCAGCAATATGTTCCCCATCCTACTTTGAAGCTCTCCGTCCACTCCCCCAAACCTTCTGCTCCATCCACACTAGTCTACACACTACTCCCACACAAAGCATATATATCTCTACTACCGAGCCTCAGCTCTCATCATTTCCCTTCCCTGCAATGTATAAATGTATCTAAATAGAATAATACATGTTTGAGAATATACAATATTACACCATTTTAGATATGTTTTTTAAAGAACATTAGCCATTTATTGAATAAAACTATCTATATATAGCTTTTAAGTATACATTCCATTTTCCACTTAGGTTATACATACCTTGAGCTTCCTAATTTTGAGACATACACAACATACATAACTAAGGAAATAGAATACAGACTTAAAGATTAAGTAGATATATGCTTGAACAACCTCCCTCCCCTGTGCACATGTGGAAGTTGAATTTAAATACTCAGTAGAGAATGTCTTTATATATTTTTAAAGACTTTATTTATTTATTTGACAGACAGAGATCACCAGTAGGCAGAGAGGCAGGCAGAGAGAGAAAGGAGGAAGCAGACTTCCCAGCGAGCAGAGAGCCCGATGCAGGGCTCGATCCCAGGACCCTGGGATCATCACCTGAGCCGAAGGTAGAGGCTTTAACCCACTGAGCCATCCTGGTGCACCTAAAAATTTATATACTATAGATTTTTATCATAAATAAAATTCCCTATATTATAAATCTTATTTTTCTTTGTATAATTGAAGGCTTTATGCTTTTTTATTGAGTTTGGCTTGGAGGTAATTATACAATGTTAATTTATTACTGTGAATTAGAGTCCATATAATAAGGCCCCTTTATTTGTTTATTTATTTAGAGATGGAAAGGAGAGGAGGGACAAAGAGACAGGAGAGAACCTCAATCAGGTTCCATACCCAATGCAGAGCCCAACGTGGGGCTCAATCTCACAACCCTGACATCACAACCCGAGCTGAAATCAATAGTCAGACACTTAAAAGACTGAGCCACCCAGGTGTCCAATAACTCCATTATTTTACTCAGAATTATAGAATTAGGGACCAGAGGGACATGATAAGTACTCAAATAGATTTTTTTAAAAAACCACTTAGAGCCAGTGTGTTTCTGAAAGACATAGGAAATAAAATTAAGCAATATTAATTTCTAGCTTCTCTCATAACCCAAGACATGTAACAATATACCACCAATTCAAATAATGTAAGAATAAGGCATATTTATCCAAAATTACTATTGGTTATTAGATTTTTAGTGTTGGATTATTTGGACGATGAGAAGCAGCCTCTGGTCTGTTACAACCTCATCTCACTTTTTTGCCCTGCTATTTTAGAACAAACAACTAAGAACTGAATCCTAAAGTAAGCCTTGAATAGATGAAAACTAGTTTCTAAAAGTTCAAAAATATCCTTTATATGGAATAACAATAATATTAACAATAATGATTATATTAATTGGCAGGATGCTTCCTATGAGACAACTTTTTCTAAGGCTTTTGCATTGGTGAATTCATTAATATCAGACAAAATCCCTGTAAGGTGCATTCTATTATCAAATCCATTTTACAAACAAGTAATGTGAAGCTCAAAGGCTAATAAACTTGCTTAAGGGCACACAGTATTTTCTAACCATAAATGTCTGACTCAAAGTCTTGTTTTTATTGAGCATGCCTTTCTATCCATTACTTTCTCAGAAATGGAGTCTTATTTCTATGGGGACATTTGGCTCATATCTCTAAAAGTGGAAAACAGAGAAAAACAGTTTATCATTATTTAGTCATCAAATATTCACTGAAAAGTTGCAAATCTTGGAGCTAAGTGGTCTAAAAAACCCTTTTCAACAATAAGAGATGAAGGCAGATTTGTAATATTCACACAACCTCCATTTTGAAGGATTTATGATTTTAGTAACATAAAATATGCTAGTACTTTTTCTGGAATGTTTGAACAAATGGGGTCTTCTCATTTGACTCCTTCATCAGGTGTCCTTATTAATTCCTGAGGTTTCATTCTTTTGCTATGCTGTGATTCATCAAGGTTGAAGATGACATTCAATCTACTGCATGCTCTTCTCTTTGTAGTATTTAATCTGATAAACAGAAGTCATGCCAACACAACACAACAACAAAATCTCCAATCAGGAAATTGTTTCTGTGTCTCACATCAAAAGCTTTGATAGAAGTGATAGAGTGTACAATTCATGGCATAATTGACTATCCACCAGCTTTTAATTAAAAGAGAAAAAATGAATACA
Organism: Mustela nivalis; assembly: GCF_964662115.1. Classification (NCBI taxonomy): domain Eukaryota; kingdom Metazoa; phylum Chordata; class Mammalia; order Carnivora; family Mustelidae; genus Mustela; species Mustela nivalis. The sequence continues at coordinate 41,903,138 of NC_139022.1, read as the reverse complement.
TAGAATTGATAACTCTAAGTCAGTGTAGAGTCACATTTTGATGGTCTCTAAGGTAGCCTTAAATGTTTACACTTGTTCATGATTAACGTTTTGAGAAAGTGGGAATTTCATTAAAAATAACTGAGTTCCATGGGGCTTCTGAATATACAAAAGTGTAATGATAGTTACAAGCTTTCATTATGGTGTGCATTAGTATATAAGACAGAGGATTCCCCGAAGATGACCACAGATTATATTTGTCCATCAACTGCCTACTGTCAGTACACTGCATACTGTCCAACTCGCTTTATAACCCTGTCCACCTATGGAAGTACCCAGAAGGAGCTCAGAGAAGATGTGATGGTGAGCTGAGATAGTCTTTTTCTTCAATAGCACTAATCAGCATTTTTAGTAATTATCACATGCAAGGAACTGGCTCACCACCTCCCATTTAATCTTCATTCAACCTCATAGCAGCCCTCTAAGTTAAGTGCTATTTTAATTTCATTTTCATAGGGAAATAAACAAAAAGAAGCTAAGAAAGGGGGCCCCTGGGTGGCTCAGTGGGTTAAAGCCTCTGCCTTTGGCTCAGGTCATGATCCCAGGGTCCTGGGATGGAGCCCTGCATCCAGCTCTCTGCTCGGCAGGGAGCCTGCTTCCTCCTCTCTCTCCCTCTCTGCCTGCCTCTCTGCCTACTTGTGATCTCTGTCCGTCAAATAAATAAATAAAATCTTAAAAAAAAAAAGTTAAGAAAGTTACCTTCCTAACTAGAAAGTACTGGAGCACATGTTCAAACCAAATCATTGTGTGATTCTAGAATCCATGCTTTCTCAACCAAGCGATAGCGCCTATCTACCCTTCCTCCTGGCCTTTAGCCAGAGACAGTGAACAAAACCAATATGTGGTCAATCTTGAATTGGGTCACCATATTGTACACATCTGTGTCCTCAATGCCGAGAAGTGAAAATAAAGGTATTGGAGTGGGAAGCCAGAGGCCCAAGGGGACTTAGAGATTTAAGAATTCTGTGATGTGGGAGAAATAGAGACAAGACTGGCAGCTGGGGAGTCTCTACTGAAATTCCAGAGAGATGGTTCTAGAATTTCTGACTTTTGCTTTGGCCTCATCAGGCTGAGAAGTAAATTAAGAAGTCTGATAACTTGTCCTCTCAGCCTTCATCTGATTCTTGGAGTCAGAGAATTTAACTTTTCATTGTTTGCCCAAAAGTTTTAAGGAGGAAAACATCTTTGTGAATGTGCTTCCATGACCTCATAGACGTATAGTCAATAAAGAAAGAATTTCTCTCATTTGTAAAGGATAAAAATTTATCTTCTCAGCAACTCTATCCCAAATTAAAATGCAGCACCCTGAGGGGAAAACTCTTCCCAAAGAATACTCCAGCTTGACTGCATTCTCCTTAACACAATGAGTCACTTGCATTCAATTACTTTATCCCTCTAGAGATAACCAGAATAGGTAATTGACATCATTCTTAGAGGAATTACCTAGGAACTGGTTAAGACACCAAAATATTAAAACACGCAAACTGATTCTACTAAAGATGTATCTGAAAAGAGTATATTTAAATAAACTTAAAATTGTACAAACACACAAATTACTGTTGTAGTTATTTTCTGTGGTTGTGAAGTACATTTCTGAGAAGCTACCAAACCAGTGGCTTATTGTCTATTTCAGAAAACCATATATTATGTATAAATGAACTCAGAGGGCTGACACTTGACAATGGTGCCAAGATGAAAAGCAAATACAAGAGAGCTCAGTTAAGCATTTTGAAGCAAAAGATTGTTTTTGATTTCACCCTTATGTGGGGCACAGCCATAGCTTTTTATTATGTACAACCACTAGATCAATTTTAGAATGCAGAACTGCCTGACACAACTCACAAACTAAATTCACTATTTCTGGATCAAATACAAATTTTATTTTCAGATACAATTAAATTTATACAAATACTAATCAGTTGTCTGAAATGGGCTGGTGTCTAACAACCTCCGCACCCCTCTGCACACAGCTCAGGGCCACTGATGCCCTATTAAAGACACCATCGGCCTCTGGTCCCACAAGCTCAAGAGATTTTCCAGCCCTGTCTGCTACCCTTGTTTACCTTTGGTCCAGTGTAGCTCCCATAGTTCCCAACAGCTACAACCTCTGCAGAATCTGTCACTCCTTTTACTAACAGCACAGTTGGGCTGTCTGCTGGGCTTTGGTTTCAGCCTCCCCTAGCAGAGCGCCCAGACTGCTTTGCTTCACACATTGCCTCTCGCAGGCAATCCCTGCCAGCCCACCAACTTCTCTGGTGGTCGTCCCCAGGCTGGAGTCCCTGCTCCCGAGGATGGAAGGGAAACTGACAGTGAAGAGCCAATGTTAGTGCAATACAAGTTACAGTTTCCCAACTTCCTTCAGGATTTTAGAGTAAATAACGTAAATAAGTACAAATTCAGTTGAAGATTCAGAAGAATGATTTTTATATCAAAAGAATTAAAGAAACATTAACTCTCTGACCAAGATAGAAACAGTAGACTATAGCCATTCACAAGATTAGGTCATATGACTGATGACTGACATGTTTCAAAAACCCTTAAAAGTGCCTGGCTGGCTCTGTTGGTAGAGCACGTGTCTCTTGATCTCAGGGTCATGAGTTTGAGCTCCCTGATATAATTACTTAAAAAAAATACTATATATATATATATATAGATATAGATATAGATATAGATATAGATATAGATATATCTATATCTATCTATGTAGATAGATATAGATATATCTATATATTTAAATAAATATCCTTAGAGAAGAAAAAAAAATTCTACCATGTGCATTAACCTATAGTATAGACTAATTACAGTACACAATGACATAAACATATGCACTAACTTTGTCAGTGGTGCATGGGCTGAAGCCCTTTTATCTCAGACTTGTTCAGGACCCCATGCACACAAAACAAATAAAATTAACCCATTTAGAGCAAAGATATCTGATAAAAATATAAGGTGAGACACATATGTAATTTCAAATTTTCTAGTATCTACACTTAAAAAATAAAAATGTAGAGGTGGGATTAAATTTAAAGATTTTATTTTTTTATTGTTTACTTTAATTTTTTATTATTTATTCCAAGAGAGAGAAAGAGCATGAGCAGGGGGAAGAGAGGGAGGGAGGGGGAGAAGCAGGCTCCCCGCTGAGCTGGAAGCCCTACATGAGGCTCTCTCTATCCCAGGACCCCGGGATCATGACCTGAGCTGAAGACAGATGCTTAACCCACTGAGCTAAGGTGCCCCAAGGTGAAATTAATTTTAATAAGAGATTTCTTTTGATCCAAGATATCCAAAACACTATGTCATAAACATATCAGTTATATGTAAAATATAATTAAATATAAAATATATTAAGATATGTTAAGAATTATAATAATTTACATTTTTTAACAAAGTCTTTGAAATTTTATGCTTAGAGTGCATCTCTGTTTGGACTAGCCCCTTTTCAAGCACTCAGTAGCCTCATGACGTTACCAAATGACATACTGATAGGAGTGGATATTTATTATCAATTTCCTACAGAAAGAATTATTTCTATAATGTGAAGGTACCCCTAAAGAAAATGAGACAAAATTTCATGCTTATTAAAATATTCTGAAATAAATTAAAAGGATTTTAATCTCCTCAAAAACAAGTCCTCAGTAGTCCAGTAGTCATGAGCTCTAGCTCTGAATTCTTATGGCTGCCCAGTGAAAATTTGAGTTCTCTCTTTCTAGGCATCCATCTGGCTGGGTGTGTCACATAAAGCTGTCTCGGGTTTCTCCATGGAAATATGGCTCTGGGACAAGGGATGACAGGTTAATGGAAAAGTACATGCAGCCAAAAGAATATATAACAACGAGGCATAAGAATTAGTGTATTTTCAATTCTTTCTGCAATTTCAGGGATGACACAACATTTCCACGAATTCTTATTTCCTTAATTAATTTTTTATGCTCCTCTGTCTCCTTATCTCTAAACAACTCTACAAATTTAATGAGATTTGACTTCATCATAAGGATTTTCTAAGTAGAAAAGTAGGGACTTTTTTAAAAAGTTCATTTTAGAAAAGTCTTACACTTGAGAGGAACATGATACAAGCATTTTTACTTAAAGAAGCCAAAAACCAATACAACAATCTCTTCCTAGAATTCATTAGGCAACGCCACAGTTTTGTCGTCATTCGTCGGTTCAACCAGCATCTTTCAAATAGACATGGCGCACCATATGTCGTGCGGAGCATAAACACAACAAAGAACATCCCAGCCTCGCCCCCAGAAGTGTATATTCTATCAGAAGCAGCAGACTGTGCACTGTCTGTATTCATATTAGAAGGTTCTCCAAGAAAAAGATGCACAGGCCATGTGGAGAGGCAGCAAGAAGGCTCCTAACCTCACTTAAGAGACCCAAATAGCTCTTTAAGTTATAACAGCTAAGCTGAGCCCCAAAGAATCAAAAGACATTTTAAAGCGAAAGTAAGGAAAGAGAGGGGAAAAACAAACAAACAAACACGAAAGGCGGTTCAAATGATACATTTTGTTTTTCATGGAGCTTTAAGAAGGTTTGGCTGGTCTCTTACTAGGAGGAAAATGTGGCAAGAAATAAGGCTGGGGAATAAAGTATGCAGAAACCAAATTTTTTGAAGGTCCCAGTAATGCTAATCCAAGGATGAGGAGCTACTGGAATGATTTATTGAAAAGGGGTTTTGTGGGAGGCTGCAGTAAGGCTTGAGAAGAGGACCAAACCAGGCCCTGACTTGTGCCTCCTTTAAAGTCCGAGTAACCTAACTAAAGGTTTAGGACGGGAAAAATTGAGTAGCACTGAGAAAGGGTCTGTGTTATGTGTTGTGCGCTCACCTACATGACTTCCCACAGGCTTGCTAAACAAATGAGAACAATTTGGTTGGGGTCATAAGTTCGTTGCTGGTCCTTGCTACCCTAGTACAGCCCATAAATTACTTCCAGGCTTGCTGTATCAATATAGAACAATTGTACTGGCATCAGCCATTTGGCATCACAAGGTCTGCTTATAGTTAAATGTGAAACTTATTATGGGAACTCGTGGTTGTTTAACTAGACAGAGATGTATTTCTTCTCCTATTATTACTATATATCTGGCCTTAATGCTTTGAATAAACTTAGCACTGTTGGACATCCTCCTCAATGTTCCTCCTGCCCCCATCTCTCTACTTCTCAAGTTCTTTTCTTCATCCTCTTACCCTCACGTTCCTGGTCGACTTGTCACGCCGGCTGTGACAGGGTTTCTAATATTACATATTATAAAAGTCAGGCAGGCTAGTCTGTGGAGATCACATGGACAACAAGCAATATGGGAATGAGGAAAGCTCACTGAGCAAATGCTCCACTAATAATTGGCAATTATGTGGACACCTAGAGATGAGACATAAAAGGAGGATATGATCATGATTTCCAGAGCACTATGGGCAGTGACGCCTTTCACGGAAGCAAGGGATCTCACAATAAACGCTACATCAAGCACTTTGTGTCAAGTATGATACTAGTTTTACATATCGAAGAATTTCATCTTCACAAAAACCATATGAAGCAAGTACTAGAATTATCCCAACTTTACTCGTGCGGCAACGAAGACGTGGCAAGTCACATAACTTGCCCGAGACCACACAATTTAGGGTGCACTGTAAGTATCTGTCTCCAGAGACAGCAGTCTCAGCCAGTATGTTGAAAGTTTCTCGGGAATACAGAAATCATGTAAAGAGGAATTTCTGATATTTTGTTTTGGTTCAAGATGGTTTCAAAGAATGTCATATTGTTGCCAAAGTTTCTGAAGTGTTCCTGAGGTATTTATTTAAAAACAACAACAACAACAAAACTATTCAGGGGTGCCTCCATGGCCCAGTAGGTTTAGGGTCTGACTCTTGGTTTCCACTCCATTGTGATCTGGGGGTGCTGAGATGAGCCTTGGGCTGGGCTCCATGGCTCAGCAGGGAGTCAGCTTCAGACTCTCTCTCTCCCTCTTTCTGCCTCTCCCACTTGTGCTTTCCCTCTCTGTTTCTCTAAAATAAATAAATAAATCTTACAAAAATTAAAAAGCTTTAATCAACTAGAAACTGCCTAGCGACACCTCAATCACTGCTCAACTAGCCCATATGATTCTTGCAGGACATACAATATAAAATTGATGTGACCATCCATGAAAGATTTTAATATTAAAAAAAAGAAAAACCTTGAGGTTCTGGAAGTCATTTCTATTTGAGGTTGTGAATCAGATGAGTAGGTTACTATTAGGGGGACTGTAGTCCCAACTGACACAATCCAACACTGGTTTATGCTTATCATCAGCAGATAGTTACCAATAGTTTCTTATGTAATTCTCAGACATACTCTAGCATAGAAGATAAGTTAATTGGTAATCCTATGGGTTGGGCACAGAAAGAAAACATTTCTATGCCTTAATACTGTGTGTATAAGTGAGTAGAAGTGTGAGTGTGAACACACATGCACTCACTAGGAATTTATCTCTAATTTCTGACCCAGGAATTCCTTGTTTTTTTTTTTTTTTAAAGATTTTATTTATTTATTTGACAGAGAGAAATCACAAGTAGATGGAGAGGCAGGCAGAGAGAGAGAGAGAGAGGGAAGCAGGCTCCCTGCCGAGCAGAGAGCCCGATGCGGGACTCGATCCCAGGACCCTGAGATCATGACCTGAGCCGAAAGCAGCGGCTTAACCCACTGAGCCACCCAGGCGCCCCAGGAATTCCTTGTTTTAACCAGAGTCCCTATTCTCCCAAACCCTACCCTCCCTGACTTTGCCATTCCTCCCTCCTCAGCCTATACAGCTACAAAAGACTCTAAAACCAAAAATGAAGGCTACAAACACTCAACTACAAAACTCAAAAATTTAAGTTTAAGTGTGGGAACTAGAAAATTCAGAATGGCACACAGCAAATGTTCTCTCCTCCTAATTTTGAAGCCAAGAATTTAAAAAGATGCCAATTACTGGGGAAATTAAGGAGAGAGAAATCACACAGATAAAACAGCAAGAGACAGAAACCACAATAGCACCAACCATATCGAGGGCAGGAATCCAAACAGAATTCACGCTGTGTTATTATATACGTAAACTTCTGGTATGACCGGTTGCCAAGAGTCATGCCTAGTTCATCAGTTGATGACTTAGTTAGATAGGACTCTACTCTGTCCCTCCATAGGCTCCCTCAGACCCACCGTCAGTGTCTAGAATGTGTTACCCAGAGGCCAAGATTTTGAACAACTTGGACTTTTGAAAGGGGGGAGGTGATTATGTGGAGAGAAAAAAACACTTCTCCCCTGACTAAAGTGAGATAAAAATGTTATAAAACTTTTAACTTCATTATGTTTCACTGAGAAGGGTTTTTCATTTCCTTTCCAGTTACTTATCAAGAAAAAATAAAATTCCATAAGACTTTTTTTCCTCCCTGTTTATTCCTATCTTTGAGTGGAGCCCACAGACTATATCAGTAGTAAAGAGAATAAGCAATGTCAAGAATGAATAGCCTGGGTGACCATGAAACTAAATCAGTCTACTTAGGGGACCAGAGATGAGCCTCTGTGTTTTTCCAGACCATGATCTTTCCAGGCAGAGTGACTCATTCCTTTCCATCTAATGGCAGCTGAGCACAATGAATGAATGAATGATTTATTTATTTATTCCACAAATATTGATTGAATCCTTCCTTTGTACATAGCATTGAAATAGACATTCAGGATACATTAGTGAACTGGCTGCTTGTATTTTCCAAAAATTGCTGCATCTATAAATCCAACACATGTTTTCTTGTGAGGTAAGGAGGAACGCCTCTATCAAAAGGCTAGGGCCTCTGATTTCAGCAGAAAGGATGCTTTATGACTTTTGGGGTTGGGTTATAAATGGCGATAGAGCTTCTGACTGATTTTATGACTCTTAAAATAGACACCTAAGGAATCCTGAGTCAATATCTGAAGAGTCTAGCTACCCTGAGGCTGTCACACCAGACAAATCATGTGGAGTGGCTACACTGAAATAGAAAGGCCTAAGTGATGTCAGCTGTTGGAGCCTCAAGTCCCACCGCATGCCTCCCTATCTAAACAAGCCAGTCCCTGCCCCTTATATCTCCATGAGTGCCCACTAGTGATGGCATTGACAAAGAACACAGATGAGCTCAGACTGGCAAGCAGTGGCAGGAACACCAGCCTGAGAACCTGGAGAATCTCCACGGAGCCATAGACAGGATTTTCCTCCTCCACCTTGAATCCTCATAAATGTTTCTATGCACACATACACAGGTGCATGCGTACAAACACACACATACGCGTGTCTTCCCATTTAAGGCCACAAACATGTGAATGATAAAACTGTAGATGAGTCTGGGTCCTAGACCTCATCTTGCCCAGCTGACACTGAATGGGACCCATGGACAACAACCCTGGTGGGCACTAACCCCTGTAACGTGGCATATCTCTAACCAGAATAAATGCTGCTTAGTCATTAAGTTTTGGGACGGTGGAGTATGCAGTATGAAATAAGCATACTGAGATAGCAAAGAGATAGCAAAGCATAAAGAGATAGCAAAGCTTGATTGGTAGTATTTGCTGATTTCTGTTGTGTGAATACTCCCACCATGGTTGACTTCCATCTACTAAAGGTTAAACAACCGATTCTCAAAATTCCATATTACAGTTCTCACAATCCAGTATGAAGCAGCTCAAGTACAACACTGTCTGTCCTTTTGGAGCTTATAATCTAGTGGGAGGGAGGTTTGTTCAATATATAGAAGCTTATCAGTGTAAGTCACCATATCAACAGACCAAAGGGAAAAAATCATTGTAACAGGTAACTGAAGAGTGATGTAGTTCACCATGCACTCATGTTAAAATCTTTCATCAAACTGAGAAGGGAACTTTCTCCAAAATCCTATAGGTAACATTATAATTAATAGCAACAGACAAAATGCTTTCTCCCCCATATCAGGAACATGACAAGGATGTTCATTTTCATCATTCCTGTTCAACATCATTACAGAGGTTCTAGTCAGAGCAATGAAGTAAGAAGGAAAAAAAAGCATATGAATTGGGAAAGAAGAAAAAATTGTCTCTACTTAGAGACAACATGCTTGTCCGCATGGAAAAACTCAAAGGATCTAGCAAAGGAACTACTAAAACTAATAATTGAGTTTAGCAAGTTTGCAGAATAAAGTCAGTATTCAAGACTCCGCTGTGGCTCTGTATGCTAGCAATGAACAAACGTAAATTAGAATTGGAAGGTACAGAAAACATTACATGTTTGGTTAAACTCTAAAAACAAAAGTGCAAGATTTGCATAGTAAACACTACAGAACTGACAAAAGAAATTTTAAAAGTCTACAGAAACAAAGTATAAGCAAATATATTAATATCATGCATTATATAACTTTGTATTAATCAAAATGTCAATTCTCTGGAAACTAGATACAGTAATTCCAGTTAAAATCTCAACCGCATTTCTTATGGAAGTTGACAAGCTCTTTCCAAAATTACATGGTGTAGCAGGAGAAGTAAAATAGCCAAAACACTTTTGAAGAAGAGCAACAAAGATGAGGCAGATTTATACCACCACATTTCAAAACTTGAGCGTTGAGCCACAGCAACCAATACACTATGGTGCTGGAGGAAAAAATGGACATACAGATTAATGGAGTAGAATTTAGACTCCATAAATAGATCCTTGCACACACTGTCCATTGATTTTCCTCAACTGTGCAGGGCAAAGGATAATCCTTACAACAAATGGCAATGGACAACCATAATCTTACACAAACAAAATGGGCTTTTGGCCCTTACTTTGTACCATCTTCAAAAATTAGCTCAGAATGGACATGGGCCTCAGAGTTAAATGCAAAACCTAAAGCTATAAACATCTAGATGAAAAATTGGGAGAAGAGAACATCTTTGTAGGCTCCAGTTAGGGAAAACGAATTTAGGTAAGCCATCAAAAGCAAAGTCCATAAAATTAAAAAGGGACAGAGCTGTAGGGGATGATTGTTGTGGATCTTCATTTACAATATATGTACTCATAACTGAATGTCATACAAAGAAATTCATGTTGCACTTGTAGACAGGGAAAGTAAAATGTCAGATGTTAGATCTTTATGATGAATTATTCTTTTTCTTTAGCTGAGCAACCATGTACCATTCTCTGTTCAATAGCCAATGGGATTCTTTTTTTCACAAAGACTTACCCTTGTATTTTTAGGCTAAAAACATTAAAAGCCCTCCAAAAAAAAATCTAGATTTAAAAAAAAAATATATATATATATATCATTCAAGCCTTTTCCCTTCTTTTCCAGTATCATAACCCATTATTCTCCATATCTTGCACTGTACATCGCACGCCCTTAGCGGGTCAGTAGTACAAGAGTGTTACTGGAAAAGTAGAAAAAACTAAAGCGGTGTTCCTATGGGAAATATCAAAACTGACCAGAAAGGCTCCCTTCCAGGACAGGAATTGATTCTGAGAAGAAAATGCTGGGAGTAAAATCAAAACTTCAAACAGGTGGCTGTACTAGCCAAGTGGCTTTTAATTTTTTTTTTTTAAGATTTTATTCATCGGGGCACCTGGGTGGCTCAGTGAGTTAAAGCCTCTGCCTTGGGCTCAGATCATGATCCCAGGGTCCTGGGATTGAGCCCCACATTGAGGCTCTCTGCTCAGCAGGGAGCCTGCTTCCCACCCCCACCCTCCCACTCCTCCCCCACCCCCCACCCCCCGCTTTCTCTGCCTGCTTGTGATCTCCCTCTCTGTCAAATAAATAAATAAAAATCTTTAAAAAATAGAAAAGATTTTAATTTACTTTTCAGAGAGAGCAAAAGCAGGGGGAGCAGTAGGCAGAGAGACAAGCAGGCTCCCTGCTGAGCAGGGAGCCCAATGTGGGGCTTGATCCCAGGACCCTGAGATTATGACTTGAGCCCAAGGCAGATGTTTAGCCAATAGAGCCACCCAGACATCCCAAGGTGGCTTTTAGTTTTATTTTGATCTGAAGTGACAGCTCCAGAGACCACAACACGACCAAGTATGAGTAAGCCAAGGGAATTTACAGATCTGTGTGCCCAGAAAGGAATTTGTGTTAAGCTATGAGGAGCAATTTAATAGTCCTGTCAAACAAACTGATGAACGTGCCCACGGAAGTTCACAGACTAAAGGACAAAGCTCTGTCGTGTTCTTTGACTTGTCTCTCTCCTCAACATGAATCGTGAGAATTGTCAATAGTGTAAACCACTGATCTGTGCGTCATAGTTTTGAGAATTCTCCCTTTATTGCTACATCAAAGAATTTCCATCAGTAGCTCTCAGATTTGTCTCGACCTACAGGAAAAGAAAATGCCCATATTCCAAGCCACCAGGTCAGTACAATGAGAAAGGACACCCGTTTTAAATTAAAATAGTAATTTTCGAAAAACCTCTTGGAAGAGAATAGCTTACTTCTACACCTATCTGCACTATATTTGCATACACATTTCCTAATGTTTGGGATTTAAGTGATGCTCCAAAAATAATTAAATGTTCATGAACTGCTAAATAATATTGGTCTGTAAGTTCTCTTGAAAAAAAATTGCTTAAGTTATATACATAATAACACCACATGTATTAGAAATTAATACCCATGACTATTTAAGGCCCTTGACAATAACATAAATATACACAGAGAATACCATTTTCTGTAATTATGCTCACATTCTCTTGGAGAACAAAGTACTCAGTCTTAGAACTAAGACTAAAAGTAAAAATCTGAATGAAACTGGATATACTTTTCCCAAAAAGATGTTTTCTTAAAACAATAATGAAATATTAGTTTTTTTTTTTTTTTTTTAAAGAGAGAAGGAAAGAAGGAAAAAGAAACTGAGAGGAAAGGAAAGTGTTATATCCTTCAACTCCAGAATACAAATGAAAGAATGACATCTCAGATGAATTGAAATAAAACCCAAAGTTTATCTCAACCAAGTTATAGGATGCAACTATAAATAATCTGTTATCTGGGATAAACTATTATTTGCTGAGACTAGTAAAAATTCCGAAATTTCTAGGGATTGTGCTGGCTTTCAGTTATACTGAGTAAATAGGAATAAGATTTTTTTTTATGACTCTATAAATCCTGATTTCTTCATGAATATTCTCCAATTTCTGGCCCTTTAGTACCCCAGGTTTGTGCTCATTTTATGCATTTACTTCTATGGAAAACTATATGTAATCAATCGCATCAGTCATTATCTATTCCCATCTTCCATCTAGCCACACTGCATTTAGTTTGAGTCTGAACATACCAGAAAACCTGTGTCAGAAAGTGGGCATCAGAAGCTGAATTCGGGAATCAGGAGTGCTTCTTAGGTCAATCAGGGGTTCAAAACCACAAAGGCCTACTGTGCAAACAACACGCCATTTTCTGTCAAAGGGGCACTCTCTTTCCAGGACAACAGACACTGAGTTCCTTAAGAGCAGGGGTAATGAAGCCTGATTTTTGTACTTCCAACGTTAAGTGCAGTGCCTTACACATAGTAGGTACTAAATAAAGTGTACTCAATATAAAAATACTTCAGTGTGAAAACACATACACATTTTCCAAAACCAGCAAAGGAGATTACAGACCTCAAAAATCTTGAAAGATCTTACCATTTAAAAGCACTGTTGGTGGGAATGCAAGCTGGTGCAGCCACTCTGGAAAACATCATGGAGGTTCCTCAAAATGTTGAAAATAGAACTGCCCTATGACCCAGCAATTGCACTATTGGGTATTTACCCTAAAGATACAAATGTAGTGATCCAAAGGGGCACATGCACCCGAATGTTTATAGCAGCAATGTCCACAATAGCCAAACTATGGAAAGAACCTAGATGTCCATCAACAGATGAATGGATCAAGAAGATGTGGTATATATACACAATGGAATACTATGCAGCCATCAAAAGAAATGAAATCTTGCCATTTGCGACAACATGGATGGAACTAGAGCATATCATGCTTAGCGAAATAAGTCAAGCAGAGAAAGACAACTATCATATGATCTCCCTGATATGAGGAAGTGGTGATGCAACATGGAGGCTTAAGTGGGTAGGAGAAGAATAAATGAAACAAGATGGGATTGGGAGGGAGACAAACCATAAGTGACTCTTAATCTCACAAAACAAACTGAGGGTTGCTGGGGGGAGGGGGCTTGGGAGAAGGGGGTGGGATTATGGACATGGGGGAGGGTATGTGCTTTGGTGAGTGCTGTGAAGTGTGTAAACCTGGTGATTCACAGACCTGTACCCCTGGGGATAAAAATATATGTTTATAAAAAATAAAAATTTATTTAAAAAAAAAAAAAAGCCTGATCTCATGAATCATGGAAATAACTTGGTACAGAAGAGTTACATTAGGGAAAGAAAAATTGATCTAGGGTTTTTTTCCTCATTTCTTTGGTATCCTTCTTTCTTTCTCCCAAAGAAAGCAACCACTAAGCAACTTAGTGGTCCACATAATCCACAATCTTACTGTTTTATTTTATTTTTGATGTAACAAAAAATACAAGAAAATATATTTATTAAAATTCTAGAAAGAATAAAGAGAATTTATGGGTTGTCTGGGGGGCTCAGATGGTGAAATATCTGTCTTTGGCTCAGGTCATGATCCTGGGGTTCTGGGATAGAGCCCCATGTCGAGGAACCTGTTTCTCCTTCTCCTTCTGCCTGTCCCTCCCCCCCGATTGGGCTCTCTTGCTCTCTCTCAAATAAATAAATAAAATCTCTTAAAAATGGGGGGGGGGTGGATTTTACAGTTGAGAACCTATATATGTCAGGCACCTTACAAACATTATTTAACTTAATCTTCAGAAGTAAAAATGCAGTGATTATTATGATTATCTTATAGATGACAAACTATATATATAAAAAAAAAAAAAGAAAGAAACCAGAAGGCAAATGATTTGATCAATCTATCTTGGTAAATAATAGAACAGCATTTAAACTCAAAGGATTTCCACCTCAGATCTCACACTTTCCCTATCTCTGTGCTTTTTACAAAATAACTAATTTAAAGCAATATTGCTTATATTATAAAAGATTATTTTCAGGACATTTATCAAAGACTTTCTTAAAAGGGAAACTCTCTAAGTGAACTTAAAGTACTAAATTTATGCAAAAATTATTTAATAAATTAATCTTGCAAACACAGGTTATTTAAAGTCTACTATCATCAGAAATCTAATGCCAGTGACATTAAAAAATATACAAACATAAGAAAGTGAAATGGAAGCAAGGAATTTAGGACCTATTCTAACATTTGCCATTGATCTTTATGTCACTTAATCACATTCTACTAGTAAATTAATCTGTTTCTGATCTTACAGTATGAAAAAAAAATGGTAACCACCTAACTAGGATGTTTGACAGTAGCTATTTTCTCATTTAACTTACAAGTTCTTCAAAATATATGTATACAAATCTAAAACAATTAGAACTGATCTGAAAGTAAAGAATGTTCAGAACAGAGAAAGACAAGCAGCTTCAAATCTTCCTCTAATAGGCACAGAAAGAAATTCATGTATATTTTTTATTATGAATGACCCTTTTAATTGATTTTCAGTTACATCTTGTACTAAGAACTACACTAAAAAACTCTGAGACTGGTTATTTACTGGAGTAGAAATTAAACCAGGAATTCAATTATTTATTTATTTATTTAGCTAAAATCAAACATCAAAGGATTTTTAAATTCTGGGGAAACAAAATGGGTGACAATGTGGATGGGACTTTGTTTTTATTCATGGTAGTTTTAACAATGAAAAATGGCATAGGTATTATTACATCAAAGTTCAGTCTAACATAATAACACCAAATATATTTTTTTAAGATTTTATTTATTTATTTATTTGACAGAGAGAGAGAGAGGGAGGCATCACAAGTAGACAGAGAGGCAGGCAGAGAGAGGAAGGGGAGCAGGCTCCCTGCTGAGCAGAGACCCCGATGTGGGGCTTGATCCCAGGACCCTGGGATCATGACCTGAGCTGAAGGCAGAGGCTTAACCCACTGAGCCACCCAGGTGCCCCACCAAATGTATTTTTGAAGTCTATTTCATTCATTCATAACTCAACACTATTACCAATCTCCTAGGAGCTAACACTAGGCTAGATGGGGTAAAAAGGATACAGTTCCTGCCTTTGCCCTCGTGGAGCTTACATTATAATGGGAAGTAGAAAAAAATTAATTAATAATAAATAAGCTAAAAAAGCTATACCACAATAAATTCTGAGATCAAAATATGTAAGGGATTTCTTTTAAATCAGTGTACATATGGGGGACATTTAATCAACAATCCATGTCAGGAACAAAAAACAATAGTCCTATTACTAATTTGTGAGTTGCATATACCCCATAGGAATTTTCTAAATTAAAAGGAAAAATAGGGGCACCTCGGGGGCTCAGTGGGTTGCGCCTCTGCCTGAGGCTCAGGTCATAGTCTCAGGGTCCTGGGATCAAGCCCCGCGTCAGGCTTTCTGCTCAGCAGGGAACCTGCTTCCCCCTCTCTTTCTGCCTGCCTCTCTGTATACTTGTGATCTCCCTCACTCTCTGTCAAATAAATAAATAAAATACTATAAAAAGAAGTAAAAATAATTATTAGGTTTATCCAACAAAACCATTTTCCTACTTTCTTGTCTATGTGAACTAAAGTATAACCATATAAAGACAATGTTTTTTGATAGTCATCACTATTTTCACTTTATTTAAAATTTTTTTCTTTTTCTAGTTACTTTTTGGACCCCCCCCCCATTTCTCTCACCCACCACCCCTTACCTCTGGCAATCATCAACCTATGAGTTTTGTTTTGTTTTTCTTCTTTTAGATACCATATGTAGGAGATATCACTAGGTATTTGTCTTTTCTGCCTGACTTTATAAGTATATATATATATATATCAAGGTATATATATGTCCTTATTATCACAAATGGCAAGATTCACTCTTCTATAGGCTGAGTAATAGTCCATTGTATATACACTCCACACTTCCTTTGTCTACTCATCACTCAATGGACACGTTGTTTCCTTATCTTGATAGTGTAAACAATACTGCCAAGAACACGAGGGTGCAGATATCTTTTCAAATCAGTGTGTAGTGTTTTCTTTGGGCAAATACCCAGAAGTGCTGGGCCACACTGTTTCATTTTTATTCTGAGGAAACTCCATAGTGTTTTCCACAGTGGTTGACCAGTTTACACTCCTATCAAGAGTACACAAATGTTCTTTTCTCCCCCGACACTTGATATTTCTTGTCTTTTTAATACTAGCCATTCTCGCAGACATGACATGATATCTCATTGGGGTTTTGATTTGCATTTCCCTTATGATTAATGATGATGCGCATTTTTTACATATCTGTTGACCATTTGTAGGTTTTCCTTGGAAAAAAATTCGATTGGAATTATCTACCCAGTTTTTAATCAGATTGGGGTTTTTTTGTTGTTAATGAGTTGTACGAGTTCTATATACCTTATGCCTATCAATCCCTTATTAAATATAGGATTTGCAGATATTTCCTCCTATTTCATAGGTTGCCTTTTCACAAATTTTATTGGTGGTCTCCTTTTAGTTTGATGGGGTCACTTGTTTATTTTTGCTTTTGTTTCTTTTGGTTTTGATGTGAGATTAAAAAAATAATTGCCAAGACCTATGTTTTCCTCTTCCTTAGGAATTTTGTGGTTTCAGGTCTTACATTCAAGTCTTTAATACATTTTGAGTTAATTTTTGTTTATGGCATAGAATAGTAGTTCAGTTTCATTCTTTTCAATGTGACTGTCTAGTTGTCCCAACAACTATTTATTAAAGAAACTATCCTATCCTCGCTGGAAATTGTTGGCTCTTTTAGAAGTGTCTACTGAGCACAAAACAGGGGGAGCAGCAGGCAGAGAGAGATGAAGACAGAGAAGTAGACTCCCTGCTGAGCAAGGACCCATATGCTGGGCTTGATTCCAGGAGACTGGAATCATGACCTGAGCCAAAGGCAGATGCTCAGCTGACTGAGCCACCCAGGCATCCCCTATTTAGGATTTTCTATATACACTTCATCACATTATCTACAAATAGTGACAATTCTGCTTTCTCCTTTCCTGTTTGGATGCTCTACTTTTTCTTTCTTGCATAATTGCTCTAACTGAAACTTCCAATACTATGTCAAATAGAAGTGGTGAGAATGGGAAACTTGGCCTTTATTATTTTGAAATATGTTCCCTCAATTCCTATTTTTCTGATTTTGAAAAAAAAAATCGGTGTTGAATTTTGTCAAGGGCTTTTTCTGTATCTACTACAATGACATGACTTTTATCCTTCATTTTGTTAACATGGTATATTACACTGACTGATTTGCAGATGTTGAAATGTCCTTACATGGCTGGAAAAAATCCCACATAATCATAGTGTATGATTCTTTTAACATATTGTTGAATTTTTTTGCTAATATTCTGCTGAGGATTTTGGTTTCTATGTTCATCAGAGATAATAGCCTATGATTTTCCTTTCTTTTGACATCCTTGTCTGGCTTTGTATTGGGATAATGTTGGCCTCATACATTGAGTTTTGAAGAGTTCTCTCCTTTTTTGCAAGAGTTTGAGAAGGATTGGTATTAATTCTTCTTCGAACATTTGGTTGAATTCAGCAATGAAGCTGTCTGGTCTAGAATTTCAGTTTGCTGGGAAGGTTTTGATCAGTGATTCAATCTCCTAATAGTAATTGGTCTGTTCAGATGTTCTATTCCATAATGATTCAGTCTAGGAAGGTCACATGTTTCCAGGAATTTATCCTTTTCTTGGTTATCCAATTTGTTGGTGTATAATTGTTCATAGTGCCTTTATGATCCTTTGTACTTCTGTGGCATTGGTTGTAATAGCTCTTTCCATTCTCGTTTTATTTATATAAGTTCTCTCTTTGTTTTTCCTGGTATGTCTACCTAAAGGATTGTCAATTTTGTCTATTTTTTCAAAAAAACACCTTTTAGTTTCATTCATCTTTTCTATTGCCTTTTCAGTCTCCATTTCATTTATTTTCTACTTTAATCTTTATCATTTTCTTCCTTCTACTAACCTGGGGCTTTGTTCTTCTTTTTCTGTTCTTTTAAGATGTAAAGTTAAGTTCTTCATTGGAGACTTATCTTATTTGTTGAAATAGGCATTAACAGCTATGAGCTTCCCTCTCAAAACTGCTTTTTCTATATACCACCGTTTTTGGTACATTTCTATTTTTGTTTATTTCAATGTATTTTTAAATTTCTTCTTTGACCCATTACTTTTTCAGTAGCATTTGGTCATCCTCTCCATATTTGTGAATTTTGCAGCTTTATAGAATAGAAACTTTTTGGTTTCATACCCCTGTGGTTAAAAAAGATGTTTCATATGATTTCATTCCTCCTAAATTTATTAAGACTTGCTTCATGGCCTAACATATAATCTATCCTGGAAAATTGCTACGTAAACTGAGAAGAATGGCTATTTTGCTGTTTGGGGGTAGAATGTTCTGTATATAACTATTTAGTCCATCCGGTCTAACATGTTGTTTAAGATCAGTATTGCCTTATACATTTTCTGGCTGGATGATTCACCAATCGATGTAAGTAAGATATTAAAGTCTCCTACTATTTAATTAAAGTCTTCTACTCTATGAATTAAAGTATAACCACATTAAGACACAATGTTTTATGACAGTAATCATTATTTTTAAACAGTGAAAGAACTTTTAGTTTTTGCTACCGTGGATATGGTCATTATGTCATTTGTAATAAACTATTGTAGGCTGTCTTTTCAGTATCAATTTATCTGTTCTTCTACCAAAAGAATTTTGAATTACATCATAAAATACACTTTTATCAGATTTTATTTAGGAGCATTGATTCAACACCCTGCTCCAGTAGAAAATTCTCTTTATTTTAGGTTAATCTTATCTTTCCATTTTTCTGGCCACAGTGATT
This sequence comes from Mustela nivalis, assembly GCF_964662115.1. NCBI lineage: Eukaryota > Metazoa > Chordata > Mammalia > Carnivora > Mustelidae > Mustela > Mustela nivalis. Next base: position 41,884,171 of record NC_139022.1, on the reverse strand, counting down.
GGCACAAGAATGGAGATGGGTCATTCAGAATCAATTAGATTTGGAGAAACATTTACTGTGAATTAAATTTTTCCTTTCTTTCTTTCATTCTTTCTTTCTTTTTTTTTTTTTTTTAATTGGGAGTATCAAGATGGATGTCCTTTTCTCTGCTGGCTCTAAATGTGTAACTCATCTAGACCCTGGCACTTTTGTAGCCAACATTGGGGTCACAAGGAGAGAGTCAATTTGAAAATCAAGTGAACACCAAGGAAGCAGAGCAGAAAAATGTGTTTTGGTCATATCTTTGAACCCACTATTTAACTATTTATTTTATTTCTTTATACTATAGGGTCAGATTTACTAAAGAGTGCTAACTGATGCTAAGTAGCCTATACCATCTTCTGGATCTTTGCTGGGAATTACACGGCATCAAGGCAGTTCCTATCTTGTAATAAGCTCTTCCCTCACACTTTCACTCAGTCTCACTGTCCTCAACCTCATGACATTTCTTGAGGGGGCATCTCACAGCAGTATAAAAGTACAGTATTTAGTGGCAAAACTTATTTTCCATAACAATGCACGACATAAGTGTCTTTTATATATTGTCAGATACCGTGGGAATTTTATAAAAGAAATCCTCAAGAATCAGTGCAGATTCTCCTTCAATTACCTGGGGGTTTTTCCATCCTAACTGGGGGTTTAGTAATGTGAGAAAGATTTAAATCATCTCTTTAGGTGCTGGTATGTGGCTACTTGGAAATGAAAGTGCATGCAGTGTTGTTAGACTAGAGAAAAATTAAAAAGTTGTATTTTTTAAAAGATTTTATTTATTTATTTGACAGACAGAGATCACAAATAGGCAGAGAGGCAGGCAGAGAGAGAGGAGGAAGCAGGCACCCTGCTGAGCAGGGAGCCCAATTTGGGTCTCAATCCCAGGACCCTGAGATCATGACCTGAGCTGAAGGCAGAGGTTTTAACCCACTGAGTCACCCAGGAGCCCCAAGATTTGTATTTTTAATACAGCATATACTTGCAACAGAAAGTTTTTGGATCACCCAACAATATCATTTTGTTTTGTCTTTTAATCTTTTAAAACAAAAATTATCAAAAGTAACTTTACTGATTTGTACTGCTTTAAGTTTTGGAGAAAACTATGACATCTCTCCCCACTTTAATAGTATACCAATGCTCATATTTGCAGACTGCTTTCCAGTATTTGTCTAGGCACATATTTTATGTAATTATGTACAAATTTCATATTCATTGCTTTGCTCTATCTTTTCATTTAAAATTTTAATAATGTAATTTTTCCATGGTGATACCTAAATAATTATCATTTTCATGGCTTCATAGCATTTTATTTAGTGAGTGACAAAACATACTTAAGCCCATTTCCCTTAGCTTTTATTTTTTTTAAGACTTTATTCATTTATTTGACAGAGAGAGATCACAAGTAGGCGGAGAGGCAGGCAGAGAGGTGGGGGGGAAGCAGGCTCTCCACTGAGCAGAGAGCCTGATGCAGGGCTCAATCCCAGGACCCTGAGACCATGACCTGAGCTGACGGCAGAGGCCCCAACCCACTGAGCCACTGAGGCGCCCCTCCTGCTATTAGCTATTAGGAGAAATACATGTTTATCTGGCCATCAATTCTCTACAGAATATAATTTCTGATGTTTAAAAGAATGTTTGGATATAAAACCTTTTCTTTAGCAGAGCACTTACCCTTGGCATCTACTGAAGAATGCAAGCCAGTCAAACCCTAAAGCCAATGTACACTATATCAGATTATTCTCTATCCATCCAGGAAGGCCTATTCATCTATTTCAATTCAGAATGTCAATTTCACAGTCAAAGACCCAGGGACACTATCTGCCTACCCTCTTTAAATTAACTACGAGGAAATGGTAGATTGCCCATCTCAGTGTCCAGCTGTTTGCTACATATCTGGGCTAAGCACACAGCTATGGCTTGGGTCTGGCACTGGCTTTAATTTTTAAAATATTACAAAACTCATTCATGTGCTTGAATTGATCAAATTTAAACTTTGGAATTTCTTAACTTCTATTTCACTTCTCCAAAATACTTGTCATGAAGGCTCATCTCTCATAGGTATTTTCCAATTTATTTTTTAGAAAGTCAAGCTTCTCTTTCCTAGCAATCCTCTCCACAAAATTGCTTGCTTTTAGAAGCATGGCCACCCTCAGAGGGGGAAAAAAGCCAGAAACCTATTTGGTAGTAAAGCCTCCTTATTGGTTTTAAAACCTTTAAGCACTAATATGAGAATAAAATTATTATAGTTAATAGTTATTGAGGAGTTACCATTAACCAAGCACCAATGCAAAGTGCTTTATATATTTTAAATTTAATCATCACAAAAATCTGTTAAGTACTATTACTAAGGTCATTTTTGAAAGGAAGAAATTGAGTTTTTAAGGTTTATGAATAGCTTATTCAAGATTACATTATCTGTATGTGTTGGTGCTGAGACAGGATTGATGTTTAATTCTATAAGAAATTAACAAGGAAACCCACGAACTAAACACCAGTCCCACTCAGAGAAGATGAGAAAATGAGAGGTTTTCAATTATATAAAAATAGACTAAAGAATATATTTCCCAGATACATTTCTATGAAGTATGGTATGCTTCCCCCTGTTCCCCCCATGAGCATATTGACAGGAAAACCTACAAGGTATCAGGGTTTTTTTGTGTTTTTTGTTTGTTTGTTTGATTATGTTATTTTGGTCACCATACAGTACATCATTAGTTTTTGATATCATGTTTCATGATTCATTGTTTGTGTATAACACCCGGTACTCCACACAATATGTGCCCTCCTTAATGCCCACCACCAGGCTCACCCATCACCCCAAACCCTCCTCTCTGAAACCCTCAGTTTGTTTCTTAGAGCTCATAGTCTCTCACGGTTTGTCTCCCCCTTTGGTTCTCCCCCTTCATTTTTCCCTTCCTTCTCCTAATCTCCTCCGTGCTATTTCTTATGTCCCATATATATGTGAAACTATATGATAATTGTCTTTCTCTGCTTAACTTATTTCACTCAGCATAATCTCCTCCAGTTCCATCCATGTTGATGCAAAAGTTAGATATTCACCCTTTCTGATGGCTGAGTAATATTCCAGTATATATGTGGACACATCTTCTTTATCCATTCATCTGTGAAGGGTATTTGTCTCCTTCAGTTTGGCTATTGTGGACATTGCTGCTAGGAACATTGGGGTACATGTGCCCCTTCTTTTCCTTACATATTTATCTTTGGGATAAATACCCTGTGCAATTGATGGGCCATAGGGTAGCTCTATTTTTCACTTTTTGAGGAACCTCTGCACTGCTTTCCAAAGTGGCTGTACCAACTTGCATTCCCACCAACAGTATAAGAGGGTTCCCCTTTCTCCACAGCCTCTCCAACATTTGTTGTTTCTTGTCTTGTTGACTTTTGCCATTCTAACTGGTTTAAGATGGTATCTTTTCTTGATGAGGTTCCAGAATCTTTGTCACAACAGTGATCTAGGTTATGGTCTGGGGCAGGCTACAGAAATGAATGCTATTGTTGTCCTAGCGGACTTATAGCAATCCACTGAGGGACTCTTCCAGAAATGCAACTGTGGTGAATATACTACGTGAAGAGTGTGGGATGATAATATCATCTGCTTCATAAAACTGTTGTTATGATTAAATGAACTAAAACAAAGTTCCAGATAACTTTGGCTGGATCAATGTTTATTCCACAAAATAGCACTGTTATGAGCCAAGCACTTTTCTACACTCTTGTACACAACAGAAAAAATCCACCTCACTAACACCAACTTTCACAAAGTTTGGGGTAAACAAAGACTATTCTTCAAGTTCATTCTATAATTTCTTAAGTCATTCACTTATGTATTTATTCATCCAATGTTTTCAACAAACATTATCTGATTATCCACTATGTGCCTAACACTGATCTTTGAAGAATATAAAAAAATGTAACCCTGCTACAAAGAACACTTTTACTCAATCAGAAGGGACAGAATTAAATACAACTAACTATGAAACATTTAGGAGGCTTTACAAAATAGGTAAAAATAAGCAGCTATGGAAGTATAAGCAATAGGGAGCCTTCCTAAAGAAATGAACTTTGGTCTAAATTAGGCATATAGAGTGTATTTCTATTTTACAAGTCTTTGCATATCTGAATATTATTCTAAAGGGTAGTGTCCACTCTTATTTTAACAGAAATTTTGTTTCACTTGATTATATATGCTTATTGTTTTTAAAGGCACTGTTAGCCCATACTGTACTTAAATGTATACACGATATCTAGTAGCTCAGTGGGATACAACCATCACTTGCCCAACCCTATATTCTCTAAGGGAACATTATAATTCAGAGGTGGTTCTGGGAATGCCTCACAGGTTTAATTTAATTAGTATAGTTTTGACCTTTTTATAGTATTAACATATAATCTTTTGTCCCCATAGAGTGGCCTGTTCATTATGTTTTCTGCCCTAAGCTTAAAGCACATTGATTTCCAATTACCAGTTTATAAAACTGCCAAGTCATCTCTGTCACACAGTTTAAAAATTATACAATTCAACTCAAGTAACTGAAACATTAATTAAAATTTTGCAGATTATAAAGAAGGACCCAGGAAACAGATGTGAAAACACTGTTCATGATTGCAAAGGAGAACTTGAAAACAAGGTTACTGGGGAGACATGGCTCTAAAAGGATCTGTCACTAAAAATAATTGGCATATTCCTGTCATATTTCTATAGATAAGGAATTTTCTATTACATTTTTGAATAAACAATTCTCAATAAATTCGAGTAAACTTGAATTTACTCGAGTAAACTCTACGTATATATATATTAGTGTGTATCTCTCATGTATTTATGTATGTATATCTCATGTATGTAACATATATACACATGAGATTATTTTAGGAAGAGTATGGTAATTCTGCGGAGTAAGTGACCTATCTGAGAAACTCTAAAGGACTCATGTGAGAATTCAGGTATTTTGTACGTTAATATATTGAATGCTGTAGATTTCACTTAGAATTACTTAAGAGTAACATAGAACTAAAATAATACTGATTAAAGCAAGAAAGAATTTTATGGCTTAATAGGTTAGAGGAAAGTGGTAGCTCTCGTCCATGGAGTCCAAGATCCCTTCCCACTCTTTGCTTTATCATCTTTAGGTTGTAGTCCTCATCTTCATGGTTCACAAGGGACGTTAGAACCCCAGGAATCAGGTCTAAGTTTTGGACAGCAAGAATAAAGAGAGGTAAAAAAAAAATGGAGGAAAGAACCAGCTATTACACATTAGGATTCCCAGAAGTTGCCCCATATTTACATTTAGTTATGCAGTCATTCCTGGCTGCAATGAAGGAAGAAAAATGTTCTTTTTATTCTGACATTTGTCTGCTTCTGCTGAAACATGGGCTTTCTGTGATAGGAGACAAGGGGAGAATGGGCAACAGAAGAGCCTCTGCTGTTTTCTGCCACATCATTTGATTAATTGTGTTATTTAAAAATGCTTTGGTAGTATCAAAATAAACTGAAGACCCATTATTTATAGACAGCAAACTAATAAGACAATCCTGCAGAACGGACAAATTGGGAAATAACAAAGGGAAGAATTAAAACCAACCTCCCCAAGATTGAAGTTAGGAGGCAAAGTGGAGGGGAGAAAATAACATGCTCTCAGTGTGGGAAAAGGAAGGAATATATAGATCTTCATCAGCAGGGAAAACAATCAGATAAAATCAAACCCAATTAGAGAAGGAAGCATGCACTGGGAAAGATGTGACCAAGATTCTTAGTGCTCTAGAAAATCCTAGTGCCCAAATAGAGACTGACAAAGTGAAGATTTCATTTGTAAGTCAAGTTAATATTAAAATATATTTTTGGACTTTACTTAATTTAAAATGAGAACAGTGCTAGGGGCCCTAAAAGGTACCCCCCAAATCTTTTTTGTTTAATGCTCCGTTCCATATAAGACTTTAGAACCTCGTGTGGAAAGCAACACTGGCACTTAACAATGCTAATAGCTCTATAATAAATAAGGAAATAATGGAAGACAATGACATAATGAGTAGCTGTAAAGTGAGCTAGATCTTGTAGGAAAATCTAGACAGGCAACATAGAGACTTAAGCTGGGAACAGGAGACAGGAACGAAACAGGAGAAGCCACTGAGCAACTCGTAATTGGTATGAGATAAAAAGATTTATTTCTATAGGAAACACTGTAGCATCCAACCCATCTTAGACTACTCTTATTTCTGTGCTCATTTCCAAAGCCTTTCTCAATTAGATGGACAGGAAGAAATCATCACTGTTTAGTAGCTGGTCACCACCCATCATTGGTTTGTCCTACCTCATACCTGTAACATATTTTAAACCTCACAACTCTTAGTAAAAAATTACAATGTTACAGCAAAATTCAGACCAAGGACTAGAGATGAGTAATACCAAATAAACTGTAAGTGTGTAAGAGCCCTTATATAGAGTTAATCCCAAACTGGAAGACCAATTCCCGGGACTGTGGATGCCAAGGAGGCATCCATCCCCAGGACTCTGAGGGGTAATTTTAAAGTGTAAAGCTATTTTAGTGATTCACAAGGGCTAACAACTATAAAAAAAGGAAATTGGAAATTTATTGTCAAACCTACCAAATTGACAAATGAGCATATTTCCTTGTTTGAAACCATATCATCAATTTAACATAATAAAACTGATTCTGTTGTGATAATACCAAATGTTAGTATTCAGTTTTACATGCCATTGATTAATTAAAAATGGGAAAGTAAACTATTATTCAATAGGGGCTGCAGGGCCAAAACTTTTTCCAAAAATTAAATTTCTTAAGTTAAAAGAAGAAAAGCAACTAAAGAATTCCTTTAACGGTAATAAAATCTGGGATGCCTGGGTGGCTCAGTGGGTTAAGCCTCTGCCTTCAACTTAGGTCATGATCTCAGGGTCCTGGGGTGGAGTCCTGCATAGGGCTCTCTGCTCAGTGGGGAGCCTGCTTCCCCTTCTCTCTCTGCCTGCCTCTCTACCTACTTGTGATCTCTCTCTCTCTCTCTCTGTGCCAAATAAATAAATAAAATCTTTTTTAAAAAGGTGATAAAATTGGGAAACATTGAGCCAATACTGATAAATGATAGAATGTTACATCTTGAAAAAGTTGTTCCGGTTGCAGATCATTACATTCTTGTGAATCTTGTAGATTCTTCTTCTTCTGAATAGTTGAAAAGCCATCTGTCTATTTTTTAAAGATAAGAATTTTAATGTAAAGGTAATAAAAAATGTCCTTCACGATTTTTCAAAGTAGTCAAAAACTATCTTTCTTCTCTCATTATCTCAAATTGTCCAGAGATCTCTAATAGTATCCTAAAACTAAGAAGATACTAAGATTTTTAAAACAAGAGTTACCTTTACACAGTTATTTCAAAACTTAGCCACAGACTGAGGATAAGCTGGTAATAACATACTAGTAATGACATATCATCTGATTTTTTTTATATTCCTGTCAAAATAAGCATAAACTTATTCCATCAAAAAAAATTAAAAAACAGTGTTGGCTGGAATATTTCTGTCATCATGCATAACTTTGATTCCAAAGTCAAATTTTTACTCTTCTATAGGGAATTACAGAGCAAAGCCAAAGAGACTACATTAGAAATCAGTAATGCCAGATCTAGTTTCAGATAAGACACTGTCTTTTGTAATTAGACCACTTAGAGAATACCAAAGCAAGGGGCATACAGTTCCAGAACTGTGCAGCACAATCAACTGAGTATAGGGAGAAAATAATTGAAAATATTTTGCATAAAACATGATCTAACAGAAGTGAAGTTTTACTGGTAGCTAATATATAAACTGATGGTACTATATGTATCAAATACACATGTACTATAAGCAGAAATTCAAAATATTTCTTTTGTTAATTTATATAAGGATTTATTTATTTATTAGAGAAAGAGAGAGCATGGAGGGGGGTGGAGGGAGGAGGCGCTGAGGGAGAGAGAATCTTAAGCAGACTCCAGGCTGAGCATGGAGCCTGATCCAGGGCTTGATCCCACAACCATGAGATCATGATCTAAACTGAAACCCAAGAGTCAGCTGCTCAACCAACTGCACTACCCAGTTACCCCAAAACATTTCTAAAAAGAGACATTTAGAGACTATTAAAAGAGATGGCTGGAGGGCCTTCCTTAATCTGCAGTTTTCTAACTTACAATTTTAACGTTGTTCCTTAACTTCTCTGATTGAAAGAAACTAAGAAACATGAAGGTAGCATGGTGTTAAAATGAGTAGGTAAGGGAAAGATTAAAGACTACCCAGCATAAGGCAGTAAGGAGTAGAGACACACTGAAAAGCATTCACCTCACCCAAGGGGAAGTAGCTACTTCTCAGCTCTAGATGGTTGCTGCTATGTATGTTCAGAGTATATAAGAGAATACAGAAATTTAACACTTATGTAAACTTCCATGAGTTTTAGAAGAGGAAACAACAAAACAAAGCACTATGGTCATGACACAACTTCAGGCTGCCATTTTGTTCTGGGATAGTGGTACAGAGCATGAACCGGGGATTCGGGGAGAGAGAACTCAATGTTCAATATACAGCTCAATTACCAATCATTTGTTTGATGTGCTCGCCTCCATCTCTAATCAAGCTGAACTTGCTTCTCATCTGTAAAGTGGGAGTAACAGTAGAGCTGCCCCACTGGGTTGTTCTGGGGGTTAAATGAGGAAAAGTATGGAAGGTACTATAGCATCACGCCTAATACACAATCAGTACTCTGTCAATCTCAGTTAAAAGAATAACAACTGAGTTTCTATAATGTGCCAAGCACTTTTAATTATATTTGCATCTTTTCACAAACTTGTGAGAATAGTCTAATCTGTTACAAAAGAGAAAAATGAGATTCAGGGTGAAATAGAACACACCCAAGGTCAGGATTTGATTTTTGAATGTAGTTGAAGGGATTCCAACCCCAACCATCTTTCTCAGGCCACAGTTGTGAGCTCTGCCTGTCAACATGTGTCTATCAGACCAGAGGACCATCTGCAGAGTTGGGATCTTCTGTACTGGACAGTCAGTTGGGTCATTTTAGACTGTGATTTCTTAGTTCTATTAAGAAAATAAAAATATATGTTTATAAAAAATAAAAAAATTAAAAAAAAAACACACTCCCTCTATATCCACCATACACACTCCAAATAAACTAACATAATCTAATAAAAAAAATTATGCATTCAAAAAATAAAAATAAAAAAAATAATAAATAAAACCAAAGCGCTTGGTTTTTCTCTGATGGTTTATGATCTGAAAACCCCACATAATAATGATAAAAATGATTATTATCAAAACTTGTCACATGGAGCCTAGGAGCTTTACTTACTCATGAAAGAAAATTAAAATGAGGATTCTCAATGAAGTAAACAGACCATGAGACATAATCATCAATATTGCCAAATTAATTAAATACTCCACCATCCTCTTTTACTATAAATAATCTTTTTATCTATTAATGTTATAATTTCCTTTTGGCATCATTTCAGATGAATTTGATATGTTTTTTTAAAGAGGAAATCAAGTTTATTTGCACAAGTATGAGGTTTGTCATTTATTATCTATGTAACTGATAAATATTTTTAAATTTTTTAGGAAGGTATTATTTTCTTTAAAGCTTACCAGTTCATCATCATGTTAGAAGCAATTCCTTGTAGCATTTTATGTTTGGTCTCTGAGCAAAGAGATGAAGATAAAACAAAGCTATTTGCTCAGTGGAATTCAAACCTGAACACCCAGCATTCAATTTTCTGTTGCATATTCTATGCCAGGAATTCACAAACCACAGCCTGTGGGTCAGTTTGGGCCTCCGACTTGTTTTTGTACATAAAACTTTATTGGAAGCAACAATTGTGCTCATTTCTCTACATAATATCTATGGCTGCTTCTGCGCTATAATGGCAGAACTGAGTAGGTGTAACGGAGACCAGATTTAATCTTATAAAAAATAGGATGGGGGCACCTGGGCAGCTCAGTCCAGGCTCAGTCTGCCTTTTGGCTGAGGTCAAGATCCTCAGGTCCTGGGATGGAGCTCCGTGTCATGGCCTCCAGCTGAGCAAGTGGTCTGCTTCTCTCTCAATCTCTCTCTCTCTGCCCTCCACCCCCGCCCCCCAACCCCGCCCAACTTGTGCTCTCTCTCACTCTCTGAAAAGAATAAATAAAATCCTAAAAAAAAAAAAGAAGAAGAAGAAAAGAAAAGAAACAGGATGAAGTGAACCTGTCCTCTGAAGTGAACTTTATTTTCTAATTTTTGAGCTCATGGAAAGGTCAAGAGAGATTACTGAAAGCCACATCTACATATAGCATTTACTTGTCTTCAAACTATATAAAAATAATGTTCCAATGATACATTTATAAAGAAATAGAAAATGCAGACTTAGCTAAGGAAAGGCTTTCTTTGAAAATATTATTTCAGGGTGCCTGGGTGGCTCAGTGGGTTAAGCCTCTGCCTTTAGCTCAGGTCATGATTCCAGGGTCCTGGGATCGAGCCCTGCATCGGGCTCTCTGCTCAGCAGGGATCCTGCTTCTCCCCCCCTCTCTGTCTGCCTCTCTGCCTACTTGTGATCTCTCTCTGTCAAATAAATAAATAAAATCTTTAAAAATATATATTATTTCCATGGGGGAGGGAGGCAACCGCGATAGGGAGAAAGCTCTGACATAAGGTGAGCAAGATTCTCAAAAGCTAACAGAAAGGGAGGAATCGATTATCCTAGAAAGAACTAGAGAAAGAGAAACAATAGAATGTATAGAGATAAATAAGAGCAAAAGCTGGACACGAGGAAAGGCAGTGGGGTTATTCAGTCTGAATCTGAAAGCCTGAGAATCCAGGGGCCGCTGGTGCAAGTCCAAAGCCCAAGAAACAGGAGCACCTACGTCCAAGGGCAGAACAGGACAACAGTCTTGTCTGAGCTCAAAGACTGAATTCATCCCCATGTTGCCTTTTTGCTCTATTCAGGCCCTCAGGGATTGGATGATGGCCAAGTGCACTGGTGAGGGATGTCTTCTTTATTCAATCTACTGATTTGAGTACTGATTTTCCAGGGACACAGTTGCAGGAACATCCAGAAATAGTGTTTTACCAGCACTCCGGGCATCCCTTAGCACTGTTAAGTTGACACCTACAAGTAGCCATCACATGTAGGATGAGTGCAGGTGGCATGACCTGATTGTAGTTATGACACGATATTACCTTGTGATCAGCCAATTCTCATGAAAGGCTATGTGCTGGCAGGAGCAGAGAGAGGGTCAAAGTTCAAGGGCCTAGGGGAAGGACAGAAATGCGAGGTGTGATGAACAAGCATTTTTCTTGAAGTTATCTTTGGGGACAAAACAGTTGAGCTAATCACATGTCTGGTCTTGTCACAGGGGCATCCCTGAGTCTGACTTAAGCCATCTGGGCTAGGAGGTTTCTTTGCAGTAAGTCATTCCACAGACATAAACATGGTGTGTGTAAGGGGGCTCCCTTAATTATCCCTGTACTCCAAGATTACGGAGCTCTGATCAAATCCAACCTTATCAGAGCATACAGGAAACAGCAGGAACAAAATATTTTAGGTCATGTGGCAATGCATGACTTCAGCAATATTGCCAGTGCGTGTCACAGGAGAACCGGAATTATTTGAGGTATAGGAAAATAATACTAGTAAGGTTTTAGCCTAAAGGAATAACTTCAAAGCTGTTTTAGTAGTAAAGGTATTTCAGAAGTGAAAATGCCCTCTTAAAATAAGGAGATTGCTAAGTTCTTTATAGATTTTGGACACTAGTCCTTTATCTGATATGTCGTTTGCAAATATCTTCTCCCGTTCTGACATTGGGGAGGGTATGTGCTTTGGTGAGTGCTGTGAAGTGTGTAAACCTGGTGATTCACAGACCTGTACCCCTGGGGATAAAAATATATGTTTATAAAAAATTTAAAAATTAAAAAAAATAAGGAGAAGATAAGCTTTATGTTTTGCTGATATAGCAAGAAAACCTGAGCTGACCTCCAGAAATCTGTAATAATAGTCGCACAGAAAAGGTGACAATGGAAAGAAAAGATAGATACTGCCTGAGCAACACCCACTTATTTTAGGTGATGAGCTTGGAACAAGAAACTTCAAAACTTTACATCATTTTCTGATATTTCTTTATTTTTGCAAATCAGGGGATGCAGCAAAGAGAATTTTAGCAAGGCCAGTAATGAGTAAGTCTTTAGAATGTGGGGGAAATCATGTATCATATTTTTACCTAATGAAACAAATAATTTACATGAAAAATAAAGATCATTGAACAAGTGTTCGGAATCAGGCACTAATCACCAATCCCGAGGGGATGGTGCTAGTGTGAAGAAAGACAGATAAAGCCCTGACTTTGCTGTACTTCTTTCCAGGGAAGAAGAGAGGAGAGGAGAGGAGAGGGGAGAGGAGGAAGGAGGAGGGAAGGAAGGAAGGAATCCAAAAGCAAAGAATCAAATGATAGTTATTAGTTGTTATAGATAGTTGATCGTGTGCCCCCAAAATTCATAGGATTCATGCTGGGAATCCTCACCCTCAGTGCCCTATAATGTGACTGTATTTGGATGTAGGGTCTTTAAGAGGTAATTCAGTTAAAATGACATCATTAGGATGTGCCCTAATCCAGTAAGACTGGAATCCTCACAAGAAGAAAGCTGGACACAGACAGACACAGAAGGAACAATATGTGAGAAGATGCCCATCTACAAGTCAAAGAGAGAGCCTCAGAAGAAGCCATCTCAGAACTCTGAGGCTCCAGAAAATATATTTCTATTGTTTAAGCCACCCAGTCCATGGTACTTTGCTAGGGCAGTGCTAGCAAACAGTAATGAGAGGAGTTCTGTGTAAATAAAACCATGATCTGATACCACATGATTGACGGGAAGAAGTCTGGGGGGAGAAGCGCGGCTTGGTTAGAGAAGTCAGTCCAGTGCCATGTGAAGAGATGCCATTGTGATATGAAAAAACGATGCCAGACCCAGGGTAGCCACATGGCTGGGAAAGAAGACAGAATTGTAAAGTCCCAGAGAACAAAAATGAGGCTAATATGGCTGAAGGAGGAGGTTATACTTAAATTTGGATGCCGGGTACTAGGAATATATAAAAGATCAGGAGAATATGCCACGGCCTACAGATCATGGTTCCACTTTCTTCTCACTTTCGGAATCCATACAAACAAATCTTCTAGGCTGCCGAAGCTAGGTACGAGGCAAAAACTGAACTGAGAGCCGGGCGCCTACCCTTTACTTTCAAAGTGTAAATGATAATAAAAACCACACTGAGACTTTGACAGGTTTCATCACCCAAATAGTGCATTCTATTGTCTATCTCAAGTTGATTACCTTTGAAAGATAGAGAAAATAGAGAGCCATATGGAGGAAGCACAAAATAAAACTTGATTTGGGGAAATACAGGAACAAAGTCATAGAAACACTAAATTAGGTAATTCCTGTTCAAAGGCATATTTCCAGAAATTGTGTTTGTCATCTCAAATAGTATAAGAGAATTAATGCTTAAAAGAAGAAAAAGAAAACTATCACACAAAAATGCCTTTTCATCACCTCAACACCCACATAGAGAGAATCAGACACACCATTAAAAGACAGCCTAATGGCATGTCTAGGAAAACTTTCAACCTTAGAAAATATTTCTCAGGGCAGGTGTATCAAACCCCTTAAGATTATCAGAGGAAATGAAACTTACACTGAAATTATACATAAGCTCTATCAAGGATTGAAAATACATGACAGATTTCTCCATCACTTGTCTCTCTCTTTTAAAAAATTTATTTATTTACTTATTTATTATTTATTTGAAAGAGTGAAAAAGCAAGAGCAGGGGGAGGTGCAGAAGGAGAGGGGTAAGCAGGTCCTGGGCTGACTGTAGAGCCTGACTCAGAGCTTGACCTCACGACCTGAGATCATGACCTGTGCCAAAATCAGGGTCCCACGCTCAATCAACTAAGAGAACCAGGCGCACCCTCCCTCATTTATCCCTAGTCATGTTTGACCCTCTTGTAATGTACTATAGTCATCTTAATGGGGGTTGTAAAATGCAGAATATTTTTTTAACTACTTGAATGTTTTCCTCTTTGACATCCCTAACCATGTGACGTGCCTAGAGTTAGCCTGAAGCCTCTGTCCACCTAAATGGGAATGAAAAGAGGGTGACAACTTGTTACAGCAAGAGTATAAAGAGAAAAAATAGATAACCCACTTCTCTCTGCTCTAAGACAATCATTTTGAAAGACCAATTGTGTACAGGAAAAAAAAAAGAATGCTCTAAAATTTCCATACCTGCAATTTTGGAATTGGGATGTAGACATGGTGGCCTCAATATGGGAATTTTATTTTAAAATGTTGGTCAAAGAGCAAGGAGAAGATGGTAAGATTTCTGTCTTTAGAGAAGCAGATACTCAGACTCGTGCCTGATATCCAACCTCATGGCCAAAACCACAAAAAAGAAGAGTTATGTTAAGAAGTTTGAAGAAGAATGCCTGGGTGGCTCAGTTGGTTTAGCGACTGCCTTCGGCTCAGGTCATAATCCTGGAATCCTGGGATCCAGTCCCACATTGAGCTCCCTGTTTGTTGGGGAGTCTGTTTCCTCCTCTGACCCTATCCCTTCTCAAACTCTCTCTCTCATTCTCTCTCTCTCTCTCAAATAAATAAAATCTTAAAAAAATTTTTTTGAAAAAAAATTGAGGATTCTAAAGTCAGTTGTCCTATAAACTACACTGAAGCAAATCTAGGAGCAGCCATTATCAAAATAAACTAAGCAATGAGGGAAACACCAGACCTCCTTTAATCCCCATGCAGCATGATATACAAAAATTTATACACCCAGTGGGTTCCCAGAAGATAGCTGAGTTGGGATGATGGGTCTGCCCCTGGCTGTCTCCTGTACCAAAAGAGAGGGAGATCCCAAGGCAAAATCTAAGAATCCAACAGACCTGTTTAGAGAGGTTATTGTATAACCAAGAGCCAAGGTTAGCTAGGAAAAATCTTGGAAATGCCTTGACACAACATAGAAACAGACTTGCTGTTATTAGGTAGGTCATAATCCAGATTAGCTAGGTTCAGCAAGATTCCATAAACTGCTACATTAATCTGAAGACTCTTCCTGCCCTTCATCACCAAGAAGACACATGTCATTCCCTTTCCCACATGACCAGATGCCAGCTGGAAAAGTTATAGGAAAGAGGATAGAATTCTAAGACTGAGCATTTATCTAAAAGGGTTCTTTCATTACACCATTAGATTAAATTATCAGTTTGCACTTGAATATTTAGTTGACATCCCCATACACATAATTATTCAGCAAGACATTTATGATGAAAGTACAAATGACTAACTTTTTTATATTATCTCTTTTTTTTAAGATTTTATTTATTTATTTGACAGAGAGAGATCACAAGTAGGCAGAGAGGCAGGCAGAGAGAGAGGAAGGGAAGCAGGCTCCCCTCCAAGCAGAGAGCCAAACATGGGGCCCGATCCCAGGACCCTGGGATCATGACCTGAGCCGAAGTCAGAGGCTTAACCTATTAAGCCATCCAGGCACCCCAAATTTCTTAGTTTTGACAAATTAAAAAAAGAAACTTTATAGAGCAGTATTCAAGAACAAATTGCTTAACTCAAGTAGTATGCAACACCACAGTCATTCAAACTGATGAAGTAGAAAGTGCCATAGACCAAGGACCTTTCCTTGGTCTTAGTTCCATTTCTTCAGAGAACCTTGTTATCTTCACTAATGACCATGTAACTGGTCAGCAGTTGAGTGGAAAAATTAGACTCTGAAAGTCCCTTTCCAAGTCTGTAAACCTGTGGCTCACTACTCCAAACTAATTAATAATGGGAAGAACTACCTAAACAGGACTAGGAGAGTTGGTTACAATGCAAGCAAAAAGAGGGCTTTCTTTTCTCATTTGGATTCTACAACTGAACCTATATATTGGGGGGGGGGGGGGACTGATCATGTAGGGGGCCTGCCTGGTGGCTAAGAAGATAGGCAGGTACCCATGTCCTAATCCTTAGAACCCGAGACTATTATCTTAGTTGGAAAAAGGGCCATTGCAGATGTGATTCAGTTAAAATAGTTGAGAGAAGGAGGTTATTCTGGATGGTCCAGCTGGGCTCTGGATACAATCACAGAAGAGAGAGGCAGAGGGAGTTTGGAGAAGGCACAGAAAAGAGGAGGGGGCCATGAGAAAGACACAAAGACTTGAATAATGTGGCCTCAAGACAAAGAAAGCAAGGCAGATGGAAGAAGTAAGAAATGTTTTCTCTAATGGAGCATCGGAAGGGAGTGTGGCTCTGCCCACACCTTGATTCAGGTTCCTGGCCTCCAGAATTATACGCCACCCCCCAGTCTCTAGTGATTTGTTAGAGCAGCCTCAGGAAACTTCCTCAGATCAGTTCCCCATGAGGAAGACGTTCCCCTTGCTTGACCTTCCACATCCCTTAGGACAACATTCTCCTCTAGGAGCCAGGGTGGCATCCAAGTAACTGATACAGCTAGTTTTGGTCCACACTCCCATCTCTCCCTACACTTGTCTCTTTATTTCTGAACCCTCCTTCTTCAGGCTCTGGTTTTATCCACATTAACAGCAGTGACTCTAATTTTTCAAAGGCTTATCATTCCATGATGAGTGAAGAGGCAATAGGGGCACATTCCCCAGTTTTCAGAGAAAACGTTTAGAAAATTAGTTTCATGTTATTATACGTAATGATTCATACGATACAAATTGAGGAGAAGCAAAATGCAGCGTTTTCCAAGTATCTCAGAGAAGATTTTTGAAAGCTATGCTACTTCTGTTGGCTGTCAACTCAACTCTTTTTTTTTTCTTTTCTTATTTTTTTTTAATTTTTTATTTTTTACAAACATATATTTTTATCCCCAGGGGTACAGGTCTGTGAATCACCAGGTTTACACACTTCACAGCACTCACCAAAGCACATACCCTCCCCAATGTCCATAATCTCACCCCCTTCTCCCAAACCCCCTCCCCCCAGCAACCCTCAGTTTGTTTTGTGAGATTAAGAGTCACTTATGGTTTGTCTCCCTCCCAATCCCATCTTGTTTCATTTATTCTTCTCCTACCCACTTAAGCCTCCATGTTGCATCACCGCTTCCTCATATCAGGGAGATCATATGGAACAGAATAGAGAGCCCAGAAATAGACCCTCAACTCTATGGCCAACTAATCTTCGACAAAGCAGGAAAGAATGTCCAATGGAAAAAAGACAGCCTCTTCAATAAATGGTGCTGGGAAAATTGGACAGCCACATGCAGAAAAATGAAATTGGACCATTTCCTTACACCACACACTAAAATAGACTCAAAATGGATGAAGGACCTCAATGTGCGAAAGGAATCCATCAACTCAACTCTTTTAACTGAACTCTCAGATGTGCTTTTATCTTTCATTTCCTAACCCTTACCCTCTAAATGCATAACTGTACTACTTAATCCTGAATAACAGGATTTGTAACATACACGTTAGCCTTCTCATGAATTGGTTCCTCTTATGTGTTGAATATTGATATTGATTATATTTCATTATCTTTCTTCAGTAGTGGCCTAAACCTCATCAATCAACATATAAGAAAATAAAAAGCAAGATATTAAGTTGGGTTTTCCAGGAGGCTCTGTGTAAATTAATTATGTCTATAAAAGAAATTAAAAATACAGCTTCCCTATGATCCTTCAATTGCACTACTGGGTATTTACCCCAAAAATACAGATGTAGTGAAAAGAAGGGCCATCTGTACCCCGATGTTCATGGCAGCAATGGCCATGGCCACCAAACTGTGGAAAGAACCAAGATGACCTTCAACGGATGAATGGATAAGAAAGGTGTGGTCCATATACACTACGGAGTATTATGCCTCCATCAGAAAGGATGAATACCCAACTTTTGTATCAACATGGAGGGGACTGGAAGAGATTATGCTGAGTGAAATAAGTCAAGCAGAGGGAGTCAGTTATCATATGGTTTCACTTATTTGTGGAGCATAAGAAATAACACCGAGGACATGGGGAGATGGAGAGGAGAAGGCAGTTGAGGGAAATTGGAGGGGGGAGATGAACCATGAGAGACTGTGGACTCTGAAAAACAATCTGAGGGTTTTGAAGGGGTGGGAGGTGGGAAGTTGGGCCAGCCTGGTGGTGGATATTAAGGAGGGCATGTATTGCATGCAGCTCTGGATGTGGTGCATAAACAATGAATTCTAGTACACTGAAAAGTAATTTAAAAAATTTAAAAATTAAATCATAATCTATATACTCTCCATTTCAGGAAAAAAAAATAATAATCACAGGGTGGTGATTCTAAGCAGAATGATCCATCCAAACCAAAAAGTATAGATAGGAAGAGCACATTGGGGCTTGAGAAGCACATTGATGGCTCATTTCCTAGAAGCTGTTAGCCTTACGTTGTTTCATTAATAAACCCAGTAATACTTCTTGGGATAACTACCCCACTCACCCCATCACCACATTGTTTTTCTAAGTGCATTCAATATCGTATACATTTTAAAAGGAATTTAAACGGACTTCTCTCCTAAAAATGGAAAAAAGAAAGGCCTTTAAAACACATCAGAGATGATGTGTTTTTCAATTAGTTTGTTTATATTTGGTTTGGATTGGGAAGAACAGAGCAATGTTCACCAACATAATCTCATTAATCTCCAAGTTTTCTATCTGTGAGAGAAAAGCTAAACAGCAGGCTATTTATTTTCTGTTTAGTGAATTCTTGTGCCATTCCCTAGCAGTTTAATGAACAGTTTCTCCAAATCCTGAGAGGTGCTGAAGTGTTTATTTCAGCAAATAATATGTTTGCAGAAGCACACATCATTACAGAAATCTTTCCTGGGAAACTTCCCTGGTGACATATCGTGTCCTCTTAGTCCACTGGGCAAAAGAAGGTCATAGAAAAGCACATGGATATTTTGCCCAATGCTGCAATTTTTCGTCACTAAAAACAGAGTACTGGAATGTACCACAGCATTTATACCTTTAAATTAATAGAGTTCAAAGCTATGAGTTTTATTTCCAGACAACTTAAATTGATTCATTACTCTTTATTGAAATACATATATTCCAAAAATACGTAGGGCACCTGTGGAGCTTTTCAAATGGTACATATTTGTGTTACCAATGCCCAAATCAAGAAACTGACGATGACTGGTGCCCAGGAGATACCCTCCTGCCCCTCATTCCATCACTACCTCTAAGCTCACTACTCTTCTGACTTCTGTCCCTGTGGGTGGATTTGTTGTGTTCAGACTTTATAAAAATAGGATCATATAAGGTACATTTTGTTGTGTATGGTTTCTCTCCTTCGACATGTTTGTGACATAGTTCCCTATTGCTGCACATTATTATAGAACGTTCATTCTCATTCTACACAACAGCATTCCATTGTGTATATACGCTATGATTTATTTATCCATTATACCATTGACAAACACTTGGGTAACTTTAGGTTTGAAACTACTACAAATTGTGCTTTGATGAACATTCTATACATTTTTTGATAATAATTATGTGTTTCTGTTGGATACCTGCCAAGGAGTGAAACTGCTGGGTCATTATATGTAATTTATATCCATATTTTTTAAAATTTCAAATATATATATTCAAGTATATATGTATATTTTTATATATAGGGGCTGTATGTATTTATATATATGGGTTGTTAGATGTAATTTATATTCATACATATATTTGAATTTAGTGACTAACACTAGTTTTACAAATTGGTTGTACCAATTTTCACTCTGAAGTATTTGAGAGTTCCAGTTGCTTCACATACTTATCAATACTTTGTATTGTTTGTGATGTTCATTTTAGCTGTCCTGATAGTTGTGTCCTGTGATGAAATTGGGTTTGATTGGCTTTCCCTTGATAATTGCATTAGGTCACCTTTCATATGTTAATTTGCCATACCTTCATTGTTGTTCAAGTATCTTGTCAATTTTTCTCCTGGGTCCCTCTCCTTTTTCTCTTTTACTTACAATAGTTCTTGAAAAACCTTGGTGATAAGTACTTTATAAATAAATGTATTGTGAATATTTCTCCCACTCTTGAGCATTGCCTTTTCAATCCTTTTAATATGCTGTCTTTTGATGAATAAAAATTCTTCAATTTTACTAAAGACCACTGTATAAATTCTTACTTCCATAATGGGCACTTTTTGTGTGTGTCCAGTTTAAAAAATCTTTACCCACAAAGGATCATGATGGTTTAAAAAAAAAAAATAGTGGCTTGCCCTTTGCATTTAGATTGCAAGCCATGTGGAACTGATTTACTGTGCACAGTATGATACAGGCTTGAAGATACTTTTTTCTCCATATGAAATCCATCCAGCACTATTTATTGAAAATCATCCTTTTTTCTACTATACTTTGAAAATAGATTTTTTTTTAAATCAACCAGCTATCAATCTAGCCTCTTCCTTTTGAACTCATCCAGAATCACAACTTTAAAACTTAATTTGGAAAAATGTAAACCCACTGATATACAATAAATAACACATTCATTACGTTTCAGAATTGGAAACAGGATTTAAAAATGGGAAGAAGTAATAGTTCTCTAATTATTTTACTATTATGCTTTTTAACATATCTTTGGGGCATCTGGGTGGCACAGTCATCTAAGTGTCTGATTTTTGGTTTCAGCTCAGGTCTAGATCTCAGGATTGTGAGCCTGAGCCCTATGTTGGGCTCTAAGCTTGGCATGGCATCTGCTTAAGATTCTTTCTCCCTATCTCTCTGCTCTTCCCACTCATGCTCTCTCTCTAAAATAAAAAAATATGTCTTTTAAAAATATTTTAAAAGGGGCGCCTGGGTGGCTCAGTAGGTTAAGCCTCTGCATTCCGCTTGGGTCATGGTCTCAGGGTCCTGGGATTGAGCCCCACATAGGGCTCTCTGCTAAGCAGGGAGTCTGTTTCCCCCCTCCTTCCCTCCCTGCCTCTTTGCCTACTTGTGATCTCTCCCTGTCAAATAAACAAAAGCAAAATTTTTTAATGTATTTTAAAAAATGAGAAAGTAAAAAAACAAATAAAATAAAGCATGCCGTTGACCTATAAAATCATCATTATGATCAACAACATTCTCCCATTCCCTTTGTCCTGGAGTGCGACCTGTCCTGAGAACACCTGAAAACAGACAAGATCCTGGACCTCACCCAGGAGTACATGAAGCAATTATCACTTCCTTCAACAGGTACATCTTTTTGCTTTCTCTCATCCATCTATTCAAAATTCGTTTTTATTCTCTTATTTCCAAATGTATTGATACTTCCTCCTTTTCCAAATGATCTTTAGCAGTATTTGCCTTAGCCCTGCCAATGGAAATTTAACTAACGTGTATTGAACATCGATTAGGCAATGTGGTAGTTGTCTCTTAAAATACTGTTTCTAATATGTAGAGTCAAACAGTCTGCAAAAGAGATCATTATCTCAATTTTACAACTGTAATAATTATTAATACTTTTAAAGAGATCAGAGACTTTCATGAGAATTTGATAAAAGCTAAGGTTTTTCTTTCCTGAAAATACACATATACACAAAACGATACATAACATTACAAGAGCCCCTAAGACCACAGGTGGAGAACTTTTCAAGGGAGAATTATTATTCTCTGTTATGAGGACGATTCTCCATGAGCATCTTTGACGGTTACAACGTGCTGCTTTATTAAGGATATTTCTGCAGTTGCTCTTAGGGCTTAATAAATGATTCCAACATAAAAACACATTAAACAGAATATAATAGGTATCTGTGTTTTAAATCTAGACAAATTTAAGTTTCTAAAAATCCTTTTAAAAAGAAGTTTCATCAAGAATAGACATTTTCTTTGGCCATATAATGAAACATTTAGTGGTTGCCCTTCATCTTATCTCTCAGCCACTAGCTAAGAGAAAGACAGAATGCCTTATTACCAGCTTTTTTCAAATAAACAGAAGAACAAAATATAATTGCTTTTGTGTAGTTCCAAGACAGCACCACAGGTGGTCCTTTCTTTAAAGAATAACAATGTATTTAATCAATTTGTGTTACAAAAAATGTATCATTTTGTTATGACATTCAGAAAGGCCACATGGAGCACTCTGTGTGTGGGGGGGGCATATATGGGCACTGACACCCACAGAGCCTCCCACGTCTCAACACTAGGCCAGAACACAAAGCCCGCATGTGGTGTCAACAAGCCAGCTGTGTACTGCAATTAACTGCAACTTCAGTCCCTTGTCCTCAACATCTCCTCACCCAAAAACCTGCTGTTTTTATTTCTTCTTACAGCTCCACGGACGTTAAATCTGTCATCTCTGACTTCTATCTAGCAGGAGTATTCTTTGCTTCCTCAAAAGATAATCAAACTCCAGGAAAAAACACCCTGCTTCGATGGGACACCAAAGAACCAGTGGATTGATCTCCATGAGCATGCCATTTCGGTAGCATGATCAAGATGCCTTCAAGAGGTAAGAGTTATTAAAAAAAAAAAAATCAAAATCAAAAATTTTCAGTGTAGAAATTGCATTCCTAGTACTTTCTAAAACAATCCAGTCTCATGAAAAATCCTCATGATTTGTATATTGAATTGAATAGGGCAATTTCTATTTCCTGAGTGACCCTGTCAACACAGAATCATAGGTCTACTGGACATGAGGATGTTGAGCTGAGTTTTCACTCTGGCTCTTTGCTAGTAAGACTACTTACTACTTTTGTTTTCAAAGAACATACATAGAAGGAAATCAATTAGAGGTCTTACAATCATTTGTAATAAACTGGGTAAATACAAATTATGCCACCGTTTTCATTTTACCCGAGTGGCCTACCCACTATCTATCCTTTTACTCTCACTCACCCTCCATTCTCCTACTCTTCTTTTAGATTTCACACCACCTGGACAAGCCCCAGTTAAGATTAAAGCCAACTCTGATTACCTTGACCTGTTCCTGAGAAACTGAATATGGCTAGAACAAAACCAGCCAACCAATTCTGACTTGAAATTAACAGTGATGAACATTGAGTAGGCTCTTAAAATTGCCTTGCCATCTTACTATTTTCCTTGGTCAATCCACACTGCCTCTCTCTGGGTGGATCATTTACATTCTACCTTCTCCTAGACCTGTCATTTTCCAAAACCTCCTCCCTGTCTGCAAATATTGTTTTCAATATTTCAATGAGAAAATATGAAAAATTGAAAGGGAACTTCCAGATCTTTCCTTTTCTAAAACTGACAACCTACTGACAACTACACTCAGATACTTGGATCTCATTTCTGTCACAGAGGTTTAAAAATAAGCCCTCTGGGTCTTATGACTGGTGGCTCAGTCATTAAGCATCTGCCTTCAGCTCAGGTCATGATCTCGGGGTCCTGAGATTGAGCCCCACATTGGGCTCCCTGCTCAGCGGGGAGTCTGCTTCTCCCTCTCCCTCCTCTCCTACTTGTGTTTCCTCTCTCATTGCCTCCCTCTGTCCAGTAAATAAATAAAATTTTTGAAAAAATAAAAAATAATAAAAATAAGCCCTCCATGGGGCAATTGGGTAACTCAATCAGCTGACCACCCAGCGCTTGATTCTGGCTCAGGTCATGATCTTAGAGTCATTAGATTGAGACCTGTTTGGGGCTCTACTCTCAGTGCAGAGTCTGCTTGAGATTCTCTTTCTCTCCCTCCCTCTCCCTTCTCTGTCCCCCAACTCGTGCTCACTCTCACACTCTCTCTCCCAAAAACAAATAAATCTTAAAAAAAAAAAATCCCTACATTTCAGCAGTGGGCCCAATCCTAGTTTGTCTATCAAGGACTTTACTTCTGCAATCACGTACTCTTTTTTCTGCATCATCGCCTTTTCCACTTGAAGAATTATTTCCGTCTTTATATAAACATATTGTAATATAGTATATCTAAAAAAAATTAGTAAACATTCTTGACTGTTTATCCTTTATTAGCTTCTTCTTCATTTGTCTTCCTGTACAGCAAAATTCTGATAAGGAATAATAATGGCTCTGTGCACTTCCTCTACTGCCCTCGTCCAAAGTTGATGTTCATTTTTACTGCTTCATGAAAAGCACTTACCTAGATGACTACTGATCTCCATGTTGGCAAGCTCATGAATATTTATCTACCCCATCTATCTCTCCTTCTCAGGGCTTTTAGCACGCTTGTTCCTCCTTGAAATTGTTTTGTTCAAATGACTTTTGAGACACCACACGCTCTTTATTACCCTCTTAGCCTTATTAGCTGATCCTTTATGGTCCTCCCTTTCTAAGAACTCTCAGCCTTCATCTCTCCTCTCTTCTCTACACTTACTCTCTTTGTGGTTGCAAATATTCCTGGGGTGAATAAGACTTCTGCATTAATACATTATTTTTTTGTCTGGCCCCAGCCTCTCCTCTGAGCTCTGTTCTTGTACATCCAACAGGTTAATTTGGTATTGACTCTTTGATGTCTAATAGGCATAACACACTTAACATCCAACATCAAATTCTTCATTTCCCCTCAAACCTTCTCTTCTCCAAATTTCTCTATTTCAGTAAATGGCAGCAATATTCTTCCAGGTGCCCAGATCAAAGACCCTGGAGTCATCCTTTACTACTCTCTTCCTTGCTTACCAACATACAATCCAAGAGCAGACTGTGTCATATTTTTCTTCAGGATGTAAGCAGAACTGAACCAATTTTGGCGTAGTTTCTACTAATACTACACCACTCTCAGTCCTTATCCATTTTCACATGAAATAATGTAGTAGACTCAAATTCTCTTTCTCTATATGTCACATAAAATCATAAATAAGCATTGGGATTAGAAAATCAATCCAAATAAGTGTTTAAAATTATGTAAGATTATATGATTCCTAGATATAAAGCCTTCCACAGATGCCCTCCACACTTAAAAATCTAAACCCTTAATCTTGATCTACAATATTAGACATGGTCTAGTCCATGGATACCTCTTGGACCTATTATCTGATAGCTCGCTCCCTTGCTCACCACAGTCTAGTCATTGTTTCTTCCAAGAACTCAACAAGCACATCCTTACAGGACCTTTGTCCTTGCTAGCCCCTCTGCCTAGGTTGCTCTTCCTCCAGACATGCACTTAACCCCTTCAGTTCTCTTAGGTATTGTACCTTCTCAGGGAAGTGATCACTTCTACTGTACTTGCAATCATAGAACTTTGATCCCAATCATAGAAATTTGATCCATTCTCTGCCTGTTAATTTACTTCTTTCATATCACTTACTACTACCTGATACTGTTTCACATGATTATTTTACCCATACTTAAAATATAAGCCTTCTGGCACTGGCGTGGTAGAGTTAAGCATTGGACTCTTGATTTTGGCTCAGGTCATGATCTCACAGTTATAAGTTTGAGCCCACATCAAGCTCCACACACAGCGGGGAGTCCACTCGAGATTCTCTCTCCCTCCCCCTCTACCCGACCACCTTGCACATGTACTACCTCTCTCTGACACTCTCTCTCAAAATATATATTTTTTTGTTACATATAAGCTTTTTAAGTGTAGGGATTATGCTAGTTTTATTTATTGCTATGGTTTCAGTGGCTGTAACCGTGCTCCATTGAAAGCTGATAATCATTCAACATTGGTTAAATGTCCAAATGTATCCTGAACCCTAACATGATGAATTCATTAATTATTATTCAGAACCAAGACTATGTATCTATCTATCATCAGAAACAGTGCAGTCAATAAATAATTTCATTTTTTGGCAAGTCAAACAAATATTAAGAGAGTTTTAGAACAAAAGGGAGTTAACTGCGTTCCTGAAACTTAACTCATTCCAATTAAAGAAAGTGCATGCTGAAATAGTGACTTCAGGGGCAACTGCTGTCAGGAAGTAGCCACCTTCTAGAAATAAAATAAATTCCTTTCCCTAAAGCAAACTGCACAACAAGAAGCTACTTCTAGTTCAATTTTGGGAGTTTCTACTTCCTTGGTGTTAGTTGTGATCTCTCCCTTTTCATTCATAATTTTATGAATTTGGATTTTCTCTCTTTTCTTTCGGATTAGTGTGGCCAATGGTTTATCGGTCTTATTGATTCTTTCAAAAAACCAGCTTCTAGTTTCATTGATACGTTCTACTGTATCTCTGGTTTCTACCTCATTGATCTCAGCTTTAATCTTGATGATTTCCCTTCTTATGTGTGGAGTTGGTTTGATTTGTTGTTGATTCTCCAGTTCTTTAAGGTGTAGAGACAGCTGGTGTATTCTAGATTTTTCTATTTTTTTGAGGGAGGCTTGGATGGCTATGTATTTCCCCCTTAGGACCACCTTTGCTGTATCCCATAGGTTTTGGACCGAAGTGTCTTCATTCTCATTGGTTTCCATGAATTGTTTCAGTTTTTCCTTGATCTCCTGGTTGATGAAGCATTCTTAAGCAAGGTGGTCTTTAGCTTCCAGGTGTTTGAGTTCCTTCTGAACTTTTCCTTGTGATTGAGCTCCAGTTTCAAAGCATTGTGATCTGAGAATATGCAGGGAATAATGTCAGTCTTTGGGGATCGGTTGAGTCCTGATTTGTGACCCAGTATGTGGTCTATTCTAGAGAAGGTTCCATGTGCACTTGAGAAAAATGAGTATTCTGTTGTTTTAGGGTGGAATGTTCTGTATATATCTATGAGGTCCATCTGATCCAATGTGTCATTCAATGCTCTTGTTTCTTTATTGATTTTCTGCTTCGATGATCTGTCTATTTCTGAGAGAGGCATGTTAAGATCTCCTACTATTAGTGTATTCATATCAATATGACTATTTATCTTGATTAACAGTTTTCTTAAGTAATTGGCTGCTTCCATATTGGGAGCTTAGATATTTACAATTGTTAGATCATCTTGGCAGATGGTCCCTTTAAGGATTATGTAGTGTCCTTCTGTATCTCTAACTACAGTCTTTAGTTTAAAGTCTAATTTATCTGATATGAGAATCGCTACCCCAGCCTTCTTTTGAGGCCCATTGGCATGAAAGATGCTTCTCCATCCCTTCACTTTCAGTTTACGTGTATCTTTAGGTTCAAAATGGGTCTCTTGTAGACAACATATGGATGGGTCCTGTCGTTTTATCCAATCTGCAAACCTGTACCATTTTATGGGCGCATTTAGGCCATTCACATTGAGAGTGATTATTGATAGATACATTTTTATTGACATCGAGTTACCTTTGAAGTCTTTCTTTCTGTAGACTGTCTCTATATTTCTTGAATAGACTGATATCTAGTAACGAGATTGAAGCAGTGATCAAAAACCTCCCAAAAAACAAGAGCCCAGGACCTGACGGATTCCCTGGGGAATTCTACCAAACTTTCAAAGAAGAAATAACACCTATTCTCCTGAAGCTGTTCAAAAAATTGAAGCAGAAGGAAACTTCCAGACTTTTTCTATGAATCCAGCATTATCCTGATCCCCAAACCAGGCAAAGACCTTACCAAAAAGGAGAATTTCAGATCAATATCACTGATGAATATGGATGCTAAGATTCTCAACAAGATCCTAGCAAACAGGATCCAACAGCATATTAAAAAGATTATCCACCATGATCAGGTGGGATTCATTCCTGGGCTACAAGGATGGTTCAACATTCACAAATCAATCAAAGTGATGCAACAAATTAATATGAGAAGAGAGAAAAACCACATGGTCCTCTCAATTGATGCAGAAAAAGCATTTGAAAAAATCCAGCATCTGTTCCTGATTAAAACACTTCAAAGTATAGGGATGGAGGGAACATTCCTGAACCTCATCAAATCTATCTATGAAAGACCCACAGCAAATATCATCCTCAATGGGAAAAAGCTTGCAGCCTTCCCATTGAGATCAAGAACAAGACAAGGATGCCCACTTTCACCACTCTTGTTCAACATCATATTAGAAGTCCTAGCAACAGCAATCAGACAACAAACAGAAATAAAATGTATCCAAATTGGCAATGAAGAAGTCAAACTCTCTCTATTCGCAGATGACATGATTCTTTATATGGAAAACCCAAAAAGACTCCACCCCCAACTACTAGAACTCATACAGCAATTCAGCAACGTGGCAGGATACAAAGTCAATGTGCAGAAATCAGTGGCTTTCTTATACACTAACAATGAAAATACAGAAAGGGAAATTAGAGAATCGATTCCATTTACTATAGCACCAAGAACCATAAGATACCTGGGAATAAACCTAACCAAAGAGGTAAAGTATCTGTACTCAAGGAACTACAGAACACTCATGGAAGAAGTTGAAGAAGACACAACAAGACAGAAGACCATTCCATGCTCTTGGATCGGAAGAATAAACATTGTTAAAATTTCTATACTACCTAGAGCAATCTATACTTTTAATGCCATTCCTATCAAAATTCCACCGGTATTCTTCAAAGAGCTGGAGCAAATAATCCAAAAATTTGTATGGAATCCGAAGAGACCCCGAATTGCTAAGGAAATGTTGAAGAACAAAACTAAAGCTGGGGGCATCACATTACCTGATTTCAAGCTTTATTACAAAGCTATGATCACCAAGACAGCATGGTACTGGCATAAAAACAGTCACATAGGCCAGTGGAACAGAGTAGAGAGCCCAGATATGGACCCTCAACTCTATGGTCAATTAATCTTCAACAAAACAGGAAAAAATGTGCAGTGGAAAAAAGACAGTCTCTTCAATAAATGGTGCTGGGAAAACTGGACAGCTATAAGGAGAAGAATGAAACTTGACCATTCTCTTACACTGTAAACAAAGATAAACTCAAAATGGATAAAAGACCTCAACGTGAGACAGGAATCCATCAGAATTCTAGAGGAGAACATAGGCAGTAATCTCTTCAATATCAGCCACAGCAACTTCTTTCAAGATATGTCTCCAAATGCAAAGGAAACAAAAGCAAAAATAAACTTTGGGACTTCATCAAAATCAAAAGCTTCTGCACAGTAAAGGAAACAGTCAACAAAACAAAGAGCCAACCCACGGAATGGGAGAAGATATTTGCAAATGACAATACAGACAAAAGGTTGATATCCAGTATCTATAATGAACTCCTCAAACTCAACACACATGAAACAGGCAAACATATAAAAAAATGGGCAGAAGATATGAACAGACAATTCTCCAATCAAGACATACAAATGGCTATCAGACACATGAAAAAATGTTCATCATCACTAGCCCTCAGGGAGATTCAAATTAAAACCACATTGAGATATCACCTTACACCAGTTAGAATGGCCAAAATTAACAAAGCAGGAAACAACTTGTGTTGGAGAGGATGTGGAGAAAGGGGAACCCTCTTCCACTGTTGGTGGGAATGCAAATTGGTGCAGCCTCTTTGAAGAACGGTGTGAAGATTCCTCAAGAAATTAAAAATAGAACTTCCCATGACCCTGCAATTGCACTCCTGGGTATTTACCCCAAAGATACAGATGTCGTGAAAAGAAGGGCCATCTGTACCCCAATTTTTATAGCAGCAATGGCCACGGTCGCCAAACTGTGGAAAGAACCAAGATGCCCTTCAACGGACAAATGGTAAGGAAGATGTGGTCCATATACACTATGGAGTATTATGCCTTCATCAGAAAGGATGAATACCCAACTTTTGTAGCAACATGGACCGGAATGGAAGAGATTATGCTGAGTGAAATAAGTCAAGCAGAGAGAGTCAACTATCATATGGTTTCATTATTTGTGGAGCATAACAAATATCATGGAGGACAAGGGGTCTTAGAGAGGAGAAGGGAGTTGGAGTAAATTGGAAGGGGAGGTGAATCATGAGAGACTATGGACTCTGAAAAACTACTGAGGGGCTCGAAGTGGTGGGGGGGGTGGGAGGTTGGGGTACCAGGTGGTGGGTATTATAGAGGGCACAGATTGCATGGAGCACTGGGTGTGGTAAAAAAATAATGAATACTGTTTTTCTGAAAATAAAAAAATTAATTTAATTTAAAAATAAAAAAAGAAACTATTTCTAAAGTAGGAATAACATTATCAAAACTTACATAGCAATTTTTTAAAATAAATTTAACTTGATCTCTGCTAAGGGCTCATGACTTCATAAAGTAGAAAAGCCTCGTTTCCTAAGCGAACTGTTTGCGCACAGTGGAGTTACATGGTCAGCACTCAACTGTCACCTAGAAGCATCTATTTGATACACTGTGGGTACCAATGGGAACATTACTAGACATGAGTCTAACTCTTCTGGAAATTTTTCATAATGTCCTTGGTTATTATCTTGCCATAATAAGCTAATAATGGCTTATACTTGTTTGAGTTATTTCAACTCATCCATATAATAATAACAGCACTTTTAAGGTAACTCGGAGTTTTTCCATTATGTAAGAATCTCAAGTATTCTGTTGTAGCCTTCAAATAAACAAGTATCAAAAGTAAGTTAATGTCAAATGTTAATTGATTTTCTAATACTCATTAGTGTTCCTTTCTAAATCACTGCTATCTAGGAATACAAAGCTATGGTCCTATGAACTTTTAAGCACTAATGCTACCGGTCATGTATAACAATGAACTTGCATTTGGGACTAACTGAAAATCCCAACAAATAAATTTCTGAGGGTCAGAGTATATATTCTATGCCAGTTAACAGTATTACTTCAAAGTTAAATTAACCTTATTTGGAAATAAACTTTGCATTTCTACTTTTAACTCTTTACTATGGAGTGTGGCTTCAATAAAAGGGAAGACTCTCAGTTTGGCTGAGGGCTAGGAAAATAAAATGGAGCCATGAGTGGAGATAGAGATGAACTTTGTTCTCTTATAATACTTGACTCATGCCAATATATAAATGCAGACTTGAAAAAGTTTATACAAACATTTCCCTAGGTATGTTCTATGAAATTAGTCATAAAAAGAAAAAAAAAAAAGGATTTGGAAGTACTGGGAAGAAAATCTTCAAGGTAGGACTAAGTCAACATGGGTACTGCACAGGAGAAGGAAAGAGGTAGAAGTGTCAGAGGTGAAATGGGGAAGAGCCATGTGTTCTCAATAATTACTGTGGGGTGTGTGATACATTTTCCCTTGTCTTTCTCCTTTGTGCCATTTTAAGTAGAAGACATATTGTTGCTAATAGTGACACCTGCATGGGATGATTCCTTTGGGAAAATGGGACTGACTGTACCACCCTGGTGAATGAGGGATTAACGGAAGAGGTGAAGAAGGAGGAAGTGCTAATGACTGAATTGGGTATTATTTTCGATTCACCCCTACTTTCAGAATTCAGCAAGGCAGTACCACCTTTCACCAAAAAGCTATTGTCCCAACACAAGATAACCCTGGAACAGTTTGAATATCATGTTCATAAAATTTATTTTAAAAATGAACTTAAGGGGCACCTGGGTGGCTCAGTCGGTGAAGTGTCTGCCTTCTGCTCAGGTCATGACCCCAGGGTCCTGGGATGGAGCCTGGCATTAGGCTCCCTGCTCAGTGGAGAGCCAGCTTTTCCCTCTCCTTCTGCTGTTGCTCCCCCTGCTGATGCTTTCTCTGTGTGTGTGTGTCAAATAAATAAAATCTTAAAAAAAAAAAAAAAAACCCAAAACCAACCAACAAACAAACAAAAAACCCTGAACTTAAAAATGGACTTCATTTCTTGGGGAATTAAGCCCACATTGTAACGTTATAATTTATCCAAGACTTAAAATAAGATTCATTTGAACACATTGTTGAAGAAATTCATTAATGATTTAAATGTATGGTGAATTCTAAGCTACATTTCATCCCATTAGGATAACAAATGGATTTCATGCCAAAAGTCCCTCACATATGGAAGGATGCATACTTCCCTTCCACACGATTCACTTTATGAGGATTTCACCCCTCCAATAAAATTGTGCCAATGATTGATGATTTTGTGATCTAGCAGGGTATGTGTTCTCTTACCCAACAATGAAAACTGCTTCATTGTTGGCAAAATAAAGTTAAACAGAAGAGTCATGTGACTCACAAGAGAAGGCATCCACTGTTCTTCCAACAACTGAATGTCCTAGTCTACATGGATTCAAATAAGGAAGCTACGATATTCAGTTAGCCACCCAAATCCAGATCACCAGCTTAATACACACAGGCATAGGTGGCAAAAGTCATACAGAGGATGGTAGAAAACATGTACAAAAGCATTATCATCTCTCAATTCATTTTTTCTGGAAATAGGATTCATTAGGCACAGGGAACAGCTACTGAGAACTAAACAGCACAGACAGAAATAAGGAACATTCGAAGGACTATCTATTAAAAAAAAAGACTGTCCTTTTTATGACTCACTTGTACCATGGTTTGGAGAGGTATTTCTTTGGGGAAAGGGAGAAAGAAATGGAGAGCCAATATGAATATATAGTTTGAGTCATATAGACAATGTATGTGATGGAGAAAGGGTTTAGGAGAGCAAAGAACAGAGAAGAAGCAGAGTCACGCATATGCACAAATGTAACTGACCAGAAGGGGGAATGTTAAGAGTGACCACCATCCAGTTACATGGATAGAAATAGTCGCTCTTCCCATCCTGTGCTTAAGTTCTACACTTAAAACAATCTTTTAACTCTTAATTCAATAATTGGCAGGATACGTGCTGTCTAAAAACGGTCCGGGACTCAGAGGGACAGCTCTTTCTTCTCGGTTTCCCTTTCTCTCAAATGTATCCCAAATGATACATGTAGAAATCCAAACTACTTTGTCAATGAAGATTACTTCTGTCAACAATTTAAAACAGAAATTCTTAGCTTAGGATACATTTTTTAAAAACTCCACAAAACCATTTCATCTTTACCACCTGTAATCAATTTGTTTCCACATTTTATAGGAGAGAATATTGCTATTAATTGTATGACATTTATTATGGTTAACTGCCATGTTTTATGAGTACCAGAGTTCACAGCTACCACAGGGAGGTACAAATAGGAAGAATGACCGAAGTTAAAGGTAAATAATTTATTTCTCCTCCCACAATAGTAAAGGAAATTCTTCAGGGCCTTCTATAGGTTATTTTAAGGTCAACTTCTGTTCCCATTCTTATAAGACTAGATTTTGTGCCAATATACACAGATTTTATAAAAGACTAGGAGTATTTCCCCAGGTATGTTCTATATAATTTTTCTGTGATATATTAGCAAATGTTCTAGAGATAAATGGACCTTGCTCAGCTAAGTTTGCAAGCACTAAATTAAGTTTTGTTTTTGTTTTTGTTTTTACTTCAGATCTTCTCAGAAGATTTGACATGCTCAAACATTTAGTAAATTTCAAAGGCAATACACTGTGTAAAGTTTCATGTCTTACTTGATCAGGAAACCACTGCAGTGAGTATCCATTCTGTGATATTAGTGTGCTGCAGAACACAGTTGGTAAGTGCCATTCTATTTATTCATGAAACAGATAAAACTTGAACAGGTAAATTTATAACTGCAGACATATACACTTTTTATTTCTAGGATGTGTGTTAGCGATCATGAAACAGAGCAGCTCTACTCTTTTAATCATAACACAGAGATCGTTGGTCTGTGCATGTAGAAATGGAGTTATTCTCTGCAAGTTGATGGAAACTAATGAATGGCAGATACTTTCAACGAAGACTTAACTTTTTGCCTGACAGTTTCTATAGACCAATATGAATAAAGTTCATCAGCCCTTTAATCCACACCTTTTTTAAAAAGGAAAGCTAGGACAGATTTTAGATTATAAGCTCGTGTTGGGGGTCATGATGTAATTTAGAGTGAAGGTTATTTGGAAAAATGCAACACAACCTAGTTTACTGTTCACTGTGAAATTATTCCAATCATAAAATGGGAGTCAAGCATTAAATAAGCCAATCGTCACCTCTAATAGATACAAAATTAGTTAACATACAAAGTATAACCTAAGTGATTTGTAAGGTTTGTCTTCCCATTTAGGGAAACTATTGAAGTATTATTTCCTTAGGTAATACTTAAAAATACAGCCTATAAAATATGTTATCTAGGCAAGCACAATGTATCTTCGTATATGAAGCTTCCACTGAAGTAACTTAGAAGTCTGTGACCTTGGATAAAGTGCTTAACTTCAGATGCATCTCAGAGCCCTTAAAAATAAAAAGTGAAAAATAACAAACACACACACACACAAACACACACACAGAGTTATTTCAAAGATTAAAGGAGTTAACATGCATAAAGCCTTTAGGACAAATCTTGGCATGGAGTAAATTTTAAAACTGCTTCAGACATTGTCATCATTCATTATCATTATTACAGCTAAGTCCTATGCTACTTAGTGGGGATGCATACACCAAGAACATGAAAGAAGTTCTCTGCTCTGGTGGCTCAGTGGGTTAAAGCCTCTGCCTTCCGCTCAGGTCAGGATCCCAGGGTCCTCTCTGCTCAGCAGGGAGCCTGCTGCCCCTCCCCACCCCCCACCTGCCTCTCTGCCTACTTGTGATCTCTATCTGATAAATAAATAAAATCTTAAAAAAAAAATGAAACGAAAGAAAGAAAGAACAAACTTAAAGAACGATAGGTGCCAGCCATGCAAAGAATCTTGGAAAGCATATTCCAAGTAGAACAGGACATAGAAGTGCCTTGAAATAGGAAACACTATGGAGAGTCAGGTCCCAGCAGAAACAAGAGACACAACCAAGCTAGGCTAGCTAATAAGGGAGGAATTAATGAAACAACTGCTGACAAAATTGTGAGCAGGGAATTTCAGCAGCATGGGCCTAATAAGAGAGATACTCTATACACTCCAAGCCAAAAAGATGAGAGAAGGCACATGTTACCAGAACCCAGAAGGAAGGAGACTGTCTTGAGAGGCCTTGACCAATTAAAGACGAGAGCCAGCCAGAGGTGAGTGCACAGGGAGGAAACCAAGCAAGAAATAACCTCTTCCTCAGATCTCCTGCCAAGACACTTTACTAGTTAACCCAGGGACCCCCAAGGCAAGGAAACCACTGATGTAGTCTATAAAGGGCAGCCTCCCAAGGCAGAGAGCAGGTTGGAGAAAGAACAGAAGAACAATTGGCGCAAAGATAAGAAAGATATCCAGCACTGTGACTTGGATTAAGGTGGGAACAGCAGAGATGGAGAGAAGTGGGCACATTCAAGTTGAAGGTAGAACTGAGAGGACCTTCTTATGGATAGGATGTTTGAGTAACAGGAAAGGTGAACCAAAGCCAATTACTAACCTCCAGCTTGACCCACAGGCTAAATGCTCCTCAGTGGGCCAGACTGGGCAGCAACAGATTTGGGAGGCGAAAGTCAGGGGTTCCATCTTGGTTATGCTAAACTTGAGATGACTCAGAGACATCAGGTGAAGATGGCAAATAAGCAACAAAATCCCTAAGCCCTCACTCAAGAGAAGTGGCTTCACCTTGCAGTAGGGTCATCAAAATGTGTTGGTGGTTAACAGCACACCAGGAGAATTGATGAGATGACCTAGAGAGAGTGTGTGAGTGATAAAAGGTTGTCTCTGATTTACTCAGATCATCCCCACATATTTCAACTGAGTTTAAGACAGAAATACTTACAATGCTTTGTGCCGCAGACACCTTTGGTGGTACAAAAAAATGAGAGACCCCCATTTCAGAATAAGTTTTCTAGATGCACAAGGTACAATCCATGGGACAAAAAAAGAAACCAATTATTTTTTTAAAATGCTTATTAAAATATAAAAGTCTGTAATAGAATAGGCTACTTATTTTTTATGCACTAGATATCTACAGAGTTGGGTCTTGGAACTATCATAAATTCAAGATAATGATGAGCATAAAGATATTTTCTAATATCTGTAACTGGAACACGCATATGAAAAATACGTTATTTCTGCTAATGACAAAGGCACTGGCATCCCCATCCTATCAGGAGTGGACCTACACTCAAAATGAAGGCAATATGCACTGTTAGTAGGGGACACCCCCTACCCTCAAGGAGGTCACTGTGTTGGTACTGGGAGTGGGGGAGGGTGGAGAAGCTGTGTAAGTTATCAAATCATCGCACTGTGTGGGGAGAACACTGGTGGGGAAGGAGTGCTCGCTGAGTGAAGGGAGACCATGGAGGCTTCAGGAAGTCTTCTCACAGGTGTCTCTCCAGCCTTAATGGTAAGCAAGTGTGTGTCTGACACTGCATACAAAGTAACAAAGACCATGAAAATGCATATGGAACTGGGGACAGAGCAATCAAACACAGCAACGGCAGTTATTCTATGCACTGGCCTTGTTGCATTATTTCTTCTCTCAGAAAGGCAGAGAAATTGCAGGTGTCTCACAGTTGCCATGTCTTTCTCTCTCTCAAACAGCATCCTGACCTGACCAACAGAACCAGAACATAAAGAGTTTTCTGAACTTGCTAATGGCTCTCTGTGGAACTTACTTCACCTAGATCACTGCATGGTTTGGTTCCCTATTAGATCTTGCTACATATCTACATCTATATCTATATATATATCTATAATATCTTGCTATATATTATATTATAATATTAACATCATATTAATATCTTGCTATATATCTATATCTATATATAGATATCTGTAATATATATCTATATCTATATATATCTTGCTATATCTATCTCTTGCTTAAGAATGTATTTATTTGGGGCACCTGGGTGGCTCAGTGGATTAAGCCTCTGCCTTCAGCTTAGGTCCTGATCTCAGGGTCCTGGGATCAAGCCCTGCATTGGGTTCTCTGCTCCGTGGGTAGCCTGCTTCCCCCTCTCTGCCTGCTGCTCTGCCTACTTGTGATCTCTCTCTGTAAAATAAATAAATAAAATCTTTAAAAAAAAAAGAATATGGAGTCTTTACAATATGGATTAGCTAATGTACTCAGCACATTTAGTGAGTCATTACCATGCACCAGTGGCTTGTCCAGGTCCTGTGGAAATAGCTGTGAATAAGAACGCACAGCGGTTATCCACCTTACTTGTAGTAGAGTCTGACAACAAAGTAGAATTCTCTCCTAGGAGTAGAATTTCAAGCAGTGGTAAGTGCTGGGGAAAAAAAGCATGGAGAGAGTGAGAGAGAGGCTGTTTTGTATTGGGCCATAGGGAAGGTCATTGACAAGATCACACTATGCTAAGCAAAATAATTCAATCAGGAAAAAGACAATTATCATGTGATCTCACTGATAAGTGGAATTTAAGAAACAGGACAGAAGATCTTAGAAGAGAGGAAAAATGAAACAAGATGAAACCAGAGAGGGAGACAAACCACAAGAGACAATTGTAGGAAACGAACTGAGGTTGCTAGAGGGGAGGGAGATGAAGGGATGGGACAACCGGGTGATTGATGGACATTGGGGAGCGTATGTGTTGTAATAAGCACTTTATATAATACCCAGTATTATATAAGACTGATGAATCACAGACCTCTACACATAAACAAATAATACCTTATATGTTAATTGAATTTAAATTTTAAAAAATTAAAAAAAAAGAATGTATTTGTTGAGATATAGAGGGATGAGAGGACTCCAGGTAACAGGCTGAGAACGGTAACGTTAAACAGATAAGTAAGAAATACGGAGAAAAATGTCCCATGGTACATAAATTAATGCAGTTTGGGATTTTTAGAATGCTGAGTGACTGTGGTGTAACCACGTAGATGAGTTGAGAAAGCAGCAAAGAATCTCATTCCAAGAAGTCAAGAGTCATGAACGAATAGGAGGGTGTACATTGGGCCAGGGATATGGATTATGTCTCCCAGGAAAATTAAGGCACACATAGCTGTGGGTTGAGTATAGGATGCTAAAAAACACCAACATGTAGAATTATTATGATCTTGTTATTAACAGTCCAAGTTTTATCTACTATCAATGCAGAGATTTCTGGAAAAGAAGAAAAAAAAAAGAAGTTGACTTAAGGGGGTTACAATTACTATATTTTGCTTTCAAGTGTGTTTCTGTGTAATAGGATAGCAACTGAAGTTCTGCAGTACATTTTATTTTTTTAATAGGATCACTCCTCAGTGTGAAGCCCGACGCAGGGCTTGAACTCGTGACCCTAAGATCAACACCTGACCTGAGATCAAGAGTAGGTGCTTAACCAACTAAGCCACGCAGGCATCCCAGTCTCCAGTCCACTTGAAAATAAACTAATGCCTGAGCTGCCATTACAGGACCATAACACATACTCTTAGATAAGGCAAGGAAAATTCCCATGCTTGTCAGCCAAAATTCCATACCAAGGCAGGACATGGATCAAACTGCATTATATCATCAAGTGTTCAGCACTACTTTTTTGCCAAGAGCTACCTTTTCCAGCCTTGCTTTCAACAGGGAACAGTTTCTAGCAAGGTTGTCAAAATTCATGACTGTAGAAGCTCAAGATTCCAAGATTTCCTGGTGCTTCCAGGCTTTTGCACAAAATGTTCTGTCTGCCTGGAATCTTTCCCCTCCATTTGCTCCTCTCCTCACTGCTTAATCTTCCCTGACCTAGAGGGTCTTGTGTTTTCTGCTATCATCTATGAAACTGAAGCAGGCTATTTGTTAGCTGGCAAGTAAAGTAAAACCTCAGTAAAGTAAAGCTGGCAAGTAAAGTAAAACCTTCAAAGACCATAAGAGAAGAAAAGATCAACAAGTCCAAATACCCTAGCAAAATATCTGCCTGCTTTCTGACATCTGATACTCCATTCCATTCTCTGAATTGACTTTGTACCTCGCTAAACTCCAAACAGCCCCAGAGGGAAAAACATGAAAATAATTATCACATAGGAAAAAGGGGGGTGGGGTGATGCTCCCTGGGTGGTTCAGTCAGTTGAGCATCCATCTCTTTATTTTGACTCAGGTCATGATCTCAGGGTCGTGAGATCAAGCCCCATGTCGGGTTCTGCACTGGGTGTGGAGCTTACCTGAGGGTTCTGCTGCACAGCTCTGCGGGACCAGGAGACTCCAGTAGGATCCCCAAAGCTGACTCCAGGCCACAACTCCCAACATTGGGCACAGCTCCCCTCCGAGGAGCTACTGACTGCCAAATGGCTCAGCTGTCACTTGGCCCAGTTGGTGGTGTCACCCTCCTCACATTCCCACACACTATTCTGATTAATTTTTGCATCTATACCCACTATACACATAAGCCTCCTCTAAACCTTACCAGTGAACAGCGAAATTTTCTGCTGTTGGTTATTTCCCTGGTAAAATATGTGTATTTCTAGAATCATCTAGATCTCTGCCATGAATTTAAACATATCATAAAAATCACAGGTTAGTTTTCTTCCTCCTAAACTACATTTCCAAACTCAACTTTCAGGAAATAGGTCAATTTTTGTTCCTTAGAAAATAACTCAAACATATTACATCTCCTCCTGGGTTTAAAAACTTCAGGAAAGCTTATAACTCAATGTTTACTTCACAAAGTGCACCTACTTTGTCTCTTAGGTTGCTGGAGAGTGTCTAATAGGTCATGTTGGTTTAGGAATGAGACAATTCAGTGGGGGTGCTGTATTTTCTAGGGACTTAGTATGTGTGCCATGTTTGTGAACACAGCCTGATGTGTGTATGTGTCTGTCATGTTTCCTCAACAATTTTATGTAGAGAGTGTAGAGATGACATGGCCATTGCATGGGAAGGTAGCATGAGCGTCGTAGGTGACACTGCAGCATCCTTCTAGAGACATACAGCAGTATGTCTTCCCTGTATTACAAGTGATCTGTGTGTCACATAGTACTAAAGTTTAAGTAGTTGCAGAGTATCTATTTGGTTTGTGAGTGAAGTATGGAGCTGGGTGATTTTGTGATAACTGCTGAGATTGGGAAACCAATACACACTGACCACGTGAACGATGGATGCAGTACTTCATGTGAGCTCCTTGATTGTGGAATTACATGGGGGTTCTAGGGGACTGGAAACGGGAGTTTTATAAAATGTTAAATAACTGTATTGGCTTCGTGAATTGTTAATGTAAAATTACAAAGTCCTACAAGTGTGAGATTATTTGTGTGAGTTCAACATTAGAGTGGCTAAGGAAGGACATTAGAGAGAGCAAACTTGAGGAATGCATATGCGGCAAAAGGAGATGTAAATGTTCAACACATGGGAATCTGAGATTATGAGTGTGCCTGAGAGTGCAAGGATACGGAAGGGGAGAATGAGAAATTCAGGGATGAGTGTAAACAGGGGTAATATGAGAGGACACTGGGTTAAGTCCAGCAGTGGGTGTGATGGAATAAAGATTTCTGTGTGTTTATGAGGGTAGGAGATTGCTAGAGGGAGAAACTTAGGACCCTTTCAAATCTCTGCCCCTTCTTCATGCGTGAAAAAACATATGCTAAGGAGAAAAAAGGGAAATCTACTGGTTTGTCCTTACATGCTCTAGCTGGTCCTTGCTGGCCCATTTCACATGAGTTGTCAGAGGTCTGTCTACATTCTGACCAACAGAGCTCATCTTCAAAACACAGGCTACCAAATAAGAATCCTTTAAATAGTCTTACCATTTTATTTTTTTATTTTTTTTTTAAAGATTTTGTTTACTTATTTGAAAGAGAGAGACTACAGGAAAGAGGGAACAGAAGCCAGGGGAGTGGGAATGGGAGAAGCAAGCTTCCTGCTGAACAGGGAGCCCAATGCAGGGTCCGAACCCAGGACCCCGGGATCATGACCTAAGCTGAAGGCAGATGCTTAATGACTGAGCCTCCCAGATGCCCCAGTGTTACCATTTTAAATGAATGAAATGAACCATGTGTTTTTCTCTATTTGGTCCTGAAATTACACTAGAGATTTAAGGGTGAAAAAAAGGGATAAACAAAAAAGACTAGGAATGAGAAAGATAATCACAAACTGAAATGTGAAATCCAGAAGACAGATATATTGGTAGTACATGACACAGACTTGGGAAAGACAGATTCTAAAGTCTCTACAGAAGAATTACAGGGAAAACTATGTCAAAGAATCACAGAAACACCAGGGAGTATTAGGGATTGTAGTTCTCCAAAGCTGGGTTAGAGATCTCTTCCCCTATCCCAGAAGTAAGGAAACAATTTTATCCCTGTCAGGATAAAGTCAGAATTTTCCTCTCTGGAGAGATTTAGCCAGGGAAAAAGGTAGTGGGAAACATATGGCGCCCACTGAGGAGCTGGAACCTTACTGAAGGAGAAAATCCCTCCAAGACAGAATAACTGAGAAAGACCAGAGAAAGAGAGAGAAAGGAAGGAAGTATAGATGGAAGGAAGAATGGAAGGGAAAGGAAGGGGAAGGGAAGGGAAGGGAAGGAAGGAAGGAATGAAGGAAGGAAGAAAGAGAGATTGATTATTCCTCTCAAGGGGTGAGATGTTCTATCCTCCCTCTATCTAACCTAAGAACAATGGCAGCCTCTTAGGTACTAGGTACCTTACCAGCCCCAGAGAAAAACTCAAAGACACTAACAGTAGGGTATCTGACAATAAAAAAAAGTTCTAGCCCTAATATTCTACAATGAAGCCTTGTAATCCATAAGCAACCACATGCACAATAACTTCCAATCAGCTATTTTAGGGCCCCCTGTATTGTTCTGAGGAAAAAAAAAAAAAAAAAGGACGTTGAAGACTAGTGAAGAGCTATGAACAGAACAAAAGCGTCAAAATGGCTACCGAGCTTCAGAAAGAATAAGGAAAATATAACATCTATAAAATTGAGCGGTATAGAAAGATATAAGAAACAAAACACTGGGTTATGGAAAAGAACACATTCAAGTGAAAAATCTGATGGCGAAAAAGTACCATTTAAATAAAATATTTGGAAAATAAATTTGAGAAGACCCGGAATTCCTCTGTCTTTTTTGTTCACTTAACACTATTTAAGGAACTCTTAGGCTGTATCTGGTGCAGGAGATAAAGTAGTAAAAAGACAAAGTTTCTTGAAGGGTTCCTTTCAAGTGGGAAAGACATAATCAAGGTAAAGAAGTCAAATAGTGCAGAGGCAGTGTTAATAACTAAGGAAAAAAAAAAAACAGAAAGGAGATTATGAAATTTTGGAAGAAGACTAAAGTTGTAGAGTGGGTAGAAAGCTTCACCATGACTTTTGAGAAAAAGACCAGAAGCAAGTAAGTGAGACAGCAAGGGGTGTTGACATGTGAGAGGAAAACATTCCAGCAAAAGAGAACAGCCAAGTCTCTCAAGAGCATGCCTGGTAGGTGCCAAGAACACCAAAGAGCAGCATCCTGGAACTGAGAAAATCAGGGGAAGGGAGGAGGAAACTATGTCAATGGAGATCAAGGAAAGCAAGACTGGGTAAGATCTTATAAATCAAGATAAAGTGGGCTTGGAGCAGAGAGATGATCCAAGACTGACAGAAGTTAGACATAAAAAGACACATATCTCGGGGAATTGAAAACAGTATTGGGCAACACATACATGAAACAGTCATTGTGCAAACATAATTTCAAAAGCAACCAAAACCAAACATAATTAAACAACAAAAGGATTACAGACAGAAGAAGCAGTCCTAGATGGAAACAAGGAAAGACCTTTACTTCATCTTCTTGCTTGGACACACCAACTGTACTGTTACCTGTCAAATAACTCCTTCTGAAATAGACCTGAAAACCAGATAAAAAGCACTTCCACAACAAGGGATAAAAGGGCGACATTAAGATAGGGAGAAAAGGAAGAGATGCAGTCTCACCAAAAATGCCACTCCCAGGGCTATAGAGCTCTCGGGAATATGGACAGAGCTTCTCCCTGAGGAGTAAGGGGTTTGTGCCCCACATAAGGCATGCCAACCCTTGCAACCTGAACCAGAGAGATGCAAACCCCAAAACACCTGACTTTTGAAACCAACTGTCTTACATCTCAAAGACAGAAAGGGCTACAAGAAGCTGAGATTCTGATTTCCAAGGGCTCTAGCATCCCAGACCCCACTGCAAAACCAGCTCTTTGAAAAGTGCCTTAGACTATTCATTTGTTAATCTTTAAACTATCTGACTGAGAGATAGGGCCTCTTGGGATTCTGTCTGGAACACAGGCACTGGCAAGCACCATTTCTGCACTCCCTTCCACCTGGCTAGTGCCAGAAGATTCGCACAGTCACAGCTGTTGCCCCACTAAAGCTGGCAGGCATGCCCCACCCCAGAGCTCTACCACTCCCTCACCAAAACCAGTGGATGTGTCTTAACCCTGTGCTCTCCTCCAGCCTCACTAAAGCTAAAATGAGTGGACCTTTCTGGGTCTTGCACTCAACCTGCCTTGCAAAAGCTGGCAGACCCACATGGTGCACAAAGGATTCCCTGGCTCTGGTGGCCAGGGGTGCTTGCCTCTATGGGCCTCACAGGCCTAAAACAACTGAGCAGACAGTTATTGGCAGGCTATCACCACCAGGCACTGCAAAGACAGTAGACCGAAATGTATCCTGAGCCTTCCTATGAAAAAAATCTGTACTTGTCTTAGAGGTTCAACCTAAAGGGCAGGCTTTCAGTTTGGCACATATGAAGAGGCTACAGAGATGCTCTCAGGGAACATAAGCCATGGAAAGTCATCCTTGCACTTTCCCAGGGACTGGCTACAGCATGGCAGTACCTCTCAGAAAAGAGTTTACACACTCATCAGCTCATCGGGAGACCCAAGTTTTGTGAATGTCAAACACCTCCTGATTTCCTGGACAGGAGGTCAGCAGGATTTACCACTGTGTTCCCATGGGGATTGCAAAGATTTTCATACTTTAAAAGCCGCTAAGGGTATGGCTTCCAATCAGCCTGAAATGGGGTGCTAATGGAGATTCCTTCCATTGGAACAATGACAAGTCTTGGCAAACCTTCAACAATTGGGACCACATGGCTTCACTGGTGATTTCTACTAAAATTCAAAATTCAAAGAAGATTCAATATCGATCCTTCCCAAACTCTTCAAAACAAACAAACAAACAAACAAAACCAAAAAAGAAAACAAAGAAACAAACAAAAAAATGAAGAACTTCCTCTTCCTTGAAGAGGTAGGAATGCTGCCAAACTCATTCTACAAGGCTACCAATACTATTACCAAAACTGGACAAGGACACTAAAAAACGAATGAACAAAAATCAAATGAACATACAAACAAACAAAAACCTATAGGCCAATATTCCTGATAAACATAGATTCAAAAGTCCTCAACAAAACACTGGGAAACCAACAATATGTTTAAAGGATCATATACCATGATCAAGGGGGTATTTATCCCAGTCATGGAAGGACAGCTCAACAGCTGCAAGTCAGTCAACCTGATATAGGACATTAACAAAATAAGAGAAATAGTGAAGACGGTCTCCACAGATGCAGAAAAAGTATGTCACAAAGT
The DNA here is from genome assembly GCF_964662115.1 of Mustela nivalis. Classification (NCBI taxonomy): domain Eukaryota; kingdom Metazoa; phylum Chordata; class Mammalia; order Carnivora; family Mustelidae; genus Mustela; species Mustela nivalis. Next base: position 41,839,922 of record NC_139022.1, on the reverse strand, counting down.
CCAACATCCATTTAAGATAAAAACCCTCAACAGGGCAGGTACAGAGAGAAGGCATCTCAGCATAATAAAGGCTATGTATGACAAGCCCACAGTAGACATACTCAATGACGAAATGCTAAAAGCTTTTTCTCTAAGATCCAGAACCAGAAAGAGATGCTCACTCTCGCCACTTCTGTTCAGCAGTATTGGAAATGCTAGCCAGGGAAATTATGCAAGAAAAATAAATAAAAGGCATCCAAATAGGAAGGGAAGAAATCAAAGTGTCACTATTTGCAGAAGACATGATTTCATTGATAGAAAACCCTATAGACTCTAACAAAAATCTGTTCTGATAAATAAAATCAGTATAAGGTTACAAAATCTATACACAAAAGCCAATTGCATTACTATATACTAATAATGAGCTATTAGAGAGACAAATTAAGAAAACAATCTCATTTACGAATGCATCAAAAAGAATGAAATGTCAAGGAATAAACTTGTCCAAGAAGGTGAAAGACCTGTACTCTGAAAACTCCAAGATACTGATGAAACAGACAGAAGATGACACAAACAAATGGAAAGATAAACTGTGCTCATGGATTAGAAGGATTAATATTGTTAAAATGGCCATACTACCCAGAGAAAATTTACAGACTCAGTTCAATCTCTATCAAAATTCCAATGATAATTTTCACAGAAATAGAACAAACAATCTTAAAATGTGTGTTGAACCACAAAAGACCCTGAAAAATCTTGAGGAAAAAAAAAGAAAAAGAACAAAGCTAGAGCCACTATGGTCCCTGATTTCAAATTATATTACAAATCTATAGTAATTAAAACAGTATGGTACTACCATAAAAACATACAAAGATAAATAGAACAGAGAGCCCAGAAATAAACCTATCACTGTATGACCAATAAATTTAAAACAAAGGAGCCAAGAATATACAAGGGGGAAAATGCCATCTCTTCAGTAAATATAATGCAGAGAAAATGGATAGTCACTTGCAAAAGAATAAAACTATCATTACTATCTTATGCCATACGCAAAAATTAACTGGAAATGGGTTAAAATTTTGAAGGTAACATCAGGAACCATAAAATTCTTAGAGGAAACAGTTAATGTACTATAATCAATATAGTCAGGATTCAAAGTAAATCAATTACAACTAAAAAATTGAAGGTGTACTAATATATTTAACAATTTCAAGGAAATAATTATAGAAATATAATATTACTATTTTATATCAGGTGGTAGAGAAAAGGAGAATAGAAGGAAAGAAGAAACTTGCTCATTTTAACATTTCTCATTGTATAGAAATAATATTAAAATTTTTTGTGAAAACATAGATCACTTTCACTAAAAGTGAAAAAAATATTTAATATTACCTTCCATACTAAAACATCCTGAATCATAAACTGAATATAGCGGGCTGGGGCGGGGGGGCGGCAGGCAGGAAATGGACTACTGTGTACTATCAAGTCTAACAAAACAACAGAGGAGGGCTTCCCAACCAATATTTCAGAGCACACTAATGTGGTGCTAGTGGTTATAACCACACTAAGATATCAACCTCATTGGCCTTGTGGATTCAAGAAGGGGCTTAAGTGGGTAGAAGAAGAATCAATGAAACAAGATGGAAATGGGAGGGAGACAAACCATAAGTGACTCTTAATCTCACAAAATAAACTGAGGGTTGCTGGGGGGAGGGGGGTTGGGAGAAGAGGGTGGGATTATGGACATTGGGGAGGGTATGTGTTTTGGTGAATGCTGTGAAGTGTGTAAACCTGGCGATTCACAGACCTGTAACCCTGGGGATAAAAATATATGTTTATAAAAAAAATTAAAAATTAAAAAAAAAAGAAGGGGCTGGACTAGCCAGATTCCCCAAGGGGGATCCCAACCAACAGAAACTAGTCTCTTCTGTTTATACTAGTATGTAGTAAAATATAATCATTTTCAATATAATACAGGGTGAAGAAGGGCACTTAACACTACAGCACAGCATGCATATACAGAATTCTTACACTGTTCTTCATTTTGTCTAAGGGTTTTATTTATTTATTCATGAGAGACAGAGAGAGAGAGAGAGACAGAGGCAGAGGGAAAAGCAGGTTCCCAGAACAACAGGGAGCCTGATGAGAGACATGAGCTGAAGGCAGATGCCTAACCGGCTGAGCCAACCATGGGCCCTCCACTGTCCTTTAGTTACACACTCATCTATTATTTTGTTGTCTGGTAATTTAGTTTAAGAAAACCATAGAAAAGCCCTGGAGAGAATGAAAGTGATAGTCACTAGGTAAAAGGAAATTTGGGGAGGAAAAAATTTGGTTATTTAGGTAGAAATGGTCTCTTTTTTTTAAAGTTTGTTAACATTTATGATTCTTACAGAGAAAATAAACAAGCTTCATACATTTAAAAAGTGTTTTTCACTTAACCTTTGCATTAGTACTTAAAATACACATTTCAACATTTAAAAATTATTCTAATACAACAGCAGCATTAATATAACTCTGCAATTACAAAAGAAGCTAAACTGGGATCCAAGTTAGGTTATTCTCATGTTTACAAGTATGATTCTGAAATAAATATTACTTCTAAATAGCTCTTTATTGGCTTTTTAGGTTTGGATTAAATAAATGTATTTTAGGTTGTGGGGAAGCTTACTATATTCCATGCACTGTTCTGAAAGGATTAAGAGCCAACCAGTCCTAAAAACTGAAGTACCCAATCAATCTGCAAAATAGGCAGAAAAAAGTTAAATGGGATTCCTACATAACATCAAAAGCATGTTTTGATACTAGAATCAAATCAGCAACTAGGAGTACTTCAGGACTGGCACAATGTCCTCTTCATAACTGATTTTATCATAAGAGTTTAAGGAGGAGCATATTTTACCACTGTCTAGTCCATTTAAAAGTGACAGGTTTCTTCTTTTGAGCTAATATGACTCCCCTGAATGACCTAGCTAGTTGACTGGTCATTAGTAATTTGGTAACCAGTCAAATCAAGCCTGCAAGAAAGGAAGCCAATTCTTAAACTACCATATTATCTGACCCATTCAAACGATTTATTTTCAACATAAACATATAAACTCAATATGAGATGCCTAAGTAAAGCAAACACCACCAACAAAACTGAGACAGCTTCTCTTTCTCTAAGGTTTAGGCTTTGCCCAGAATTCCTTATACATGGAATACCCCATACCAAGAGACACTGCTCCCACAACAAAGCCTTGGACTGCCACATGCATGTGGATCAAGTGAACAGACATTTTAGTATTTCCCCTGCTCTTCAATTTATATAATCCATATGTAACAATTGCTGCAAACCTGGCCATTGCAATGGGAACAAACGGTGCCTCTCTAGCTTTTCGGATAAGTTTAGATCCCTGATCTTCATCATATGAAGAAAGAGAAATATCTGTGCCAATTGACATAGTGGCTGAAGAATCCTCCTACAGGGACAGGACTCAGTCTCCAACTGGTTTTCAGAAATGGTCTTAATTATACATTTTTTTCAGACCTGCTAGATTGCAAATAAGATGACTATGATATGCATGAGAAGTAATGGCAAAATTTAAAGAAAGAAGGTAGATAAATAAACTCACTGTTTCTGACGTTTGTTCATTAGATAAAAGCTAATACTTAAATTTAGTTCATGTTGCCACCTGTGAAAGCTGGTATACAAATGGACTACTGGGAAAAATAAAATAGTAACACTAGATATTCAACAAGATAGTAAAATTCAGGATGTTTCTTCTTCAAGGGTAATAGATTTAGCATTCTATGTAGAAGATTTACTTCCAGGACAATTAGACTCCATATCCTCTCTCTAAGTGACCCAAATGGTGTCATTACCACAGCCATATCCCCAAAAGTCTTAACCCCAAAAGTCACCATCACATCAATTCACGAGTCTCTAACTGCAGAGAAGAATGCATTCCAAAGTCCAAGGAAGGATTTTTTTCAAAGTCTAAATGATACAAATGGGAGGACCTGATAGCATAAGCTGTATTTAATGGGAATCTGATATCTCAAGCCATTGGCCAGCCACAATCTCTCTAAAAACAAAAACAAACACCAACAATGACAGGATCAGTAAAAAGCTAGAACTTGTTAAACAAGCTCAAGTTCCATGGCTCCAAGAGGTGCCAAGGTAGTTAAGTGCTATTCATTGGCCCTCTTCTGTATCCTGTTCTACATTTCTTTTTCCCTGCCTCATTACTTTTACTGACCTAGGTTGTTTACCCAGTGGAATGGCCTAGATTTAATCTCTGAGAAGTATGAGCCCCTAGTTATCTTGGATTGCTGCAATTGCACATTTACTGTTTTCCCTGATTGTGGACATACCAAAAGGTATCCTAGCGATGTCCAGCCTCCAGACATACTTGATCCTTTCTGGGGGATCTATTAACAGTCTGAGATCCCTAGATCTTCATACTTATCAGGGTTGATTACATCCAAAAGTACAATAACTTCTTTCTCTGCTGCTCTCTAAGAAAGACTAGATTTTTTTTTTAACTCTTAGAGATATAACACTATTCAATAGCCACCAGTTCAATGCTATATCCTCTACCAAATATACTTTCAGGCTCCCACCCAAAACAATCATCCTTCTGTTTAGTAACTTGGCTGAGAGCCAATGTTTTTTTAGGCAGCAGCTTCCAGGTGATGTGATAGGATTACACGCCTGTCCTACCTGCTTATATCTGGCCCTTGGGTCTAAGGCAGTGATATGATAGATCACATGTAAGGTAGATACATAGAAGCTTTACTCTGATCTCCCTTCCAGGAAAAACTCTTGGCTCACTCTGAGAGGTACCATCAACAGACAGTGCCATGTATCAGTTCTCAGAATCTGCTGAGAGTGGTCAGTATTTAGCAACTTAATGAGGAAGGGGTGTAAATCCCCAGGCATTTCTACTTGGTGCAGGACCACTCTGACAAATAATATTTGCTCCAAAGCTCCCCACCAGTTGTCAATTACTGTAAAATTAATTTCACAGTTCAACTTCTCTCTATACCCAACCCTGCTTTCATTTTCCTCTTTTGATAGGTTTAGTAACTAATTAACACCTTATATTCCTCCAGAAAATCCAATCAAGGATAATTTGTGCTGAAGAAGTAAAAAAGGCAAGATGGCAATTTCTTATCTTGCCCACTAGTCCATATACACAAGGAGTCCACAGAAACCAAGTAGCAGCCACAGTTCAGAGTTCAATAGGACTTTCTATGTGCTTCCTAGAAAAAGACTGACCCTTTGTGGAACTGGGATCTCTAATCAGGCACAGTCTAGAATTTCAGAAACAAGAAACAAAATGTCCCCCAGTGGGTCATCAGGAGTGATGCTAACTTTACCTCTTCCACCCCCTCTACTCTTCCCACTAGGGACAAAGTATAGCATTAAAAGGCTTGCTACAACTAATACACTGCATAGCAGAGGTATTTACAGAGGTTCTGTAAACGTGTAGAGTATGCTCATAACTTGGCATTTTAATTGCACCTTTGGTTGGGTATTCCAATATTCTAGCATCTGTGCATCTCCTGAGCGATTCAGTATGTGGTAAAAAGGGGAGGGATCCCAAAGTCCTACACGCAATTCCATACTTCCATTGAGAGAAAAAGGAACTCCTGGTCTGTTTTGATATGTGATGTCCCATGGTGGCAAACCAAGCACAAAACACTCTGTTTGAAAAATGGTACTAATTGGAACCTTGAGAGGATAAAAATCCATTGCACATTCAGGATGTGTCTTTTCTTACTAAACTAAATATATGACCTTTCCAGAACAGAAAGGATTCAATACATCAACTTGCCGCCCAATGAACAGGAATTCCTGAGGAAGAGTGGCATCTGGTGACAGCAATAACTAAAAGAGCCTTGGTAAAAAGGAGTTCATGCTGTTGGGCCTATTGATAGCCTTCTCTGCCATCATGATCACTACAGAGAGTTCTGGGTTAGAAAACTTGCTCTCCTCTGGGAACTGGATTAGTGTTGGGACTTTTGATGGAAAAGCTAGCACTGAACCCTTAAGATGTCCATCTTACCCTCTTCTGCTGGCACTAACTGAACAGTACCCCTATTGGCTACCCAGTTATTCTTCTCCTAGAGGTGACATACTCTGTTAACCACCTCCATAGCACTCTGTAGCCAACCTCCCCTGGCTGCTGCTCCTCCCCTATGGCCCTTCATGATGATTCCATCCACCAGCTTATGGAGGTTAAGTGATCCTAGGCATCCACTTCCCCAAGCCCACCCCAGGATATACCATCATTCTTATTGTATTTGTGAGCCTGTCTTTATCCTCTTGGCCTTTTTGTAAATACCATCATCTGACAGATTTCCACCTCATTCCCACCAAGTGTTACCATAATGCTGCCAATTCTACTTCACCTAGCATGAGCCATCAGTTTTCCCAAAGGTTTTTACCAGGTGTTTAGTCTGATATCCCAGGAGAGTTGTCCCAAATAAATTAAACTGTGATGGGTCCTGACAATTCATGATGGCTATGTTTTGCAATTCTTAAAGGGTTTAGTTATTTTTTTCCTTGTTAGACCCAGAACACCCCTGGATGTCTTGGGTTATAATTTAAGCTCAACTTAAAATCTAGTGGGAAGAAGGAGCAACAGAAACTAATCCTGAGTGCTGTACATGAGTTATAGAAGAGAAGCATTTGCACCATCTTACAAATGGGCAAAAATCTCTTTTAATAGGGAATAATACACTATGTCTGTGGACTCATAGAGGAATATGAGAATTCTTGATTAGGGGGGACATCAATTACTCCCATTTTTATATATCTGGATCCCATGTTTTCCCAGCTAGGGTCCTTATCTTAGCAAGCAGATCCTGCCTTTATTGAGAATTTGACCTCTTGTGGAAATTGTTTTCTAACATTAGGACCTGATCTGATTCTCAGCAATGATATTCTCTCCCAATGCAGGAGAGATGAGCTTCTTTATATGCTACCAAGGAGGAGTTCCAACTTTCTCACTCCACTCATAAAAAGCAATTAATTAATCTCAGTTTTTTTCCAGAAAACAACAACTTTTCTAAAGCTTCAATGAAAGTGGATGTGTGTGCTCACCACAGGCGGCTCCTACCACACCAGGATATCCGACTGTGGTAAATACCTCCTGATTGGTCAAATGTTTTACGGTTTCATATATTTCCTTATCAGGACCTCCACTGTTAATACAGGATGCATTCAAGGCCATGCATCCCATCTACTACTAGGAGCTCTATCACTCTTAGATTCAAATCCTGGACCAAATGTTTGGCATAATCTCTCCTGCTTCAGGAAATGAAAATAGATTTAGATAAGGCCATAGATGTCTTCTAGCTTTTAGAGCATGCTCTGAGGAAAGAGTTCATGCTCTGATGGTATTGTTCTCACTCTTTTTTTTTTTCCAAAAAATTTTCAGCAGTTAACAAAAGCCAGCAAAGAGCAGAGTCCTTTCAGTTGCTGGAGATATTGATTGTATAAACCCCTACATACCCTTGCATCTAAATGTCATCTCAGTTTATCACTCATGGGGCTTATGGCAAGAAAGATGCTACAGTATTCTTTGGTCATTAACACTCATTCCACTTATTACCAAGAAGCATCCCCTGTTGCCATCCAACTAATGAGTAATTCAGTTCCAGACTAATATTCCACTGTTCTGCTTCTCGGGCCATTTCCATTACAACATTTCCATTTCCATTACAACCACCATGATGTTGGAGAAAGCATTTAAGCAAAGATGAAGAAAGATTCAGAAACTTGACGTGGACAGCTACTAGCCTGCAAATTAAATCAGAGTTACTCAGTTACTCAGAGTTGGGCATCAAAAGTGCCTCCTATAATCATTTAATCACTTATTTTTATTTTTAAGTTTATTTATTTATTTAAGTAATGTCTACAACCAATGTGGGACTTGAACTCACAATCCTGAGATCAAGAGATGCATACTATTCTGACTGAGCCAACCAGGGCCCTATTAATTATTTCTTAAAGGATAAATCCAATAAACTTCTTGAACATGCCTCACCTTTCCTGTCCCATAGTTTTTCAAAGAGTACATCTAAAGATAAAATATACCAATGTGAATACATAGTTAACCCATTGTTTATGCCTGGCTTCATCATCAATTCATAGCACAGGCAAATCTGTGTTATTTGAGCTAGCTCATTCAAAAACAAGCAAACAAAAAAAAAATGCTCTACGAAATCATACCTGTTGCAGCTTCTTAAAATGATTTAACCTGATGTACTTTATATTAAAAGGAGTTTTGGAAGTAGTCCTTTTCATTAAAAGCCAATCTACTACCTTTTCCAAAACGCAGTTGGAAAGACAATGTACAATAAGTAACATCTGAATAATTTTTCACATTCCTAAAAGCAAATTAAATAAAATTGAAAACATAATCAGTGAAATCTAAATGACTGTATGTGGGGTGAATGACAGTGAATCTCAGTGATAAAGAAAAGGAAAAGTAAGTGGGCCACATCATTCTTTGCCATTGTTTCAATCTATTCTTTTCGCAAACTTTTTACTCCCTTTTTCAGGATAGATAGAAAAAGTGAAAGTACTCTAAGATTAGTAAGTTTCACTTTAATTTTTTAAAGATTTATTTATTTGATCGCTTCTTGGGCTTTTGGCTAAGATCAACTGTAAAGATTTATTTATTTGAGAGCATGTGCACCAGAGCATAAGCGGGGGTGGGGGGGATAGGGAGAAGCAGACATCTCGCTGAGCAGGGAACCTGGGGAGAACGAAGCTCCATCCAGGTCTCTGGGATCATGACCTGAGCTTACGGCAGATGCTTAAAGAACTAAGCCACACAGGAACCCAAGTAAGTAAATTTTAGAAGAATAACCCTATAAGCAAGATACCTTCTTGTAGGAAGACGATCTGAAATTCACATGCAAATAATAATAAATTTTTCTTTACAATGACTTGATCAGAGACCACATAAGTAAATGTGTGTATCAATACTACAGGATCAGATAACCTTTTTGCAATGATAAGGATGAAGAAGAGCTATCAATATTCTCCACACATTCATGGAGCCACAGCCATATATCTTATACTTTTATGATGAAAAATGGCATATATCTACTTTCCCAATTGATATTCCAACTTAAAGGAAAGTCCATCATTGTCAGTATAAAAAAAAAGTATGTTATATAACCTGTATTTCATAAATTAGTAAGACTGAAAAAATTAGAATTAATAATTTGTGTGTTATCTTAATAGCTGAAGAATATAAATGAAATGGAATATGGCATAGTTAAAATTTAAACCAAAAGGGAAATTCACAAAAGTCCAATAAAAATAAAAACCCAGCTTCCTAAAAATATTTTTCATTAACACAATCTCCACAAACTTATCCTTTCACTTTCTGTAATTTCTTTGCACATTATTCTCTTCTGATTTCCATAGAAACAGCACACATTATCTCATGCTAAGATAATTGTTGTCTCACATTGGCTTTGGTCACTTGTTGATTTTCCACCAATTTCCATCTGGCCAAAACCAGTATTTTCATAAAATTTTAGATAAAAAATAAAATGAAGCTTATTTTAGCACTTCCCAATGATATTTTGCATTCCCATGATTTAGTGAGTTTCCAGCCAAAGGACAAGAGGAAAGGGTATCTGGGTTCAAGTGAAAAGAAAACATGGATTAGAGATGACTCACATTGCATTTAAAAAACAACAACAACAACAACACATTACATTTAATGACAGTTTATGAAGAACTGAGAAATATCTAAAAATGTTAAATATAAATATTTATAGCATAGACAACTCCCCCCAAAGCTTCAACCCTTCCATTGGCCCTCCCATGAGTAATGAATGGTTTGGGACCACTCTTCTCAACTGTGCCTCCCGAAAACACAGAGTAAGTATGATGATCAATCATTATGTGTATAAACCATGACAACAAAGCTATTACCCCTAATTTGTATTTTAAAAAACAGTCAGAAATAGGTGTTAAATAGCTTTCCCCAGAGTTGGGGTTTTCTAATTCTAAATCTTTATGTAATACCATCTTCAATCTTACATTTCGTCTTGCTTCTCATTCATTCATCAACATCAGCTCTTTATCTCATGGGCCCATAAACCTGCCTTTTACTTTCTTTGCCTTGAGTTCATCCTATACTCAGCCGTCTCTACAGGTGTTGCTGCCATCTGAAAACTTCTGTAGTATAGATTTCCTTTGCCTTAAGGGGGAGAGTAACATTGAGTTCGATGTACTAGCATCAATCATTTCTCTTCTTATATTTTTCCCATTTCTAAAGATAAAATAAATGTATCTTTTGAAGCAGTCCCAATACCCTGATAAATTGTTAAGTTTACAGCAAAGAAAGAGAATTATAAGACTTTGTAAGTCTTATATTTATAAGACTTTCCTTTTCAGCATTTGATATAATACTCAACTCTATCCAAAGCATCTCTGCCACTAAGGTCAGTATCTGTGCCATATTGTGTGGATTCAGAAATACAGGTAAAATGTTGGCCTGAGTTTATGGAAATTAAAAAAAGCTGAACCAAATGTCTATCAAAATTCAACTAAAAACATGAAATTATTTTTTAAAAATTCATGCCATACCGGACTAGAAAAAATAAAAGGCTAGAGAAAATTTATGAACGATAAATATATTAGATATGTTTATATCTAATATATTTATAATATAAATATTAGATATAAACATATCTTAATATTAGATATATAAATATATATAAATATATAAATATAAATATTAGATATAAACATATCTTAATATTAGATATATTAGATATATTAGATATAAACATATCTAATATATTTATAATATATCTATATATCTATATTTATAATGTGATAGATTGATTGGATTGATTTTTCAATTTTAAGTTCTTAACTATAACTGACATGGAAATTATTTTCAAATTATCATTTGAAGCCTCTTGTAAATAAAAACCTTAAAAAGAATTGTGATTTCATTTTCCTTGGCTGTATCATTGTGAAACCTGCAAATATTAATGGACAACCCAGGAAAACCTCAGAGAAATCTGCCAAATAAATGCATATTTAGAGCAGGATTGTCAAAGATAAAGCCCTGAAGGAGACCCAAGCATCAGACCTGTACGTTTCCATATTAAACAAGAATTAATGAACACATAAGGACAAATCCATCAAGGTTAATGTGCAGAGTGATAATGGGGAAACAGATTAATCTCATTCCCAGTCTCAGTCCTTTCCAATGATACCATCACTTTGTAATTTGAAAAGGGAAGAATCAGTGGCATTTGTTTTTATGATAAAGTGGAGAATAGGTCATTAGAGTGCTTGCCCCACTGGAGCGTATAATGTTGACACGGTGTATTTAAAAACTCACAACTACATTCTTTTATTGAAAAAAAAATCATGAAGCCAACTAGATAACTGTCATAAAAAGTAATTTCCCAGAATTTACAAAAGAGACTTATATTCAGATGATCTATACAATGAGATTTTAAGCCAGAAGGTAAATTAGTGAAACATGTAATAGTTAACCCAGCCACAGTCCACACAAACATCAAACTTAATACTGGTTTGGTATTTTTTTCCCCCATTGGTTCTGGTCCTTCCATCATTTATGGCTTTGAAAAAATTTTAGAGCAGCAAGGTTCTGAGGATCACTCTATCAGGGAAAATGGAAATAATGAAGAGGCAAGAGAAACTGAGTGCTGATAGAACAATCTTCCCAAAGTGCAAAACAGCAGTCAAGAAAGATGCAGTTTGAAGAGATAGCCAGGCAAAGAGTACAGTGAATCAAAATATCCTCCAGAGGAGAGCAAAAATTTGGAGAAGATTAAGAAAACTTCACAGAGACATGCACTTCTGCATTTTCTGCATAAGAGAGACCTAAATTCAGAAGAGATTTGAGAAATTACAGAACATTATTTTTTTTAATTAATGTTTTATTTTTTATAAACATATATTTTTATCCTCAGGGGTACAGGTCTGTGAATCACCAGGTTTACACACTTCACAGCACTCATTCTTAATAGGGAAAAAAGGATTGAAAGTCAAGAAGAGAGGAATAAAAGAATGTGACAAATGTAAGTTAAAGTAGTTGTTGATTATTAAGATTTTGTGATTTTTTTCTAGTGGAATTACTTTAAAAAGTTATATAATTCAATGGTTTGTTGTGCTGGCAAATGATGAAATAGCTGAGATGAAGTATCAGTGGATCTGAGGGATTACAAAATTTTCATGTTTCTTGGGTCATCAGTGAGGATGCTGCAGTTATCAAGAAGACAAAATATGACTTGGAAGAAATGAACATTTGAGATTGATATGGAAGCCCTTGAGAAAAGAATTTAGGAAAGAAAGGAATGAGTCGATTCCAGAGGAAATTTAGTTTTGAAAGTTTTAGTAATGTGAAATCTACAAATTAATAGGAAATAAGATTAGGTAAATTTCCCTACCTCTTGCTTGAAGCTAGTGTGATATTTGAGGACTCCTCATTTAAGCTCTTACTGTATTTGCAATGGTTTGAGCAGAGTTAAGGGTAATCATGGCTGTGAAATGTAATATTATGTTAATAATGTTCCTATCTAGAAAATTTGGTGAAATACCTAAAGTGGTGTTCTCATGACACATTATGGCTATTCAATATAAAATATTGGGAGGGCACCCTAATTAGGGTGAATGTAATTAAATAAATGATAAAGACCATTAATTATTGGGTTAGGGGTACCCCCTATGTAGGTCCTCCATTGATGACATCAATAGGAATAAAGAAAGGTGGTGAAGGAGAAAGTAGAAGTGGAAGGGGAAGGAGTTCCACATCAGAAAGGAGCTTCTGAAGACAAAGTTGAACCTTTCTCAAAGGGTTAGATGGAAGGATATGTAAGAACAGGCAAGAATAGGAAAGACATGGGTAGAGTTAAGTCTAGAAATGGAAAAAGTACACAGTGAAGGAGAGAGCCAGATAAGAAGTTTGGGGCTAAGGAGAACTAGCAGTTACCTCTTTGGAGTTCCTTTATTTTTGTTTTTGTTTTTTAAGATACTATGTATGTATTTATGTATGTATTTAAAGAGAGAACACAAGCAGGAAAGAGGAGCAGAAGGAGAGAGAATCTCAAGCAGACTCTGTGCTGAGTGCAGAGGGGCTGACGTGGGGGCTCAATCTCATGACCCAATATCAAGACCTGAGTTGAAACCAAGAGTTGGACACTCAACTGACAGCCATCCTGGCATGCTGATTCATCTTTAATATAAAATTTGACAGTCCTTGCTTAGAATTTATGAAAAATCAATTGGTAATGTTCGATAAAGCATTTAAATTTTGCAATATTTCAAAATACTTCCTGCAAAAGAATTTTTTGTGAAAATATAGTCTTGATTCTGTTACTGAAAATACTTGTATAAAGCCAAATCATTGAGTTTATAGAGCATATAAGTAATTTTCATCCATTTCTCTCACACACACAAACACAAACACAGAAAAGTAAGTAAACAAATTTTTCAATGCCATGATTCTCAGGAAGAATCTTGTGTCTATAGTAATGTATGTATTTTTGAAAGTTGATCGAAAATGTTTCTCTACTTAACAACTTCTAAGAAACATCACACTACATTTCTAAACATCACATTACATGTAAGCAAGATACACTGTGTTCCAGCTTTGATGATGCCTCTATCAAAACACTTTAGAAACAGAAAGTGTGAATTTTATTTAAATAGATTAGTGCAGCTTGAATGGTGCCATGATTTTTCTTTGTGACACTTCTTGCAAATTATCACCTTTTTCTGAGACATGTGGATTAGTAACCAGAGTTCACTTCCTAAGAATGGTGGCTGGAGGGTGCAGACAGGAAGCAGAAATAATAGTCCTGGAAATATCAACTAAACCCAGAGAAACGTACAGCAGATGCTACATATGAAAAAGCTTCAGAAAATTATTTCCATAGTTCTTAGTGTCCTATTTCAAAAACAAACAAACAAAAACCCTTGGTTTTCCATAAAATATTACCAAAGTATAAATATCCAGATTCAGACTCTCTAGCACTGCTCAATTTCCTAAAAATCTAAAACTACTCTAAAATACAAAGTATATTAATTTTTTAAAAATGTATAGAAATAAATGATGCCCCTAGTTTTTATATATTTCTTTTTATGAATCAACAAATAGTTCTGAAAGTGGTTAATGAATTGTAGTTTACATAAATCATTATATAAATATGCTTCCTCTACAGTTTTCAGTAGGACTGGGTATTTAGAAAGAAGCAGAAAAGATTTTTGTTTTACATTATTTTCCAAAAGAGTTTTCAGGTTCCACTGATCTTTTAACCTATTTTTTTTCTGTTTAAAATTTAAAATATTTGGGGGGAGGAGTCAAGATGGCGGAGAAGTAGCAGGCTGAGACTACCTCAGCTAGCCAGAGATCAGCTAGATAGCTTATCTAAAGATTGCAAACACCTGAAAATCCATCGGCAGATCGAAGAGAAGAACAGCAGCAATTCTGGAAACAGAAAAACAACCACTTTCTGAAAGGTAGGACCGGCGGAGAAGTGAATCCAAAGCAACGGGAAGATAGACTCCGGGGGGAGGGGCCGGCTCCCGGCAAGCGGCAGAGCAACCGCGCACAAAATCAGGACTTTTAAAAGTCTGTTCCGCTGAGGGACATTGCTCCAGAGGCTAAACCGGGGCAAAGCCCACACGGGGTCAGTGTGGCCTCAGGTCCCGCAGGGTCACAGAAGGATCGGGGGTGTCTAAGTGTCGCAGAGCTTGCGGGTATTGGAACAGGAAAGCCGGCTACAGAGACAGAGCCGACAGTAAGCTCACAGCTCGGTGTTACCTTGAAGCGGTGGCAGGCTCAGTGAGCTCAGAGCGCGGCCGGAGGTCAGGCAGACGGGAGTAACTGGGCGCTGTTCTCTGAGGGCGCACTGAGGAGTGGGGCCCTGGGCTCTCGGCTCCTCCGGCCCTAGACCAGGAGGCCGCCATTTGTATTCCCGTCCTCCGGAACTCTACGGAAAGCGCTCAGGGAACAAAAGCTCCTGAAAGCAAACCCGAGCGGATTACTCACCCCGGCCATGGGTAAAGGCTGTGTAATTCGGCCTGGGGCGGACACTTGAGAATCACTGCAACAGGCCCCTCCCCCAGAAGATCAACAAGAAATCCAGGCGAGACCAAGTTCCAGTACCAAGGAGTGCGGTTTCAATACCAAGGAGAGCAGCAGAATTCCAGAGGAGGAGAAAGCCAAGCAAGGAACTCATGGCTTTTTCCCTGTGATTTTTTTTAGTCTTGTAGTTAATTTAATTTTTTTTTCATTTTTTGTTTTTTTTTCTCGCCTTTGGGTAAATTTTTTTTTTTAAACTGTTACGTTTTTCTTTTTTAACGATTTTTTACTAGTTTATCTAATATATATATTTTTTCTTTTTTATATTTTTTTAGGTGTTTTCTTTTTTAAAAATTTTTTTCTTTTTTTTTTTTTCTTTCTTTCTTCCTTTTTGAACCTTTTTTTATCCCTTTCTCCCCCCTCACGATTTTGGATCTCTTCTAATTTGGTTAAAGCATATTTTCCTGGGGTTGTTGCCAAACTTTTAGTATTTTACTTGCCCCTTCATATACTCTTATCTGGACAAAATGACAAGACAGAAAAATTCAACACAAAAAAAAGAACAAGAGGCAGTACCGAAGGCTAGGGACCTAATCAATACAGACATTGGTAATATGTCAGTTCTAGAGTTCAGAATGACAATTCTCAAGGTTCTAGCCGGGCTCGAAAAAGGCATGGAAGATGTTAGAGAAACCCTCTCAAGAGATATAAAAGCCCTTTCTGGAGAAATAAAAGAACTAAAATCTAACCAAGTTGAAATCAAAAAAGCTATTAATGAGGTGCAATCAAAAATGGAGGCTCTCACTGCTAGGATAAATGAGGCAGAAGAAAGAATTAGTGATATAGAAGACCAAATGACAGAGAATAAAGAAGCTGAGCAAAAGAGGGACAAAAAGCTACTGGACCACGAGGGGAGAATTTGAGAGATAAGTGACACCATAAGACGAAACAACATTAGAATAATTGGGATTCCAGAAGAAGAAGAAAGAGAGAATGGAGCAGAAGGTATACTGGAGAGAATTATTGGGGAGAATTTCACCAATATGGCAAAGGGAACGAGCATCAAAATTCAGGACGTTCAGAGAATGCCCCTCAAAATCAATAAGAATAGGCCCACACCCCGTTACCTAATAGTAAAATTTACAAGTCTCAGTGACAAAGAGAAAATCCTGAAAGCAGCCCGGGAAAAGAAGTCTGTAACATACAAGGGTAAAAATATTAGATTGGCAGCTGACTTATCCACAGAGACCTGGCAGGCCAGAAAGAGCTGGCATGATATATTCAGAGCACTAAACGAGAAAAATATGCAGCCAAGAATACTATATCCAGCTAGGCTATCATTGAAAATAGAAGGAGAGATTAAAAGCTTCCAGGACAAACAAAAACTGAAAGAATTTGCAAACGCCAAACCAGGTCTACAGGAAATCTTGAAAGGGGTCCTCTAAGCAAAGAGAGAGCCTACAAGTGGTAGATCAGAAAAAAACAGAGACCATATACAGTAACAGTCACCTTACAGGCAATACAATGGCCCTAAATTCATATCTCTCAATAGTTACCCTGAATGTTAATGGGCTAAATGCCCCTGTCAAAAGACACAGGCTATCAGAATGGATAAAAAAACAAAACCCATCTATATGTTGCCTCCAAGAAACTCATTTTAAGCCCGAAGACACCTCCAGATTTAAAGTGAAGGGATGGAAAAGAATTTACCATGCTAATGGACATTAGAAGAAAGCAGGAGTGGCAATCCTTATATCAGATCAATTAGATTTTAAGCCAAAAGCTATAATAAGAGATGAGGAAGGACACTATATCATACTCAAAGGGTCTGTCCAACAAGAAGATTTAACAATTTTAAATATCTATGCCCCCAATGTGGGAGCAGCCATCTATATAAACCAATTAATAACAAAATCAAAGAAACACATCAACAATAATACAATAATAGTAGGGGACTTTAACACTCCCCTCACTGAAATGGACAGATCATCCAAGCAAAAGATCAGCAAGGAAATAAAGGCCTTAAGCGACACACTGGACCAGATGAACATCACAGATATATTCAGAACATTTTATCCCAAAGCAACAGAATACACATTCTTCTCTAGTGCACATGGAACATTCTCCAGAATAGATCACATCCTCGGTCCTAAATCAGGACTCAACCGGTATCAAAAGATTGGGATCATTCCCTGCATATTTTCAGACCACAATGCTCTAAAGCTAGAACTCAACCACAAAAGGAAGTTTGAAAAGAACCAAAATACATGGAGACTAAACAGCATCCTTCTAAAGAATGAATGGGTCAACTGGGAAATTAAAGAAGAATTGAAAAAAATCATGGAAACAAATGATAATGAAAATACAACGGTTCAAAATCAGTGGGACACAACAAAGGCAGTCCTGAGAGGAAAATATATAGCGGTACAAGCCTTTCTCAAGAAACAAGAAAGGTCTCAGGTACACAACCTAACCCTACACCTAAAGGAGCTGGAGAAAGAACAAGAAAGAAACCCTAAGCCCAGCAGGAGAAGAGAAATCATAAAGATCAGAGCAGAAATCAATGAAATAGAAACCAAAAAAACAATAGAACAAATCAACGAAAGTAGGAGCTGGTTCTTTGAAAGAATTAATAAAATTGATAAACCCCTGGCCCGACTTATCAAAAAGAAAAGAGAAAGGACCCAAATAAATAAAATCATCAATGAAAGAGGAGAGATCAAAACTAACACCAAAGAAATACAAACTATTATAAGAACATAGTATGAGCAACTCTACGGCAATAAATTTGACAATCTGGAAGAAATAGATGCATTCCTAGAAACATATAAACTACCACAACTGAACCAGGAAGAAATAGAAAGCCTGAACAGACCCATAACCAGTAAGGAGATTGAAACAGTCATTAAAAATCTCCAAACAAACAAAAGCCCAGGGCCAGACGGCTTCCCGGGGGAATTCTACCAAATATTTAAAGAAGAACTAATTCCTATTCTCCGGAAACTGTTCCAAAAAATAGAATTGGAAGGAAAACTTCCAAACTCATTTTATGAGGCCAGCATCACCTTGATCCCAAAACCAGACAAGGATCCCACCAAAAAAGAGAGCTATAAACCAATATCCTTGATGAACACAGACGCGAAAATACTCAACAAAATACTAGCCAATAGGATTCAACAGTACATTAAAAAGATTATTCACCATGACCAAGTGGGATTTATTCCAGGCCTGCAAAGTTGGTTCAACATCCGCAAATCAGTCAATGTGATACAACGCATCAATAAAAGAAAGAACAAGAACCATATGATACTCTCAATAGATGCTGAAAAAGCATTTGACAAAGTACAGCATCCCTTCCTGATCAAAACTCTTCAAAGTGTATGGATAGAGGGCACATACCTCAATATCATCAAAGCCATCTATGAAAAACCAATCGCAAACATCATTCTCAATGGAGAAAAACTGAAAGCTTTTCCGCTAAGGTCAGGAACATGGCGGGATGTCCATTATCACCCCTGCTATTCAACATAGTACTAGAGGTCCTAGCCTCAGCAATCAGACAACAAAAGGAAATTAAAGGCATCAAAATCGGCAAAGAAGTAGTCAAATTATCACTCTTCGCAGATGATATGATACTATATGTGGAAAACCCAAAAGACTCCACTCCAAAACTGCTAGAACTTATACAGGAATTCAGTAAAGTGTCAGAATATAAAATCAATGCACAGAAATTAGTTGCATTTCTCTACACCAACTGCAAGACAGAAGAAAGAGAAATTAAGGAGTCAATCCCATTTACAATTGCACCCAAAACCATAAGATACCTAGGAATAAACCTAACCAAAGAGACACAGAATCTATACTCAGAAAACTAGAAAGTACTCATGAAAGAAATTGAGGAAGACACAAAGAAATGGAAAAATGTTCCATGCACCTGGATTGGAAGAATAAATATGTCTATGCTACCTAAAGCAATCTACACATTTAATGCAATTCCTATCAAAGTACCATCCATCTTTTTCAAAGAAATGGAACAAATAATCCTAAAATTTATATGGAACCAGAAAAGACCTCGAATAGCCAAAAGGATATGGAAAAAGAAAGCCAACGTTGGTGGCATCACAATTCCGGACTTCAAGCTCTATTACAAAGCTGTCATCATCAAGACAGCATGGTACTGGCACAAAAACAGACACATAGATCAATGGAACAGAATAGAGAGCCCAGAAATAGACCCTCAACTCTGTGGTCAACTAATCTTCGACAAAGCAGGAAAGAATGTCCAATGGAAAAAAGACAGCCTCTTTAATAAATGGTGCTGGGAAAATTGGACAGACACATGCAGAAAAATGAAATTGGACCATTTCCTTACACCACACACAAAAATAGACTCAGAATGGATGAAGGACCTCAATGTGCGAAAGGAATCCATCAAAATCCTTGAGGAGAACACAGGCAGCAACCTCTTCGACCTCAGCCGCAGCAACATCTTCCTAGGAACAACGCCAAAGGCAAGGGAAGCAAGGGCAAAAATGAACTTTTGGGATTTCATCAAGATCAATACTTATTCGTAGGTATCTTATGGTTTTGGGTGCTATTGTAAATGGGATTGACTCCAGTTAACAAAATCAAAAGACAACTGACAGAATGGGAGAAAATATTTGCAAACGACATATCACATAAAGGACTAGTGTCCAGAATCTATAAAGAACTTAGCAAACTCAACACCCAAAGAACAAATAATCCAATCAAGAAATGGGCAGAGGACATGAACAGACATTTCTGCAAAGAAGACATCCAGATGGCCAACAGACACATGAAAAAGTGCTCCATATCACTCAGCATCAGGGAAATACAAATCAAAACCACAATGCGATATCACCTCACACCAGTCAGAATGGCTAAAATCAACAAGTCAAGAAATGACAGATGCTGGCGAGGATGCGGAGAAAGGGGAACCCTCCTACACTGTTGGTGGGAATGCAAGCTGGTGCAGCCACTCTGGAAAACAGCATGGAGGTTCCTCAAAATGTTGAAAATAGAACTGCCCTATGACCCAGCAATTGCACTATTGGGTATTTACCCTAAAGATACAAACGTAGTGATCCAAAGGGGCACGTGCACCCAAATGTTTATAGCAGCAATGTCCACAATAGCCAAACTATGGAAAGAACCTAGATGTCCATCAACAGATGAATGGATCAAGAAGATGTGGTATATATACACAATGGAATACTATGCAGCCATCAAAAGAAATGAAATCTTGCCATTTGCGACAACATGGGTGGAACTAGAGCGTATCATGCTTAGCGAAATAAGTCAAACAGAGAAAGACAACTATCATATGATCTCCCTGATATGAGGAAGTGGTGATGCAACATGGGGGCTTAAGTGGGTAGAAGAAGAATAAATGAAACAAGATGGGATTGGGAGGGAGACAAACCATAAGTGACTCTTAATCTCACAAAGCAAACTGAGGGTTGCTGGGGGGAGGGGTTTTGGGAGAAGGGGGTGGGATTATGGACATTGGGGAGGGTATGTGCTTTGGTGAGTGCTGTGAAGTGTGTAAACCTGGTGATTCACAGACCTGTACCCCTGGGGATAAAAATATATGTTTATAAAATTTAAAATATTTATTGAAATTGCTCCAAGGTAACAGACATCACTTCACATGGCTTTTGGTATTTTCTAAGCAATTTATTTAAGAGAGTCAATGATACTTATTGCTCATATCATGAGACAAACATGATTCCATCCAAGTTTTCAGTAAGAAAAAGTCAGATGAATTAAGAAAAGATGGTGTATTTTTATCCAGTCTGTTTTTTTTTTTTAATTCAATTAGTCAAGCACCTGGGTGGCTCAGTTGGTTAAGCATCTGCCTTCAGTTCAGG
The DNA here is from genome assembly GCF_964662115.1 of Mustela nivalis. Classification (NCBI taxonomy): domain Eukaryota; kingdom Metazoa; phylum Chordata; class Mammalia; order Carnivora; family Mustelidae; genus Mustela; species Mustela nivalis. The sequence goes on along the minus strand of NC_139022.1, from coordinate 41,818,966 downwards.
TCATGGTCCCAGGGCCCTGGGATCAAGTCCTGTGACAGGCTCCCTACTTAGCAGGGTTTCTACATCTCCCTCTACCTCTGCCGCTCCCCCCTTCTCATGCTCTGCTCTTCCCACACACACATTCTCTCTCTCTCAAATAAAATCTTTTAAAAATAAATTCAGTTACCCAACATATCCTACCTCATATTTCAGATGTACTGTTCAATAATTCATCAGATGCATATGATACCCACTGCTGATCAAATTACATGCCCTCCTTAATGCCCATCACCCAATTACCCCTTCCCCTCACCCACCTCCACTCCAGCAATCCTCAGTTTGTTTCCTATAGTTAAAAGTCTCTCATGGTTTGTCCCCTTCTCTAATGACTTCTCTGATTCACTTTCCCCTCCCTTCCCTATGATCTTCTGCACTTTTTCTTATATTCCACAAATGAGTGAAAGTATATGATAATCTTTCTCTGAATGACTTATTTTGCTCAGCATAATACCCTCCAGTTCCAACGACCTAGATGTAAATGGTAATTATTCATCCATTCTGATGGTGGAGTAATATCCCAATGTAGATATATATATACATAGACATATATAGACATATATATGTCTACATATACATATATACATATACATATATAGACATATATGTCTATATATTCCAATGTAGATATATATATATACATAGATAGACATATATGTATATGTAGACATATATATGTCTATATATGTATCTATCTATGTATATACATATATATCTATATATGTATCTATTTATCTATATATAAAACATCTTTATCCATTCATCTATTGATTGACACCTAGGCTCTTTCTAGTTTGGCTACTGTGGGCATCACTCCCAAAAATGTTGGGGTACAGGTGCCCCTTTAGATCACTGCATTTGTATCTTTAAGGTAAATACCTAGTAGGACAATTGTTGGGTTATAGAGTAGCTCTATTTTTAACTTCTTGAGGAACCTCCATACTGTTTTCCAGAGTGGCTGCACCAGTTTGCATTCCCACCCACAGTGTAAGAGGGTTCCCTTTTCTCCACATCCTCACCAACATGTGCTGTTTCCTGTCTTGTTAATTTTCGCCATTCTGACCGGTGTGAGGTGGTATCTCATTGCGGTTTTGATTTGTATTTTTTACAAGCCAAGTGATGTGGAGAATTTTTGTGTGTCTATTGGTCATTTGCATGTCTTATTTGCAGAAATGTCTGTTCATGTCTTCCACCCATTTCTTGACTGGATTATTTGTTTTTTGGGTGTTGCTTTTGGTACATTCTTTATAGGTCTTGGATTCCAGCATTTGATCTGTTATTTGCAAATACCTTCTCCCATTCCATAGGTTGCCTTTTAGTTTTGTTGATAGTTACCTTTGCTGTGCACAAGCCTTTTATTTTGATGAAGTCCCAACAGTTCATTTTTGCTTCAGTTTCCCTTTCCTTTGGAGACATTTCTAGCAAGAAGTTGCTGCAGCCAAGATCACAGAGGTTTCTGCCTGTGATCTCCTCTAGGATTTTGAGGGATTCAAAAGACCCTCATATTGAGGTCTTTAATCCCTTGGATATCTTTCTGTATGGTGTAAGAATATGGTCCAGTTTTGTTCTTTTATATGTGGCTGTGCAGTTTTTCCAGAACCATTTATTGAAGAGACTGTTCTTTTTCCATTGGATATTCTTTCCTGCTTTGTAGAAGATTAGTTGACTACAGAATTGAGGGTCCTTTTCTGGATTCTCTATTCTGCTCCATTGATCCATGTAGTCTGTTTCTGTGCCACTACCATAATGTCTTGATGATTACCTCAAGCTCTATTTTAAAAGAGAGCTTGAGGTCCAGCATTGTGATGTCCTCATCTTTCGTTCTCTTTTTCAACATTCCTCTGGCTATTCAGGATCATTTTTGGTTGCATACAAAGTTTAGGATTATTTGTTAAAGCTCTGTGAAAAAAGCTGATGGTATGTTGATAGGGATTGCACTGAATATATAGACTGTTAGGAAACACAGGCATTTTAATAATATTTGTTCTCCCAATCCATGAGCATTGAATGCTTTTCCATTTCTTTGTGTCTTCCTCAATTTCTTTCATAAGTGTAGTGTTTAGAGTACAGATCCTTTGCCCCTTTGGTCAGGTTTATTTCTAGGTATCATGGTTTTTGGTACAATTGTAAATGGGATTAATTCCTTCATTTCTCTTTCTTCTGTCTCAGTGTTAGTGTATGGAAATGGAACTGACTTCTGTTCATTGATTTTCTATCCTGCCACATTGCTGAATTTCTGTACAAGTTCTAGGAATTTTGGGGTAGAGTCTTCTGGGTTTTCTGCATAGAATATCATATGGTCTGCAAAGACAGAGAGAGAGAGTTTGACTTCTTGTTGGCCAATATGACTGCCTTTTATTATTTTTTTGTTGTCTGATTGTTGATGCTGGGACTTCTACTACTATATTGAGTAATAGTGGTGAAAGTAGACATAGCCGCCATATTCCTGACCTCAGGGGAAAAGCTCTCAGGATTTCCCCACTGAGAATGATATTCACTGTGGGCTTTTCAAAGATGGCTTTTATGCTATTGAGCTATGTTCTGTTTATCCCAACACTGGAAAGTTGTTTTTTTTTTTTTTTTTTCAAGATTTTACTTATTTAATTGACAGACAGAGATCACAAGCAGGAAGAGAGGCAGGCAAAGAGAGAGGAGGAAGCAGGCTCCCTGCTGAGCAGAGAGCCTGACTTGGGGCTCAATCCATGGGATCCCTGGGATCACAACCTGAGCCGAAGGCAGAGGCTTTAACCCACTGAGCCATCCAGGCGCTCCAACACAGGAAAGTTTTAATCAAGAAAGGATGTTGTACTTTGTCAAATGCCTTTTCTGCATTAATTGAGAGGATCCTAAGGTTCCTGTCTGTTGCTCTCGACCCGCAAGAACGACCCGCAGACGAGGTGAGTGGCAAGCTTCTTTATTGATAATCACGCCGGGACCACGCACTAGTCTAAGACCCCCAGTATATACCCACCGAGTGCAAACTATACCAATCAGTGTACACCACGACTAACATAACTACCAATCAGAAGGGCTACCTATGACCTTATTCGTGTGCATGCGGCACGCTCGTGAGCACCTACGTGACTCCATAGGTTTCCATGGCTCCCCAGACCATGTGCCTATCCTCGGACTCCTGGTATCCATCAAACGTCACCCGTGAATGCACTTACATTCCTAAGGTTAATCTTATATAGCCCTCACTCCTCAGGCCTTGCCTGGTGCCTGGTACGAGACTCCTGCATTTCTTGAGTTAATCTATTACATTCCTCGCTCCTCAGGCCTAGTTTAGTACGTGATTCCTTGCTTCTGCTGCATGGCTCTCCACACCTGTCCTCCTATTAATGACATGTATCACATTGGTTGATTTGCAAATGTTGAACCAACCTTGCAGCTCAGGAATAAATCCTACTTGGTTGTGGTGAATAATCCTTTGAATGTATTGCTGGATCCTACTGGCTAGTAACTTGGCGAGAATGTTGGCATCCATGTTTATCAGAAATACTGGTCTGTAATTCTCCTTTTTGGTGGGATCTTTCTCTGGTTTGGCCCCATAGAAAGAATTTGGAAGTTTTCCTTCCATTTCTATTTTTTGAAATAATTTCAGAACAACAGGTGTTAGTTTTTCTTTAAATGTTTAGTAGAATTCCCCTGGCAAGTCAACCAGCTCTGGACTCATATTTATTGGGAAATTTTTGATTACTGATTCAATTTCCTTGTGGGTTATCAGTTTGTTCAGGTTTTCCATTTCTGCCTGTCTCTGCTTTAATAGTTTATAAGTTTCTAGTAATGCATCCATTCCTTCCACATTGCCTAATCTGTTAACATACAGTTGTTCATAATGTGTCCTTAAAACCATTTTTATTTTTCTGGTGTTGATAGTTTAGGGTTCACAAATTCTTTTAGTTTCTCTTTGTCCTTAAAGCTCTTCATCTCTCCTGCCATTCTGAATGACAGTTTTACTGAATAAAGTATTCTTGGCAGAATTTTTTTCTCATTTAGTACCTTGAATATATCATTCCAGCCCTATCTGACCTGCCAGGTCTCTGTGGATAGGTCTGCTGACAGTTGACTGCTTCTACCCTTGTAACTTAAAGACCTCTTGTCCAAAACTGCCTTCAGGATTTTCTCTTTATCTCTGAAACTGATAAAGTTTCACTATTATATGTCAGGGTGTTGATCTATTCTTATTGATTATGAGGAGGGTTCTCTGTAACTTGAATGCCTATTTCCTTCCCCAGAGTAGGAAAGCTCTCAGCTATGATATGGTCAATTAACCTTTTCTTTCTCTTTCTTCTTCCTCTGGGACCCCAGTAATTCTAATATTGTTTCACTTTATGGTAGCACTGATTTCTTGAAGCCTCCTCTCATGGCTATCTAGTTGTTTTTCTCTCTTTTCCTCGGCTTCCTTCCTTTCCAGCACCTTCTTTTCTTATATGACTGACTGTTCTGCCTCATTTACCCTAGCTGTTAGAGGATCCAGTTTAGACTGCATCTCATTTAAAACATTTTTAATTTAGGACTGGTTAGATTTTTTTTTTCTGCACTAAAAGATTCTCTAGTGTCTTTATGGTTTTTTTTCAGGCCCAGACAGTAACTTTATAATCATTATCCTGAATTCCAGCTCTGATATTTTGCTTATGTGCATATTGATTAGATCTGTGGCCTAGAGTATATTTTTAAAAATTTTTTTTTTTAATCTGATAGAGCAGAGGAAGAGGGAGAAACGGGCTCCTCACTGAGCATGGAGTCTGATATGGAGCTCAAACCTAGGACCCTAGGATCATGACCTAATGTGGCAGGAAGAATTACCACTGGCTCTTTCCTTTGCGGTGAATTCCATTTTGCCCAGAGAAGAATGGATCACTGAGAGAGCAAAATCAAAAATATATGTCACAACCTAATCAAAATACACACTAGACAAGAGGTCAGAAACCAAAAAAGAAAAGAAAAAGAAAAAAGGAGAGGGGGAGAATATAATCTCCTAGGTAGACAAAACAGGATGATCTACATAGTTCTGGGTATATTTTCATTTGTTGTTAGAAGATACTAAATCCCCAAATTGTAAAGAAAGTAAAACTTATACATTACAAAAATAAAATTGAATAGAGTGAACAAAAGCCAAAAATAAAGAATATGTCTATTAAATGTAAATGTAAAAATTAAAGTAAACAAAACTTCCATTAAAATAGTACCTTTTCTTGATGGGGAATTATTTACATCAGTCACTAACAGACCCAATTTTTCAAAGACTATTATCTTATCTACTCATTTTTTTAATAGTGTGTTAGCATAAATATTAATCCAATGAAGTTGAGATTATATTTACATTTTTGATGAGTATATTATTGCTATTCTTGGCATTTACAGAGTGATAATTCTTATGGTGCCAACTTCTTGACTTATATATAATAATTTATATCCAAAAGAAGCTAGAGTTTATTTGAAAATCACAGTTTTTGAACTAGAAGGTAAGTTTCAGTGTGTAATACGTTTTAATGCTTCACCTCATTTCTTCAGAGTATTTAAGATATTCCCCTAAGGAATAGTATTCTGAGATATATATAAAATTTAAAAGCCTTGACTGTGAGACAACATCATTTCAAACACTCTGTATGCCTTTAAGAAATAATAGGATAAGAAAGCATTCTTTGTAAGTGTCAGAATTAATTGAATCCATTTTCCTCTAACATATTCAATAGCTATTAGGTACAATTTCTTCTTTCTGCATCCCCAGTCTCATTTCCTCCCTTTCCCACTTAAATATCCAGAGGCTCTTCTGGCTTCTCACTCCAGAGCTTTGGCCAGCCTTGACTACAATGTGAACTGGCCACTCTCTTCTCAAGTGTAGATGCATCCTCCTCTGTTATTTGTGTACAGAAGACATGCTGTAATCACAATTGCTAGAGAAACCTCATAATAAATGGGAGATAGCAGTAGGAAAGAAAAGCAGAGAAAGGCTTAGACCCATGGTGGGGAAATTATTCCCACCCACCCCCACCCACACACACAGCTTTTCTTCCCTTTAGAAGTCACTGGCAGGAACCATCTCTAGTGATTTCATGTCCTGTGAACATCTGTCTCCTAGACCCTCAGCATGTAGACAGTGCTGGCATCCCAACTGTAAAGATGCATTGCAGCCTGTAGCAGTTAACATTGCCCAACTCTAAAGGTAGACTATGATGCAAACTGGTTTTTGAGAAATATTCTGAAACTAAAGACATATAACTGCATCGATGAGAAGAAAAATCCAAGCCCAAACATATGGCATATAAAACAAACTGCTGTTCATATAGTAACACAGGATTATAAGAGAATCTGTATATTTTAAAACATTCTGCTTTTATAATTGTCAAAACTTGGAAGCAACTGAGATGTCCTTCAGTAGAAGAATGGATCGATATGAATGGTGCATCCAGAAAATGGAATATTAGTCAAGGCTAAAAAGAAATGAACTATTAAGCCACAACAAGACACAGAAGAAACTTAAATGCATATTGCCAAGTGAAAGAAGCCAATCTGAAAAGGCTACATCCAGTATAATTCTAACTATAGGACATTCTGAAGAAGGCAAAATCACAGAGATAATGAAAAAGATCAGTGGCTCCTGGGGAGCCAGTGGGATGGGGGAGAATTGTGAAGTGAGAATATGCAGAGTACAAAGATTTTTAGGGCAGTGAAATAGTCTGTGTCAGAATGGATATATGTCATTAAACATTTGTCCAAATCCATAGAATGTACAACACCAAAAGTGAACCCTAAGGTAAATTATGGACTTTGGGTGATTATAATGTATCACTGTATGTATTCACCCTTGGTAAAAGATCTACCACTCTGGTGGGGGATGCTGATAATAGGTAAGACTACATGTGTAGGGGTGGGAAAGGGAGTATATTGAAAATCTCTGTACCTTCTACTCAATTTTGTGGTAAGTCTAAAAAAAAAAAGTCTTTTAAATTATGTTTTAGGGGTGTCTGGGTGGCTCAGTGGGTTAAAGCCTCTGCCTTCAAATCAGGCTATGATCTTGGCATCCTGGGATCAAGCCCCACATCAGGCTCTCTGCTCAGCAGGGAGCCTGCTTCCTCTTCTCTCTCTGCCTGCTTGTGATCTCTGTCAAATAAATAAATAGAATCTTAAAAAAATTTTAAATAAAAAATATGGTTTAAAATATGTTTTAAAGACTATTTATTTGAGAAAAAGAGAGCATGAGCAGGGGAAGGGCAGAGGGACACGGAGAGAGAATCCTAGAGCAAACTCCCCCACTGAGTACAGAGCCCGATGCAAGGCTTGATCCCAGGACCCCAAGATCATGAACTGAGCCGAAAACAAGAATCACCCGCTCAACCAACAGAGCCATCCAGGTGCCCTCCAAATTTATTTATTTATTTATTTATTTATTTATTTATTTATGAAAACATTTTATTTATTTATTTGACAGACAGAGATCACAAGTAGGCAGAGAGGCAGGCAGAGAGAGAGGGAAGCAGGTTCCCTGCTGAGCAGAGACCCTGATGCGGGGCTCCATCCCAGAATCCTGGGATCATGACCTGAGCTGAAGGCAGAGGTTTAACCCACTGAACCACCCAGGTGCCCCAAAATAACATCATTTTTTAAAAGATACTGCTAAGACTTTTGTCAGAAATTGAAGATGTAAGTTGAGGTAATTTGACATAAGACCTTCAGGTGATTTCTTATTCAAACTATTTTCACTGTTTAATGAAAAGAAAAGTCATCTACTTGGATTCCTTTCCAACCTTTAGAAAAAAGATACAAGCATGTGAAGAATTATCCAGCATGGGGTCGGGGGGTTCACTACACACTTGGACACTGATCAGCTGAGGAGAAAACAACTTTACATCTAGTGTTGAAGGAATTGGTGAAGATATATTGGAAGAGCTAAGTGAAGGAACTCAGCTAAAAGATAAGAAGTTGTTCTTGCAAAGCATAAAGAAAACCAAACAAAAAACCGCAATAACACCACGGTGCATAGGTTCTCAATCAGGCAATATTTTCTCTTCAAGGGCACATCTGGCAATGTACAACAATATTTTTTAAAGATTGTATTTATTTATTTGACAGAGCTCAAGCAGGGAAATGGCAGGGGAGGCAGAAGCAGACTCCCCACTGAGCAGAGATCCTGACTTGATGCTCAATCCCAGGACCTTGAGATCATGACCTGAGCTGAAAGCAGTCACTCAGCTGACTGAGCCACCCAGGCACCCTTGTATTGCACTATTTTTTATCATTGTAACTAGGGCAGTGAGGGAAAGGGAGCACTACTTTCAAGTACTGGTTAGAGGCTAGGGACGCAAACATTCTATAGTGGACAAAAGAGCTCCCCACTGCCCACCCCAACAAAAAATTATTTGGTCCAAAATACTCAAAGTGCCAAAATTGAAAAAAATCTTCTATAGAGGAATAAAACTTCATTAGAGAATAGCAGATGCACATGGCCGTATACCAAGGCCAAAGACAGGATGATGCTTCAAGTCAGAACCTGAAGTGTAATTCACATTAACAGAGGATATGGTGGAGAAAAACGTACTTAGTAGTTGAAGTCAAGAACCAAGGTGTGAGTTCACTGTGGCACAAATAAAGGTAAGAGATCTAAGGACACTGCATATGTTACAAGGTTTTTTTTTTTTAACCCAGTTGTTCACCAAAGATTAACTCCGGTTTCTTGAGAAAGGCTCAAGTGGAAATAAAAGCTAAACAGATAAACTATAAAACTAATGGTATTAAATATGACCAATCCCTAAATTTACCTGGAGACAGAGGAAGTAAAAGAAGGTACACTGAGGTGTCATTGAACATTTTCTTTCTCCTTCTACGTTCTCCAAAGCTATTGTTTTATTATCTTTTTCTGAGTAAAAACAAAAACAAAAACAAAAACAAAAACAAAACGGATTTTTCCCTTACTTTACAAGTGTGAATCATGAATCATGGGCCCTGTTAGCCAGTGTATCTCATCAAAGAATTAAATTTCAACAGAGAAAAAGAACATGACAGATTATTAATGGGGGAAGGGGTTTCAGAAGTAGTTTTGTCATAAGCAAAATAATTTTTCTTGTAAAAGTCAAAACACAGACATCACACCATCTTCTCTTTTTATAAAACTCTAAGTCTTTGTTATTTGGGGAAATATCTGTCTTTGAGTAGATGAAGAAAATCAAGATGTCATGAGAGGGACATCAAAAGGCAGTGGTGAACTATTATGGGAATGACAGCACAGGAAAATGATTATAATGGAGCAAAATAAGCAAGTACAGAGATCACAGCACCTGTATGTTGTATTTAAATTTTAACAAGCCATTATATCCCATATTTTAAACCACTGCCTCTCTGGTCATTTCAACTAAGGAATGAGCAGATGACTGTTATTTTGGGAAAGCAGTGATTTACTGTGCCTGAAATCACACCAACAAGCTATCCTGTACTAATGCAGAAAGGCCATGCTGTGCTCACAAGGGATTATAGCAACAGCATGAATATTTCCAGATCACTAATGGCACTGCATTATTTCTACTGTTCTTGACTATCAGGAAGATTTGCTTCACTATTTTCAACTCTAAGTCTAATTTCATAGATATTAAAGTTTAAAAGAAATCAGAATAAACTGTAACCAGTATTTTTGGCTATCAAAAATATACTATCAAAGTCATATATACAAATAACCCCTATTTTAATCACATCTGAGCACAAAAGATTTAAAAAGTAAGTATTGATATATACTTGTAGAAACTTACGCTTCAAAGAACATAAAGACATATATACATGTGTATGTGTGTGTATACATATATATGTCATGACTTGTGTTTTAAAATTTCATGCTATAGGGAGAGTATTTTTGAAAAGACCATTGGAGACACCTGGATGGTTCAGTTGGTTAAGCATCTGCCTTCTACTCAGGTGAAGATCCCAGGGTCCGAGATCCAGTCCTGCATCAGGTTGCCTGCTCAGCAGGGAGTCTGCTTTTCTCTCTCCCTTTGCTATTCCTGCTGCTTGTGCTCTGTCTCTCAAATAAATAAGGAAAATCTTTAAAAAAAAAAAAAAAGACCACCATTAATGCTACAACAAATGGATAATATAACTTTTTTTACCAGCATTAAAAAAATTATCAAAACCTATGGAAGTTCTGAGTTTTGCATCACTTGAAAGCCAGAAAGTTAACTGCCAGTTCCACTTTCTTTTTAAAATTTTATTATTATATTTTATATTTTTAATTTGACAGAGCAGGAAGCATGCAAGAGCAGGGAGTAGGGAAAGGGAGAGCGAGAAGCAGAATTGTCACTGAGCAGGGAGCCCAATGAAGGGCTGAATCCCAGGACCCCCAGGGATCATGACCAGAGCCAAAGGCAGACCCTTAACACCACCGAGCCACCCAGGCACCCCTCGCCAGTTTCATGAAAGATGGCAGAAGATACAAGACCTGTGGGATAGCAACAAAGGATTTTATTACCGACAAGCAGAGAAGACAACAGGGTTCTGATATTCACATTTGGCCCCCCGGCTCCTTATGTGCTACATGGCTGAGGCACAGCTGCTCAGCTGGATGCTGTGATGGCTAAAAGTTTGCTTTAGGCTAAGTCAACCTGGAATCCCAAATTCAATTACTAGTCACACAAGTTTATCCATAATGATAAGGAAAAGGCTGATGATCTGTTGATGACAAGCAGCCCAGTGGAAGCCCGCTGTGGGCCAGGCTCTGCTCTAAATGTTCATCATTTATCATCTAAAGAAATCTTCACAATCACACCAAGATTTACGATCTATTGAGCTATTCCCAGAATGGATGGCACAAGTTTAGCAGTAGGTTTAATTAGCTTATGTTTATAGAAAACGAATCCTAGAAGCCTGTTGCCAGAGCTCAGATTTGTGATCACTCCACTAAGGTCCCTTTTTGCATGAAGATGTGACCTCTGGCTTGGAATCTGGAACTCTGAGAGACAACTGGTCAAATTTCCCTTTCAAAGACTTAAACCCACCCCAACAGGTAATGGCCCCTCGTTGGAACACATGGGGTGGACAAATTTTGCTACTGTATTTTAATAACACATACTGAGAAACACATGCAAAAGAAATTTTACATTTGTAGGGAAAGAACAGGTAACATTTGCAAGTTTTGTGTAGAGCTGTTTTTCTCCGAATGCAGTCCTTCCACCAGCAACATCAACAGGATGCAAGTTTCAGGTCCCATTACTATTGAATCACAAACTCTGGAAATGTGTCCCTGCTAACTAGGTTATGCACTCGGGATGTTTGTGATGCATGCTAATATTTAAGAACCACTGTTGGAGAACACCCTAGCTGGCTTCCAAAATAGAAAAACCAAAAATAGGACGAATGGGGAGGGAAACATACATTATGAAAATGGGAAAATTGATTAAACTACTTCAGACAGAATTGTTCTTCTTTCTTTTCTTTCAATAATTTGGTTTCAAGAATATTCTGGTAAGCACACATTTTCCCAAGCTGGAAATTTTAAGGTTTTTTTTTGTTTTTTGTTTTTTTGTTTTGTTTTGTTTTTTGTTTTTTCCCACCCTCCTCAAGAAGTGAAATGACACCAAGTGAAATTGCACATCGGTGAAATTGCAAATGGCCAGTACTTTCTCATTTACTCCACGGTCAAGCCATGAGATAGCAAGTCCCGCCTAGAGTCACAGCAGTTACAGCCAACCTTCTAGGCTTTGCTCTAAAACATTTTACAAACCAAACCCTGAGTGACACACAAGTAATAAAGGCATTTGCAGACTTTGAAGTTCTCCACTCTTTTTCTTAGAAAATTCCTGTAAGTTTTACTCCACTAAAGCAATAGAATAGACCCAAAGACAGACAGACCAGGGATCCATCAAGCCTAACTTCCACTAAGAGCACTGAAAATATATCCCATGAGTATATTCATGCAGATATGGCAAGTAACTATTCCAGATTGTTTCTCAGAAAGAAAGGACAGTAGTTGGAATGCCTCAAAGGAAAACATGAGGTTGTTCATCTGATGTTTCAGAATATGTGAAGAGTGGCATTCAGAGAGATTTTTAGATCTGTTGAATAGTCACACAAGAATTCCTGAACAAGAAATGGAAAAAAATGCCAGAAAAAAACAAGTTGTAAACAGAAGACATGTAATTGTAATAATTACATGTTTTCTTAGGGAAGAAAAATTATGGAGCTGTAATAAAGTAAATAATCCTGATTTAGTCAAATCAAGCCTTCAAAGCAAAAGATTAGAGAATTTAAGTTTGCAAAAATGGAACTAAAAGAAATCTGGGAATTTTGTGCATGCATATGTACACATAAAAAGCTTAAGCAAATATTATAAATAATGGATGTTCAAACATGGATGAGTTAATTTATCTATTAACCTAAAATTTTATAAAGATCTGCAAAAGCATATTATCCCAACATATGGCAGCAAGTACCCAAAAAAGCTAAAAGGATTGAAAACAATTGCTTTTTTAGAATAAAATATTATTACTTTCATAATTTTATATAAGATAATTGTTTGTTTTTTTAAAGAGCGGGACTGGAAGGAACATAAAGGAAAGATGGCAGAGGACTAGGGGACTGAAATGACATCAGGTTGCAGGAGTTCAGCTAGATAGTTATCAAACCACTCTGAACACGTACAAACTCAACAGGAGATAGAAGAGAAGAAGAGAAGCAATTCTAGGAACAGAAAATTGACCACTTTCTGAAAGGCAGGACATGTGGAGAAGTGAATCCGAAGGGATGGGAAGACAGACTGTGGGGGGAGGGGCCAGCTCCCAGCAAGCAGTGAAGCAGTGGAGCACAAAATGGGAACTTTTACAAGTCTGCTCTGCTAAGGGACATTGCTCCAGAGGCTCAGTGGGGGTGGTGCCCTCACGGGGACAGTGTGATCTCAGGACCTGTAGGTCACAGAAAGACCAGGGGTGTCTGAGTGTGGCAGAGCTCCCAGGTATTGGAGTAGGGAAGCCGACTACAGAGGCGGAGCCAAGGAGGGGGTTCTCAGCTTGGGGTTACCTTAAACCATGATCTGAGCCACAGTTGGGTCACTGCTCTTTGAGCAGGAACCCCACAAGTGGCAAAGTGGCAGATCCGGGGAGACTCACCTTCCTCTAGAGGTGTAGCATGGCAGGGATCAGCTTGGTTTGGAGACAGCAAAGAGGGCCATGCACCAGAAAGAAATGCTCGGACATAGGCTGGTAAACCCAGAGTGGGGCCGGAGACCAGGGAGATGGAAGGGATTGACTGTTTTTTTCTGAGGGCTTACTGAGAAGTGGGGTCTTGAGCTCTCAGCTCCTCCAGACCAGAGATTGGGAGGCTGCCACATTCATTCCTGTCCTACAAAGCTGTAAGGAAAGTGTTCAGGGAGCAAAAGTTCCTGAGAGTGAACTCTAGTAGATTACTCAGCCCGGCCCCTGGGAAGGGCGGCACAATTCTGCCTCCAGCAAAGACATTAGAGAATCAAGGCAACAGGCCCCTCCTGCAGAATATCCACAAGGACAACCAGCCAAGACCAAGTTCACACATTAACAAGAACTGCAGAACTTCAGAGCTAGGGAAAAGCAATGCATGGAAGAAATGGCTTTCTCCCCATGATCCTTTAATCTTGCAAAGTTACATTAATTTTTTTTAATTTTATTTTTTTCTTATTCTAAACTTTTCCTCTTCCCTCTTTTAATGTTTCTTAACTAGTTTATCTTAACAATACCTTTATTAAAATTTTTTAAACCATTATTATAAACACATTTTATCTTTCATTATATTTAACCTTATCTTTTGTATACTCACAGGGTCTTTTTTTTCTAAAAAATTGGGATACCACTATTTCTAATAGATCAAAATATACCCTAAATCTAGCACAGGGCATATTTCTAGTCTCCAGCCTGAGCACATTCTTTTTTTTCTTTTTCCAAGCAAATTATCAATTCCTTTTTCAGAATTTTTAAAAATTTTTCATCTTTACTATCATATTTCGTCCCTTCATCATGTTTATCCTTATTGTTGTATGTATATATGTTTCTATTTCTTTAAAACTTTGCTATGTAGTTTCTTCTAAGAGACCAAATACACACAAAATCAAATGATCAAATGGGTGGCTCTGTTCTATTCACCAGTCATGTATGTGTGTGTGTGTATGTATATATATATATATATATATATATATATATATATACTCTATTCTTTTCCCCCCAGTTTGGTGTCTCTTCTGATTTGGTTAGCATACATTTTTCTGGGGTCTTTCCCACACATTTTGTATTTTATTCTCTCATTCATATATTCTTATCTGGATAAAATGACAAGGTAGAAAAACTCACCACAAAAAAAAAAAAAAAAAAAAAAAAAAGAACAAGAGGTAATACCAAAGGCTAGGGACCTAATCAATATGGACATTGGTAATGCAGTCCATATCAAAATACCATCAATTTTTTTCAAGCAATAGAATGTATAATCCTAAAATTTATATAGAAAGAGAAAAGACCCCAAATAGCCAGAGGAATGGTGAAAAAAAAAAGCCAAAGTTAGTGGCATCACACTTCCAGTCTTCAAGCTCTATCACAAGGCTATAATCATCAGGACAGTATGGTACTGGCAAAAAACAGACATATAGATCAATGAAACAGAATAAAGAGCCTGGAAATGGACTCTCAACTCTATGGTCAACTGATCTTTGACATAGCAAGAAAGAATGCCCAATGGAAAAAAAGACAGTCTCTTCAACAAATGATGTTGGGAAAATTGGACAGCCACATGCAGAAGAATGAAACTGGACCATTTCCTTATACCACACACCAAAATAGATGAAAGACCTCAATGTGAGACAGGAATCCATCAAAATCCTTGAGGAGAACACAGGCAACAACCTCTTTGACCTCATCCACAGCAACTTCTTCCTAGATACATTGCCAAAGGCAAGGGAAGCAAGGGCAAAAATGAACTATTGGAAATTCATTGAGATCAAAAGCTTTTGCAGAGTAAAGGAAACAGTTAAGAAAACTGAAAGACAACTGACAGAACGGGAGAAGATATTTGCAAATGACATATCAGATAAAGGGCTAGTATCCAAAATCTATAACTTATCAAACTCAACACCCAAGGAACAAATAATCCAGTCAAGAAATGGGCAGAGAACATGAACAGACATTTCTGCAAAGACATCCAGGTGGCCAGCCAGACACATCAAAAAGTGCTCTACATCACTCGGCATCAGGGAAATACAAATCAAAACCACAATGAGATATTACCTCACACCAGTTAGAATGGCTAAAATTAAGTCATGAAATGACAGATGTTGGAGAAGATGTGGAGAAAGTTCCTCAAAAAGCTGAAAATAGAGCTACCCTGTGACCCAGCAATTGCACAATTTACTCTAAAGATATAAATGTAGTGATCCAAAGGGGCACGTACACCTGAATGTTTGTAGCAGCAATGTCCACAATAGCAAAGTTATGAAAAGAAACTAGATGTCCAACAGCAGAAGATAGGATAAAAAAGAGTGGTATATATATACAATGGAATACTATGCAACTATCAAAAGAAATGAAATCTTGCCATTTGCAACAATGTGGATGGAATTAGACGGTATTATGCTGAGTTAAATAAGTCAATCAGAGAAAGACAATTATCAACTGATCTCTCTGATATGAGGAATTTAAGAGTTAGAGTGGGGTTTCTGGGGTATGAAAAAACAGTTGAAACAAGATGGGATCAAAAGTGAGGTAAACTATAAGAGACTCTTAATCTTACCAAACAAACTGAGGGTTGCTGGGTTGTGGGGGGTAGGGAGAGGGTCATTGGGTTTTGGACATTGGGGAATCTATGTGACAAGGTGTGTGCTGTGAAATGTGTAAGCCTGATGATTCACAGACCTGTAGTCCTAGAGCAAAGAATACATTATGTGTTAATAAAAATAATTTTTAAAAAGGGGGGGGAGAGAGAGTAAGGGAAGGAGAGAGATAGGGAAAGAATCTTAAGCAGACTTTATACCCATCGCAGAAACCCACTTGGGGCTGGATCTCACAGCCCTGAGATCAAACCCCGTGGCAGAGCCCAACTGTGGAGCTCGATCTCATAGCCCTGAGATCAGGAAGTGATCGAAATCTCAGCAGGATGCTTAGCTGACTGAGCCACCCAGGCAAACCTTTTCTTTTCTTTTCTTTTCTTTTTAAGAAAGTTATTTTAAATTACTATGGTTTACTTTGATAAAAATAAAATTTACAGTTAAAGTAAGGATTAAAGCAGCCAGATCTCTCATTAAAACAATAATAAAGGGGCAAAATATTTAACAGAGCTTAAAATATCAGGCAGTGTGAATCAGAGATACTTGACAGGAAATTAATTAAGGAAACCCTAAAACTGCTCCAGCCTACATTCTAGAGGAAATTTCAAGGGCAAGGCAATGGGAGGGAAACTCTAGGCAGAGTCTTCTGAAGTCCCTGAAGTTGAGGCAGGATTGGGAGTGAAAGGAATCCAGCGAACCAAGAGTTTGTAAAATATAAGAACAAGAGAAGAGAGCTGCACAGAGAGGGGAGTCTGAATTTATTCAGAAAGTCCCATTCAAATACTGAGCTGAGTACAAATAAGGGAATATATGTGATGAACTTAAACAAGATTAGCAAAAAGAAAAAAAAAATTGCTCTGAAAGTATTAGAGGGAGGAAAGTTTGTAGTTGACACAGCATTGCAAACAATTCCTATACCTAAAAGCTATAGTAGAATATTCTTCCTATACCTAAAAGCTATAGTGAAATATTCATCAATATATGGGCAATGATTGGAGTATAAACTTGTCTTTCCTTAATAGTAGGAAGGGGATAATTTAACCCTACAACCCTACAACAAATGTTGCTTTGGTTCCACCTAACAAAGTTTAAAGGTTAAGCCAAACAGATCAAAGTGTTTCCAGGTAATCTAATCTTATCCTAGAAAAACATTCTACAACATGTATAATATTGATTTAAATATTCAACAGTCAATGTATAATATTTACAATGCCTGATCTTCAAACAAAAATTATCAGGCATGCTGCGATGCAAGAAAATAAAACACATATTAATCAACACTGACCCAAAAATCACACCACACTGAAGGTAGATTAGTAGATAAGGACATTAAAATAATTATACTAGTAATATTCCATATGTTCAAGAAAATAAACAAAATATTGAACAAAGTAGAGACATAGAAGATTTAAGACTAAAAAATCACACATGTTGAGATAAAATCTAAAAAAAAAATACACTGGATGGGATTTACAGCAGTTAGACATAGCAGAGTTCTTTGAATTTTAATTTAACTTTTTAAAAACTTTTTAAAGGTTTTATTTATTTATTTTACAAAGAGAGAAAGAGAGAGAGAGAGATCACAAGTAGGCAGAGAGGCAGGAGAGAGAGAGGTAAAAGCAGACTCCCCACTGAGTGGAGTGCTGGATGTGGGACTAACTTCCAGGACCCTGAGATCATGACCTGAGCCAAAGGTAGAGGATTAACCCACAGAGCCACCCAAGCACCCTGGATTTTTAATTTTAAAGATAAAAATGAAGCAA
The DNA here is from genome assembly GCF_964662115.1 of Mustela nivalis. Classification (NCBI taxonomy): domain Eukaryota; kingdom Metazoa; phylum Chordata; class Mammalia; order Carnivora; family Mustelidae; genus Mustela; species Mustela nivalis. Next base: position 41,801,407 of record NC_139022.1, on the reverse strand, counting down.
ACTCTTCCTAAGTCATGCTATCAGCAATGGCAAACATTTTTAAAAATCCATGCCACATAAAGAAAAGTTACATGGTGTAAAAAATAGTGTGGACTTCAAATGAAGATATGATACTATAATACAAATAAGTGTTTTATAAGTGAACACAATTTTCACCATGCAGGAAAACTAAAGAGCTCTCCCTATTACACCAAACAGAAATTTTCCATACTTAAGTCACTCTGTGGTAGCCATTGTAGAAAGTAGTAGACTTTAAAAAAAATTATTTTGTTCTGTACTTAACATTAAGTATACTGGAAGTGAGGGGGAAAATAAAGATAAGCATGAGGAGGATTTTTAATTTCAGAACCAAATATAAGTACACTTTTATAAGCAAACGGGAAAAAATCAAGTTGATATAATCTAAATACATATTAGAATTATTAGTCATTGTAAAGGAAATAATAAATAGTAGATGTCAAAAATGGACTTGGGAGCATATAAGAAATTTTTTTTCTTTGCCCATTTAACAAAATCTACTATGGAACTCTAATATTTATGACTTTGCAGAATGCATGCTATGTTCCAGTTGCTAAAGAAATATGCCAGTTGGTTGCAAAGATCAGATTGATAAAAATGGTATATTTTTAAACATCTAAGAATCCTTTAAAATCTACTATTTCCATATGATTTAGCTTCAAATAAGCTGTACTAAAAATTGAAAATGAATGAAAAATATTTTGAATATTTTGTGCCAAGTCCCTAACCCGAGTGGTGCATGTCCCTCAAGAGGGAATAGAGGGAGCATAGCAAAAGCTTTGAAAACTGAACTGACATTGAAACCATCACCCACATATAATGATACAAAACTTGCACTCTGAACTTAGCATTTGCACACAAGAAATATAAAATACATTTACCAGAGAACTTTAATAGCCCTGAGAATCTTTCTCTGTAATACTGAAAATATATCAGATACATCCTAAATTACCCAATAAACAAAGACCAAAGAATATGATCAGCTGTCAAGAGAATGGGTATCCAACAGATGCCCATCTAAGGATGACAGTGATGCTGGAATTTTCAGGAAAAGACTTTACTCCATCTACTATTAACTGTGGTTAATGAGGTAAAGATTAACTTGGAAGGAGTGGAAAATGACAGTATTTAAAAGACTGACAAGCAATAAGAGCCAACTGGAAATTTTAGAACTGAAAATTACCATATTCTAAATTATAAAAATTATGAATGGAGCCAAAGAGCAGGATGGCAATGACAAAGGAAAGAGTCAATGAATGTGAGGGCAGATAAACAAAAATTCAATCCGAAAAAGGGAAAGAACAAAATTTTAAAAGAGTGAACAGAGCCTCTGACAACTGTCAAATAATGTCAATAGCTCTAATATTCAAGCCATTGGTGTCCCAGAAGGAAATAAGAGATTAGTGCAGTAAATATCTCAAGAAATAAGGGCTAAAGATTTTTCAAATTGTGTAAAAGACAAATTTACCAATTCAAGGAGCTTGTGCATGAAACATTTAAAACATGCACAGGATCTGTATAATGAAAAGTACAAGTGCTGATAAAAAAAAAAAAAAAAAAAAAAAACCCTCAAGGGAGGATTCAAGATGGCAGAGTAGTAGCAGACTGATATGAGATCAGGTTGAAAGATAGGGGTCAGTCCTCGGCAAGTGGAGGAGGAAACAGAGCACAAAATTCTAACTTTTAAAAGTCTGCACCACTGAGGGACATTGCTCCAGAGGCCTGGGGGGGTGGAGCCCTTGTGGGGACATTGTGGTCTCAGGTCCCATGGGGTCACAGAAAGATTAGGGTTGTCTGAATATGGCAGAGCTGGCAGGTATCAGAGCAGGGAAGCCGGCTACAGAGACAGAGCTGAGGAGTGAGCTCTCAACTCAGGGTTACCTTAAACTGTGATCGGCACAATCAGGCCACTGCTCTTTGAGCAGGGAAACCACAAGTGGCAGATCCAGGGGAGACTTACCTTCCTTCTCTGAAGGCAGGAATCTGCTGGGTTTGGAGACTCCAAATGGGGCTGTGTGCCACAGATGGAGGAACTCAGTCATAGGCCGGGTCAGCTTGGAGCACGACCAGAGACCAGGGAGACAGGAGTGATTGAGGATTGAGCGCTTTTCCTGAGGGTGCATGCACTGAAGAGTGTCATCTGGGGCTCTCGGCTATTCCAGGCCAGAGATTAAGAGGATGCCATTTTCATTTCCCTTCTCCAGAGCTCTATGTAAAGCGTTCAGGGAACAAAAGCTCCCAAGAGCTAACTCGAGCACATAACGTAGCCCGGCCCCTGGCAGGGGTGGCACAATTCTGCCTCAGGCAAAGACATTTGAGAATCACTACAACAGGCCCCTTCCCAGAAGAACCTCAAGAACACTCAGCTAAGACCAAGCTCACTGATCAAGGAGAACAGAAGGAATTCCAGAGGAGGGGAAAGCAAAGCATGGAATTCATGGGTTTCTCCCCATGAACCTTTAGTCTTGCAAAGTTTATATATTTTTTTTCTTATTCTAATTTATTAAACTTTCCTCTTTCCTCTTTTAATGTTTACCTTGTTTAACTTAACAATACACTCTAAAAATATATTTTTAAACCTTCACTATTATAGTCATTTTTATCCTTCATTGTATCTAACTTTTTCATATACATATTGGGTTTTTCCTTTAAAAAAAATTTGGGATACAATTCTCCTAATAGATCAAAATATAGCCTAAATCTAGCACAAGGTGTTCTAGTTTCCAGACTGAGCAAATTCTCTCCACCTTTTATTTCTTTTCTGAACCAACTTATCAATTCCATTTTAGATTTTTTTAATTTTTTAATTTTCATCTTTACAGTCATATTCCATCCCTTCATCGTGTTTATCCTTTTTATTTTTTTGTATACAATTAAATTTTCCTTTCTTTAAAATTTTGGTATGTAGTTTCTTCTAGGAGACCAAAATACACCCAAAATCAAGTGAGTGACTCTGTTCTATTCACCAGTCTAATATATATATATATATATATATATATATATATATATATACACACAGTTAATTTAAAAAAAAATTTTTTTAGACTTCTTTGTACCCCCTTTCTTCTACCCCCAGTTTGGCAACTCTTCTGATTTGCTTAGCGTACCATTTTCTGTGGTCTTTGCCACCCTTTTAGTATTTTACTCTCTCGTTTATATATTCTTATCTGGATACAATGACAAGGTGGAAAAACTCACCACAAAAAATAAAAAAAAAGAACAAGAGGCAGTACTGAAGTCTAGGGAGCTAATCAATATGGACATTGGTAACATGTTAGATCTAGGGTTCAGAATGATGATTCTCAAGGTGGTAACTGGGCTCAAAAAAGGCATGGGAGATATTAGAGGAACCTGTCTGAAGAAATAAAATCCCTTTTTGGAGAAATAAAAGAACTAAAATCTAATCAAGCTGGAATCAAAAAAGGTATTAATGAGGTGCAATAAAAAATGGAGGCTCTTACTGCTAGGATAAATGAGGCAAAAGAGAATTAGTGATATAGAAGAACAAATAACAGGGAATAAAGCTTAGCAAAAGAGAGACAATTACTGGACCACAAGGGGAGAATTCGAGAGATAAGTGATAGTATAAGAGGAACCAATAACAGAATAATTGGGATCCCAGAAGAAGAGGGAGCAGCACAGAATGTATATTGGAGCTAATTATAGTAGAGAATTTCCCTAATATGATAAAGAGAACAACCATCAAAATCTGGGAAGTACAAAGAACCCCTCCCCAAAATCAACAAAAATAGGCCCACACCCTGTCATCTAATAGTAAAACTTATGTCTTAGCGAAAAAGAGAAAATCCTGAAAGGAGCTCAGGACAAGAGGTCTGTAACATACAATGGTAAAAATATTAGTTGGTATCAGACTTAGCCACAGAGATCTGGCAGGCCAGAAAGAACTGGCATGATATATTCAGAGCACTAAACAAGAAAAACATGCAGCCAAGAATACTATATACAGCTAGGCTATCATTGAAAATAGAAAGAGAGATAAAAACCTTCCAGAACATATAAAAAAAAAAAAAAAAGAATTTGTAAACACCAAACCAGCCCTACAGGAAGTGTTGAAAGGGTTCCTCTAAGCAAAGAGAGAGCCTAAAAGTAGTAGACCAGAAAGGAACATAAACAATATGCAGTAATAGTCACCTTAAAGACAATACAATATCACTAAATTCATATCTTTCAATAGTTACCCTAAATGGAAATGGGCTAAATGCCCCCAATCAGAAGACATAGGGTATTGGGATGGATTAAAACAACAACAACAACAACAACACAACAACAACAACAGAACATCAATATGCTCTCTACGAGAAATTCATTTTAGACCCCAAGTCACCTCCAGATTTAAAGTAAGGGGGTGGATAACAATTTACCACGCTAATGGACATCAAAAGAAAGCTGGGGTGGCAAGCCTTATATCAAATAAATTGGATTTTAAGCTGAAGACTATAATAAGAGACAAGGAAGGACACTATATCATACTCAAAATATCAATTGAACAACAAGATCTAGCAATTTTAAATATCTATGCCCCTAACATGGGAGCAGTCAATTATATAAACCAATTAATAACAAAATCAAAGAAATACATCAACAATAATATGATAATAGTCGGGGATTTTAATACTCCCCTCACTGAAATGGACAGATTATCCAAGCGAAAGATCAGCAAGGAAAGAAAGGCCTTAAATAGCACACTGGACCACATGGACATCACAGATATATTCAGTACATTCCATCCCAAAGCAACAGAATACACATTCTCTCTAGTGCACATGGTATATCGTCCAGGATAGATAACATCCTGGGTCACAAATCAGGTCCTAAGCAGTAAGATCTTCATATTTCGGACCACAATACTCTGAAGCTGGAACTCAATTACAAGAGGAAAATTGGAAACAACCCAAATACACGCAGGCTAAAGAGCATCCTACTAAAGAGTGAGTGGGTAAACCAGGAAATTAAGGAAGAATTGAAAAAAATTCATGGAAACAAATGATAATGAAAACACAATGGTTCAAAATCTGTGGGACACAGCAAAGGCAGTCCTGAGAGGAAAATACATAGCGATACAAGCCTTCCTCAAGAAACAAGAATGGTCTCAAGTACACAACCTAACCCTATACCTAAAGAGGCTGGAGAAAGAACAGCCAAAAAAGCCTAAACCCAGTAGGAGAAGAGAAGTAATAAACATCAGAGCAGAGATCAATGAAATAGAAACAAACAAACAACAACAAAACGGTAGAATAAATCAACAAAACTAGGAGCTAGTTCTTTGAAAGAATTAATAAGATTGATAAACCCCTGGCCAGACTTATCAAAAAGAAAAGAGAAAGGACCCAAACAAATAAAATCATGAACGAAAGAAGAGAGATCACAACCAACACCAAAGAAACACAAACAATTATAAGAACATATTATGAGCAACTCTACACCAGCAAATCTGACAATCTGGAAGAAATGGATGCATCCCTGGATATGTATAAACTACCAAAATTGAACCAGAAAGAAATAGAAAACCTGAACAGACCCATAACCAGTAAGGAGATTGAAGCAGTCATCAGAAATCTCCCAACAAACAAGAGCCCAGGGCCAGAAGGCTTCCCAGGGGAATTCTACCAAACATTTAAAGAAGAACTAATTCCTATTCTCCTGAAAATGTTCCAAAAAATAGAAATGGAAGGAAAACTTCCAAACTCATTTTATGAAGCCAGCATCACCTTGATCCTAAAGCCAGAAAAAGACCCCATCAAAAAAGAGAATTATAGACCCATATCCTTGATGAACATGACATGAAAATTCTCACCAAAATACTAACCAATAGGATCCAACAGTACATTAAAAGGATTATTCACCACAACCAAGCGGGATTTATCCCAGAACTGCAAGGTTCGTTCAACATCTGCAAATCAATCAATGTGATACAATACAAAAATGAAAGAAAGAACAAGAACCATATGATACTCTCAATAGATGCTGTAAAAGCATTTGATAAAGTACAGCATCCTTTCTTGATCAAAACTCTCCACAGTGTAGGAATAGAGGGTACATACCTCAATATCATCAAAGCCATCTCTGAGCAACCCACAGTGAATATCATTCTCAATGGAAAGAAACTGAGAGCTTTTCCACTAAGGTCAATAACACGGCAGGGATGTCCGTTATCACCACTGCTATTCAGCATAGTACTAGAAGTCCTAGCCTCAGCATTCAGACAACAAAAAGAAATTAAGGGCATCCAAATCAGCAAAGAAGTAGTCAAACGATCACTCTTTGCAGGTGATATGATACTTTATGTGGAAAACCCAAATGACTCCACTCCAAAACTGCTAGAACTCATACAGGAATTTAGTACAGTGTCAGGATATAGAATCAATGGACAGTAATCAGTTGCGATTCTATACAGCAACGACAAGACAGAAGAAAGAGAAATTAAGGAGTCGATCCCATTTACAATTGTACCCAAAACCACAAGATACCTAGGAAAAAACCTAATCAAAGAGGCAAAGAATCTGTATGCAGTAAATTATAAAGTATTCCTGAAAGGAATTGAAGAAGACACAAAGAAATGGAAAAATGGTCCACGCTTATGGATTGGAAGAATAATTATTGGGAAGATGTCTATGCTACCTAAAGCAACCTACACATTTAAAGCAATCTGTATCAAAATACCATCAATTTTTTCAATGAAATGGAACATATGATCCTAAAATTTATATGGAACCAGAAAGGACCTGAAATAGTCAGAGGGAATGTTGAAAAAGAAAGCCAAAGTTGGTGGCACCACAATTCCAGACTTTAAGCTCTATTACAAAGCTGTCGTCATCAAGATAGCATGGCACTGGCACAAAAACAGATATATATCAATGTAACAGAATAGAGAGCCTGGAAATGGACCCTAAACTCTATGGTCAACTAATCTTTGACAAAGCAGGAAAGAATGTCCATTGGAAAAAAGACAGTCTCTTCAACAAATGGTGTTGGTAAAATTGGACAGCCACTTGTAGAAGAATGAAACTGTACCATTTCCTTATACCACACATGAAAATAGACTCAAAATGGATGAAAAGAGCTCAGTGTGAGAAAAGAATCCATCAAAATCCTTGAGGACAACACAGGCAGCAACCTCTTTGATGTCAGACGCAGCAACTTCTTCCTAGAAACACTGCCAAAGGCAATGCAAGCAAGGGCAGAAAGGAGCTATTGGGACTTCCTCAAGATCAAAAGCTTTTGCACAGCAAAGGAAACAGTCAAGAAAACGAAAAGACAACTGAGAGTATGGGAGAAGGTGCTTGCAAACACCATATCAGATAAAGGGCTAGTATCCAAAATCTGTAACAAACTTATCAAACTCAACACCCAAGGAACAAATAATCCAATCAAGAAATGGGCAGAGGACATGAACAGATATTTCTGCAAAGACATCCAGACGGCCAGCCAGACACATGAAAAAGTGTTCCACATCACCTGGCATCAGGGAAATACAAATCAAAACCATAAGGAGAAACCACTTCACACCAGTCAGAATGGCTAAAATTATCAAGTCAGGAAACAACAGATGCTAATGAGGATGCAGAGAAAGGGGAAGCCTCCTAAACTCTTTTTGGGAAAGCAAGCTGGTACAACCACTCTGGAAAACAGCGTGGAGGTTTCTCAAAAAGTTGAAAATAGAGCTACCTTATGACCCAGCAATTGCACTGGGTATTTACCCTAAATATTCAAACATAGTGATCCAAAGGGGCACGTGCACCTGAATGTTTATAGCAGCAATATCCACAATAGACAAATTATGGGAAAAAACCTAGATGTCCATCAACAGTGAATGGATAAAGAAACAGTGGTATATATATATAGAATGGAATACTATGTAGCCATTAAAATAAATGAAATCTTGCCATTTGTAATGACATGGATGGAACTAGAGGGTATTATGCTGAGTGAAGTCAGTCAATCAGAGAAAGACAGTTATCATATGATTTCCCTGATATGAGGAATTTGAGAGCAAAGTGGGGGTCTGGGGGGTAGTGAAAGGAAGAGATGAACAAGATGGGATTGGGAGGGAGACAAACTATAAGAGACTCTTAATCTCACAAAACAAACTGAGGGTTTCTGGGGGAGGTGGGAAGGGAGGGGGCATTGGGTTATGGACATTGGAGAGGGTATGTGCTATGGTGAGTGATGGGAAGTGTGTAAGCCTCACGATTCACAGACCTGTACCCTTGGGGTTACTGATACATTATATGTTAATAAGTGGGGGGAAAAGGAAATTTTTTTTAAAAAGCTCAAAGGAGACCGAAATATAATAAGTATAAATGGAGTCACATATAATATTCATGGTTTGGAATGCCTAGCATATTAAAGATGTCAGTTCTTTGATCTACAGATTCAATATAAACCCAAGATTTTTGTGTATATATGTACTGGCTTATGTTAAAATTTACGTGGAAACACAAAAGGACTTAGAATGGCTAAAACAGTTTCAGAAAGAAACATCAAACTGGAAGAACCATACTGTCCATTTTTTTAAAAAGATTTTATTTATTTATTTGAGAGAGATTTATTGAGAGAGATCACAAGCAGGCAGAGAGAGAGGAGGAAGCAGGCTCCCTGCTGAGCAGAGAGCCCAAAGCGGGGCTCGATCCCAGGACCCTGAGATCATGACCTGAGTCGAAGACAGAGGCTTTAACCCACTGAGCCACCCAGGCGCCCCATACTGTCCATTTTTAAGACTTATTCAATATATATAGCAATCAATACAGTAGCAAATCAATATCTAGACACTCCGATCAATGGAACCTGAAATAGGGAACATAGAAAAAGATCCACACAAATGTGATTAGATCATTTGGGGGCAAGATTACAAAATCAATTCTGTGTTGGAATAACATCCCTTTAAAAAAAAATTAAAGATTTTATTTGAGAGAAAGCAAGCATAAGCAGGGGGAGGGGGAGGGCAAAGTGAGAAGCAGGTTCCCTGCTGAGCAGGGGGCAGGATGTGGGGCTGGATCTGAACGTTGGCATCATGACTTGAGATGAAGGCAGGCACTTAACCAAATGAGACACCCATGTGCCCCAAGGAAAAGCTCTTTTTATAAAACAGTATTGGAAAAAATGGACATCAGGGACCATAAATTATCCATCTAAACCTCATACGTTGTATAAGAATGAACTCAACTAGATCATAAATATACATGAAAAATGGAAAGGCCTAAAAATTTTGCAAGAAACACAGAAAATCTTTGGGACTTAGATTTAGAGAACAAGTTTTCAGACATGACACCAAAAGTGTTATCCATAATAAAAAATAGTTGATATATTTGGCTTCCTAAAAATTGGAATTTTTGCTAGGCCTAAGACCCTGTTAAGAGGACAAAAAGACAAGCCACCAGAAGAGAGAGATTTGCAAACCACATAACCCACATACAAATCATTCTCCAAATAATAAAGCAACCTAATTTAAAAAGAAGTAAAAGACCTACACACACAGTTCAAAAAAGGGAATTTGCAAATGTCAATTACATGAACAGAGATAGTCAACATCCTTAGTCACAAGAAAACATGAATTCAAACCACAAATAACTACTGCATATCTCTTAAAATGGCTTAAAAATACTTATATCTATACTTATAATTATATTAATATATTATACTAATACTTGTAATGTATAACACATTATACTAATATTTATACTGTAACACCTTTAGGCATTACACTAGGAGGAAGCAACCTGATACCCACATAAAAACCTTTGCACGAATGTCACAGCAGCTTTTTAGTCATGAATGGCCAAGGACTTTAGAACATGGGATGTGTCGCAATGCTCTACAGAGTTAAATGGAATACTCCTCAGCAATAAAGTAATGAAGTATAGTGTATTCAAACAATTTGGCTGGATCTTAAGAAAATTATGCTTAGTGGAAAATGCCAGTCTCAGAAGTTGACATATAGTATGATTACATTTCCATAAAATCTGTGAAATGAAAACACTACAGAGATGGAGAACAGAAGTGGCGGTCAGGAGTTGGGGCAAGGGACAATTGGGAGGTGGGGGGATGGTGTCCATAAAGACCAGCCTCAGAGAAGTGCTTTGGGATGACAGAACGTTTCTGTATTGTCACTGCAGTGATATGTATATTATAATTCTATACAGGGCATAAGATGGCATGGAATTATAAAAAGACAAAATATAAGCACACACAAAAACAGTAACATCTGAGTAAGGTCTGCAATGTGCTTAGTTGTTTTGTTCCAGTCAATTTCCTTTGTTTGGTAATGAACTATAACTATGCTGAAGAAAAGGGGGTGATGGGTATACATGGGACTTCTCTGATGAGTTTTATCATAATTAACTTTTTTTAAAAGCTCAGCATATCTCAAACAATATTTTTAAAAAATCCTACCCAGACACATCTTACTCAAACTACTGATAATCAAAGGTAAAGCAAATACCAAAAATGAATGAATCTTTTGAGTAGCTAAGCAATGTGTTTTCACTTGCATCTCATTATCCTCCCCACTAGTATTACTTTAGTATTATGAAATCCATTTTTAAGACAGAACATTGACTAAGAAAGTCTGTGAATTTGCTAAGTGGCAGTAAGAGATAAAATCCAGTTTGACTGTTTTGAAGTCTGATCTTTTGCTTATACATCCAAACATTTTTCCTGCACCTTCCTAATTAATCAAGGATATAGTATACCTACTGAGTTTAAGTATATCCCTTACTGTTTCAGTATAAAGTCAGAGAAATATATTATTTCCTTCTAGGCCATACTGTTTCAATAAATAAAATGGAAGAAATGATCATATTGAAGCTAATTTGCATCCAAATTAAGGGACATTTGGTTTCAAACAGTAAATGACTCAGGCTAATGCAAACAAAACAAGAATTTATTGAAGGGTTGGTGGAGATGCTTAGCATATTAAAGTCCTAACGGAAATGGCCAGGTCAGCCGAAAAAGAAGAACTGAAGGAGTGCAGTGCAGGCTCACAGACTTTAATTTGGGTTGCGGACAAAAGATCACTCACCAGGAAACTGCCCAGTATCTAGTTCTTGTTTCAATTGTCTAAGCTATCAGTACAGACTGTTCCAACACAGGTTCTACACCTAGGTAAACTATGTAAGCCAAGTGTTGAAGTAAGGACTTCACTTGGCTAGTCTGACTTGCTTGCCCATATATTTGGCCAGAAAGTGAAGACACTATCACAGGAAGAAGATTAAAGAACTAGGCAGATGAAAGCAAAAACAATTATAATCCTTCTCTTGGCTTCAATGGCACACAGGTGCACATAAACTTCTTATATGTCCATATCCATGGGGACAGCCTCACTATATCTGAGATATATATAGAGAGAAAAGGAAATACGTGTATAGGCCTAGGTATATACAGGTTTGTATATATATACATATATAAACTGTTATACAAACCTGTGTAAATATGTATGTCCCAAACGCCATATAGCAGTCATGAACTTCTGAAACATGCACTTCTGAAAGTGCAAAGCTAAAAGTTACAAATGATCCCATTTCAAAGTTGAACTATTTTAATTTTCCTTATATTATTTGAGAACTATAAAGAACACTTGAAAATTTCCCTGTTTCTGACCTTCTGATTGATTATGGAAGAGTGACAAAAGAAAAATTAAAAATTTATCTTTGAAAATGCACAATTGAAGTGTAAGTGACTTGCAAATAATTGAACACGTAAATTATATTTTTCAAAACTTGGTGTCTTTTATGCTTCTAAAATTAAGTTTAAGGCTGCATTATGACTTCTGTGACACCCTTGTGTAGACATATTTGATCATCCATGATGATTTATTACATGTTCCATCCTCTCTCCTGTGACTGTATAAGAAGTATTTGCACACCTATGTGTGCACAAGCTCAGAGAAGCCAAGTGGGGGGTTTTCTTTGCTTTTGTTTCATTTGTGAAATAGCTTTTTCTCTCTCAATAATAAGAATGTCTATCTGTCAGCCAGATAACTGTGCAAGTGAGTATATTAGAAAAAGATAAGGAGAAAGGTGTATGTTCATATAAAGAAAAGGATATAGAAAAATAAGTATAAGTTAACAGAGACTACAGTGGAGCAAATGTTTGGGTGCAAGTGAAGGGGAGGAAGAATATGGATTACAATCTGGACCATTGATATTTGGAGTGTTCAGGCACATATTCATAGAGAGAAGACGTGGAGGAGTGAAGAGTAAGGGCGGGCCTGGAGAGTAAGACTACAAGCCAGGTCTTCAAACCTACAGTAAATCGAGGGACTTGAGAAGCAACAAGTAGAAGTCAAACGGAGGAAAGAGATCAGAAATATCCTTTTAGATCCTCTGTCAAGCTAACAGTCTTCTCCCTTGAGTTCTGCCAAGCTGTCATCAATCTTCTTATTCCACCAGCCAAAGCTCTAGGAAGGTGTCATGGCCTGATCACAGTACTAACATCTCTCTACCCAAACTGCCCTCTTCCCAACAAGGCAATCTTGCAGGGATTTTCAGTGGTGCCTGCCTCCTGGCAGGGTGGGGAGGGTCAGCAGGAGTTATTCCATGGGGCTCCTGAGTGCCCAGTAATTCCAGCATTCCTTGTACTTCTCACAGTCTAGGCGGATATTTTTTCTAGAGCTGGGCACCGCATTTTACCAGGTCAACTGGGAGCAGCTGCAGAGTATCAGGTATATCTATCTTGAGCCAGCCATCCCTAGATGCTAGGCAGGCTTAGGAGAACTTCTGTGCTCCCATCAGACTGCAGGGTGTGCTGGACACCATCATTTGAAATCTTTGGGCCAGTGGGTCTGTGTTGCTACAAGAACACCAAAACAGGAAAGGAGATCGTTTCAATGAGGAAGGCAGCTTTTCTTATTTTACTGATATACATTCATTCACTCTATGTGATTCAAAGAATTTAGGGCAATTCCCAGGTTCCATTATGACTCTTGGACCCTAGAAGAAGAGCCCTTCTTTTTAAGATATACTCTCATTCATTGTGGTACACAGCTGGTTTTGCTAGTCTTTGCAGTCTCATCTATGTTTAACCCTCCTACTCATCCCTTAGAACAAGCACTTGATGCTATAACAAAAATAAATAATAACGTGCAGGAATCATGAACTTTCATAAAAGAACATGGGGATCCTCAAGAAAGCAACACATTCAAAGTTGCCTGAAACTGGGGCGCCTGGGTGACTCAGTTGGTTAAGCAACCAACTCTTGATTTCAGCTCAGGTCATTATCTCAGGGTCATGAGATTGAGCCCTGAGCCAGGCTCTGCACTGGGTGGGGAGCCTGTTGAAGAATTTTCTCTCCCTCTACTCTTTTCACCTATTTTCTCTTGCTCTTAAAAAAAAAAAAAAGTTGCCAGAAATGGTCCATGACAAAAGGGTAACCTCTATCCCTATTTCTTTCCAGTTGCTTCTGACACTTTAAAGGAAGCAGCCAGAGTTACTGGCTCCTAGTACATATCAAGGGGGGAAGAAAAGGAATCCTCTGATTATAACTCTTCAGCATGTCTTCTAGGTATGAAACTTAGAACATGACATCTGAGATCTCACTCTCACCCAGGAAAAGAGCAGGACTACATCTAGCCTGCATACCAACCCTTCCTCCAACAGACAAAGTTTGTCTCTGCTTTGCCCTGCACCCCTTGGAAATGGAGGCAGGCCAAGGGATGTGACTCCCATGTCATTTGGTTAATCTAAGAATGGTGGGCCCAGGCTTCTCAGCCCTGCTTAACTGCTAGTCAGGTCTTTACTCCTGTCTCCTCAAAGGGCATAGAAAGGAAGCAATCTCCTTAATCTGTCATCAAGCAAGCATTCTACTTCCAAGTATGTATTCCTCTGAAGGAAATTATTCAACACAGTTATCCTGGAACCTTGGGAGGCATCCCCAGCAGAAACCTGAGTCTCAAGAACACTTGAGACGTTTTCTTACTCCTAGGGCCCTCACCTCTTCTACAATCCGGCCCCCAGCAGTTTTCCCTTCAGTCAGTCTCCTTTTTTCAGGTAGAGATGATATGTGAGTGGTCATTGCTCTTTAGTTTGTATGAGACCATCTTGCAGTTCTGCATGGTGTGAACTGCCTTCTTCTCCCTCCTTCTTGGGAGAGCAGTGGAGATAGTTGAAAGGGGTTGTCTGCTCCTGGTGGTGGTGGGCTGGCAGTGGTGGTGGTGGTGGTGGATGTGCATAAACAAAAATGGGTCCTAGGGCTTCTTAGAGAAGATGAAGCCCGTCTCAGTAGAGTCTGGCCTACTCTACTGCTTCTCCCGGAGGGACTAGAAAGAGTTCTGTTTATTTGTATGAAGACAACTTCAGGCCAAAATTTTTCGCTTTCTGGCATCTATATGCCAGTATTCTCAGTATTCTCTGTCTGCCTACTCTTTTCCTTCTCTACCCTTTTCTTTCTCTCCAGCAAAGTCAAGGTCAGATGGAAAGTATGGCAGCTGAAGCCCTCATGGACTCCATGCTTCACGTGTTCCTGGAGGACCTCCAAGCTAGGAAAGACCCGGCAGCAGGCCATGCACCTGAAGCCACTATCCAGGGCCACGAGCCATTCAGGCGTCTTGGCCCTGGGATATTCCTCGGCAGCTGGAGGCACTGGTGGACTGTCAGCCTCTTTCCCTTTCTCCTGCTCTTCTATTGTCTGACTGGATGCACTGCAAGTTGGTGGCTCCTTAGTGCAAGAGGGGGTGACTGCTCCCTGGAGATCAGAAAAGGTCTTTTTTTCTTTTTTTGTTTTTTTGGTAGGAGGCTCCAGGCTTTCTTGCTCATCATCGAGGACAGCCACACCCCTTTTTGTTCTTACATTCATATAGTAGACATTCATGAATGTTTCCTCTTCTGTGTTTGCAGAGGACACAGAAGGCTTAGGATCATTAGCCAGCTGCAAAGTAAAGGAGCTATATAGAAAGTGTGAGAAAGTCTCACATTTCTTGGAACAAGAAACAAGCTGGTCTGTTTGAGGAGCTCCTAGGAAAGAAAATTTCAAGTGTAAGACAAATAGAATAGGTCCGCGGTATCCGGAGGAGGCGAGATGCCCATGAGACTATTCCTATGCAGACATGTGGAGCCTAAGTATATACACATGTGATATTTCAGAATTCTCTTAATGTTTTGCTTTGAGGTGTGTACATGGTCTAGCTATGTGGAAATGAGGGTGTGGTGTGTCTTGTGGAGTTGCAAGTGTGTTTTGGGACACAGTTGGTGAGTGGTGGATTTTTTTCTTTTTCTTTTTTTTTTTCTTCAGTGTTTTGTTTATTTGAGAGAGACAGGAGGGGTGGAGGGAGAGGGACAAGCAGACTCTCTGCTGAACATGGAGCCTGACGCGGGGCTTGATCACATGATGCCGAGATCATGACCTGAGCCAAAACCAAGCGTTGGCTGCCCAAATGACTGAGCCACCCAGGAGACCCTGATGAGTGTTTCTGATGATGGTGCAAGGTGATGGCGGATGAGTGTGTGCATGCGTATTCCACAGTGTGGCAGAGCATATGTACAAGTGCAGGACTGGTGCCGTTTCTTGTCATGAGACAACAGGACTTAGAGTGTTACCAGAAGTGACCTGGGCTCCCCGAACATGCAGCTCTGTAAAGTGCCAATGTCTTTGTGCATGAAGTGGCACATGGATGAGTAAGGCTCTATATGAAGGTGCACCCCTCTCAGGGTGTACCGATTTTCCACAATTTGGCTTAGTGTGAGGTAGTTAAACCAGGTGATTGGTGTGAGGGGATGTAAATTCCGTATGGCATTAGTGTGTAAATGGGTGAGTCTGATTGTGTGAAGGAGTGAGGGTATGAGGGCATAGCTGCACCCTCACATACAAGAGAATGGGAAGATTGATGAAGAATGAAGGCATGTCTAAAAGCAAAGGGAAGGAGAAATGGGACCATAACTGGTAGGAAGGCAGACAGATGCAGGAGTGTGTGTGAGGAGTCTATGCTCACCTGAGGGGGAAGACTATGATGAAAGGCCCACACCAGCACAGTGCTCTTCCCGGCCCCCAGCTGTCCCAGCACTCTCACGAGTAACTGGGTCCTAACCCTGGAGGCACATTCCCATTTGTCCCTCTGCAGAGCCTTCAGTCTTAGTGCCTCTGCCCTGAAGCCCTCTTCAGATTTTTAAGTGGAGACTTAAATAAGAGGGCTTGGGCTGAGCAGCTCAGTTGTACCTCCCATCCATGCTCAGACCCCACCTGTGTATTTCCCTTACCATCCTCATTAGCCCTAATCATTTGAGATAAGGAGGAGAAACAGGTGTAGTAGGATGAGGCAGAGGATTCTTGTTCTGCAGCCTCACCACCAGGAGGGACCACGGCAGAGGACTTAGGATGGGCTGCATCCTCCTGGGTGGTCTTGAATTCTGGTGAATGGAATAAAAATAAAACAATATATTGAGATGCGGCATCTTATGGAGTCTGTATCCTTTCAGAAGAGCCACGCTGAGTAAACACTCTAAGTTAGACAACATTACCACACGTGACATTTGCTCTCACAGAGCAAGTGTCTGAGTGCTATGCTTTGAGGTGTGTACATGGTCTAGCTATGTGGGAATGAGGGTGTGGTGTGTCTTGTGGAGTTGCATGTGTGTTTTGGGACACAGTTGGTGAGTGGTGGATTTTTTTATTTTTCTTTTTTTTTTCTTCAGTGTTTTGTTTATTTGAGAGAGACAGGAGGGGTGGAGGGAGAGGGACAAGCAGACTCTCTGCTGAACATGGAGCCTGACGCGGGGCTTGATCACATGATGCCGAGATCATGACCTGAGCCAAAACCAAGCGTTGGCTGCCCAAATGACTGAGCCACCCAGGAGACCCTGATGAGTGTTTCTGATGATGGTGCAAGGTGATGGCGGATGAGTGTGTGCATGCGTATTCCACAGTGTGGCAGAGCATATGTACAAGTGCAGGACTGGTGCCGTTTCTTGTCATGAGACAACAGGACTTAGAGTGTTACCAGAAGTGACCTGGGCTCCCCGAACATGCAGCTCTGTAAAGTGCCAATGTCTTTGTGCATGAAGTGGCACATGGATGAGTAAGGCTCTATATGAAGGTGCACCCCTCTCAGGGTGTACCGATTTTCCACAATTTGGCTTAGTGTGAGGTAGTTAAACCAGGTGATTGGTGTGAGGGGATGTAAATTCCGTATGGCATTAGTGTGTAAATAGGTGAGTCTGATTGTGTGAAGGAGTGAGGGTATGAGGGCATAGCTGCACCCTCACATACAAGAGAATGGGAAGATTGATGAAGAATGAAGGCATGTCTAAAAGCAAAGGGAAGGAGAAATGGGACCATAACTGGTAGGAAGGCAGACAGATGCAGGAGCGTGTGTGAGGAGTCTATGCTCACCTGAGGGGGAAGACTATGATGAAAGGCCCACACCAGCACAGTGCTCTTCCCGGCCCCCAGCTGTCCCAGCACTCTCACGAGTAACTGGGTCCTAACCCTGGAGGCACATTCCCATTTGTCCCTCTGCAGAGCCTTCAGTCTTAGTGCCTCTGCCCTGAAGCCCTCTTCAGATTTTTAAGTGGAGACTTAAATAAGAGGGCTTGGGCTGAGCAGCTCAGTTGTACCTCCCATCCATGCTCAGACCCCACCTGTGTATTTCCCTTACCATCTTCATTAGCCCTAATCATTTGAGATAAGGAGGAGAAACAGGTGTAGTAGGATGAGGCAGAGGATTCTTGTTCTGCAGCCTCACCACCAGGAGGGACCACGGCAGAGGACTTAGGATGGGCTGCATCCTCCTGGGTGGTCTTGAATTCTGGTGAATGGAATAAAAATAAAACAATATATTGAGATGCGGCATCTTATGGAGTCTGTATCCTCTCAGAAGAGCCACACTGAGTAAACACTCTAAGTTAGACAACATTACCACACGTGACATTTGCTCTCACAGAGCAAGTGTCTGAGTGCTATGCTTTGAGGTGTGTACATGGTCTAGCTATGTGGGAATGAGGGTGTGGTGTGTCTTGTGGAGTTGCATGTGTGTTTTGGGACACAGTTGGTGAGTGGTGGTTTTTTTTCTTTTTCTTTTTTTTTTCTTCAGTGTTTTGTTTATTTGAGAGAGACAGGAGGGGTGGAGGGAGAGGGACAAGCAGACTCTCTGCTGAACATGGAGCCTGACGTGGGGCTTGATCACATGATGCCGAGATCATGACCTGAGCCAAAACCAAGCGTTGGCTGCCCAAATGACTGAGCCACCCAGGAGACCCTGATGAGTGTTTCTGATGATGGTGCAAGGTGATGGCGGATGAGTGTGTGCATGCGTATTCCACAGTGTGGCAGAGCATATGTACAGGTGCAGGACTGGTGCCGTTTCTTGTCATGAGACAACAGGACTTAGAGTGTTACCAGAAGTGACCTGGGCTCCCCGAACATGCAGCTCTGTAAAGTGCCAATGTCTTCGTGCATGAAGTGGCACATGGATGAGTAAGGCTCTATATGAAGGTGCACCCCTCTCAGGGTGTACCGATTTTCCACAATTTGGCTTAGTGTGAGGTAGTTAAACCAGGTGATTGGTGTGAGGGGATGTAAATTCCGTATGGCATTAGTGTGTAAATGGGTGAGTCTGATTGTGTGAAGGAGTGAGGGTATGAGGGCATAGCTGCACCCTCACATACAAGAGAATGGGAAGATTGATGAAGAATGAAGGCATGTCTAAAAGCAAAGGGAAGGAGAAATGGGACCATAACTGGTAGGAAGGCAGACAGATGCAGGAGTGTGTGTGAGGAGTCTATGCTCACCTGAGAGGGAAGACTATGATGAAAGGCCCACACCAGCACAGTGCTCTTCCCGGCCCCCAGCTGTCCCAGCACTCTCACGAGTAACTGGGTCCTAACCCTGGAGGCACATTCCCATTTGTCCCTCTGCAGAGCCTTCAGTCTTAGTGCCTCTGCCCTGAAGCCCTCTTCAGATTTTTAAGTGGAGACTTAAATAAGAGGGCTTGGGCTGAGCAGCTCAGTTGTACCTCCCATCCATGCTCAGACCCCACCTGTGTATTTCCCTTACCATCCTCATTAGCCCTAATCATTTGAGATAAGGAGGTGAAACAGGTGTAGTAGGATGAGGCAGAGGATTCTTGTTCTGCAGCCTCACCACCAGGAGGGACCACGGCAGAGGACTTAGGATGGGCTGCATCCTCCTGGGTGGTCTTGAATTCTGGTGAATGGAATAAAAATAAAACAATATATTGAGATGCGGCATCTTATGGAGTCTGTATCCTTTCAGAAGTGCCACACTGAGTAAACACTCTAAGTTAGACAACATTACCACACATGACATTTGCTCTCACAGAAATTAAGTGATTTTCTCAGTAGAAAACTCTAATATTAAGGTGAGTTTACCTCTTAAAACTTCACTTACTCCAAAAGAGAAGTAAATAACAATGATCAAAATTATGTTTATCGTGGATACCCATAATACTGAGTACCTTGCATGTAGGATTTCTGGAAATGTGTAAAGAGCACTGAAGATGTAGAAAGAACCATGTCTCTGAAACAGTATGGAGTCACTAACATTGGGTATTTTCAGCTTGATTTTCCCTATGAGAAACTGTGTAATTAGGGAGGATGGGGTACAAGTTTTATGAAGAATTCTGCAAGTGTATCTATCTACTTCTATGTTGGTGTCTATCTATACACACATATATATGTAGAGAGAGGATAGATAGATATGATATTATAGATATAGACAAAATAAATTTTCAGGTCTTCCTGGGAATCCTGGTGCTGGAGATGTTCAAATTAAGACTTCACTAACTTTCCCAAAACTCCTCTTCCAGAATTGTATTTCTACATTTCTCTTAGATTTTTAATCTTCCTATTCAGATCCTTTAAGAGCATCTTCCAAAGAAGACCGGGATCCTGACATGGTACATCTCTGCCTATTATTTAAGAACAGAGACCTTGGGCAGTCCTTGAGCAAAGGGGCCATTTATGGCCATAGCTGAGCACGGGCACTTAATTCTAATTTTGAGTTAACATGCTGCCTTACCTCCCTGCCTGATTCCCCCTCAGCCCTACTTCTCCCCCACCACAAACCACGGTGAAAAAGCTTGTCTGCAGACACACAAGAGTATTGTGAGATTGCATCTGCTGCCATCTGGCCATGGCCTTGGGCCAACCCAGAGGGTCCAGATAAAATATTTTCAGATGTGTTTAAAACTTCTGAGAAAGAGAAGGGAGAGCAGATAGGTGACTCTTTCTTAATTTTTTTTTTTTTTTGCTTTCACTAAACATTCAAGAAATAGCATGTATGATATACCACATGGCACTTGTCCCCATGAAAATTATAGTCCAGCTTCTGTTTGAAGTTCTAAAATCTAGGTATCTAAAAACATTTTCTGGAATGAAATGTCTGGTTACCTCTGAAAGCCTTATGTTGTTTTTTGCCATGGATCAGAGGCTCAAATTCTTGCCTAGTACATGGTAATAAGATGCCTGCCCTCTGACTATTCTATTTACCACAAGAATAAATTCGGAGCATGTCAGTAAAGGTCTTTGGTCTGCCAGCTGTGGTTTATGATATGAAAGTCCTGTTGCTTCCTGGGAGGGTTCGAATTTACAGGAAGGAACTGACAGACTTCCACTACTGCTCCTTGGCCTCCTCTTTCAGGTACCTGGATCGGACCTTACCTGAGGGCTCTGCTGCACAGCTCTGCGGGACCAGGAGACTCTAGTAGGTTCCCAAGGCTGACTCTAGGCCACATCTCCCCACATTGGGCACAGCTCCCCTCCTAGGAGGTACTGACTGCCAAATGGCTCAGCTGTCACTTGGCCCAGTTGGTGGTGTCACCCTCCTCACATTCCCACACACTGTTCTGATTAATTTTTGCATCTACACTCACCGTACACATAAGCCTACCTCTAAACCTTACCAATGAACAGCGAAATTCTAGGCTGTTGGTTATTTCCCTGGTAAAATATGTGTATTTCTAGGATCATCTCGAACTCTGCCATGAATTCAAACATATCACAAAAATCACCGGTTAGTTTTTCTTCCTCCTAATCTACATTTCTAAACTCAATGTTCAGGAAATAGGTCCATTTTTGTTCCTTAGAAATTAACTCAAACATATTACATCTTCTCCTTGGTTTAAAAACTTCAGGGAAGCTTATAACTCAATTTTTACTTCACAAAATGCAACTACTTTTTCTCTTAGTTCACTGGAGTGTGTCTGATAGGTCATGTTGGTTTAGAAATGAGACAATTCAGTGGGGGTGGTGTATTTTCTAGGGACTTAGTATGTGTGCCATGTTTGTGAACACAGTCTGCTGTATGTGTCTGTCACGTTTCCTCAACAATTTTATGCAAAGACTGTAGAGGTGACATGGCCATTGCATGTGAAGGTAGCATGAGTGTCATGGGTGACACTGCAGCATCCTTCTAGAGACGTACAGCAGTATGTCTTCCCTTTATTAAAAGTGATCTGTGTGTCACATTATTTATAATTTCTATAACATTATTTTTCACTTCTAAAACTTTAGGTTTTTTAAATATTTTTTTCTTTGTAGTGTTTTATGACTTTACATCTTTATTAACTGTAAACATTCTTATTTACCATCCCTATAGCACTGTTCAATTAAATGATCTTCTTTGATGTTAAACCTTAATATTCACTATGTTTGCAGAACCTTTCTTAGATTGTGTGCTTTGTAGTTTTAGACTGAGTTCACGTTCAGGAAGTCATTAGCATAGGACCCTTTATGTGGATGACTATCAATTTGGAGCTTTTACGTACTCTGCAGTTTGATATTTCTAGAGTACTACAAGCTATGGTTTCATTTTACATTTATTCTTCCCTTTTAGGTTTAACTGACACTACACAAATTGTGAATACTGTGCCTATGAATTCCACTTCTTCCCTCAATAAGTGATATCTTCCCCACAATGTAGGCACACAGTTCCTCTCTACCCGCTAAAAGTGAAGTGCTTGTAATGAGTTCCTATTGATGGTACAGAAACAGGAGACTCATATTCCCAAATCAGGGCAGAGAATAAGATTATAACTGGGCCTCATGTGCACCTTTCTCCCTCTGGCTTTGGAGAGATGCTGAGCAGGATGTCTATAGGTCTATTCAGACCCCCTCTTCCCTCATCTGCCTAGACTTGAAATGCCCTTCCTTTCTTCTTAAGAGAATGAGGAGTAACAGGTGAAGTATTCTGATACAGGTGATTCACTTTTTGCCTCTTGGTCTGGAAGACTGTCTTCCAAAGATTGGCCAGGTTGGGGATAATGTGTGTGTAACTTGATGGTCCTAAAATACTGAATAAGTCATAAAAACTGCTGGTCCCAATCTGTTCCCCTCTTACACTCTTGTCCCTATTCTACTTTCTCCACTCTCTCCACACCCCATGAAAATACTTATTTTGCCCTAAATAGTTATCTTTAGTTTGGGCAAAGAATTGGCCTATTGCACTATCCTGTCTTTCTGTCTGGATGCTGCTACCATGATCCTGATAGTCATTCACTGTGGTTAGGATTTTCAGTACCATTTGCCTTCCTTCACATCTGTTACCCTTTTACCCTCTGCGTTCTGAACTCTGAGAGATTTATAACCTCAAATGAGACAAACAAGTTTTATTTTTGAAGAACATATTCCTCATTGTTATGTCAGTGTTTCTGTTGCCATGGTAACCAAGCTCACTGCTCACGAGTTAACTGTTTAATAATACCATCATTTCCTGTGGGTGTGTCTGATACGTGTACTGGGCACCTGTTGTATCATAATGGTGTGATGGATGTAAGGTGCTTTGTGTGTGAAAGTTCAAACAGGGCCAGGGCCTAATGTGTAACTGCATTGGTGTTTGTGATTCTGAATATGGGGTGAATTTTGTGTGACTGAGAATGGTATGCATGCTTTATGTGTTTTAGTTTTGCACATATCCACATGTGTAGATTCCACATCCTGAGACAACAGATTTGGGGGTGTATATGTTGTTGTAGGATTTAGATGTACCAGATAATTATTAGGAATACTGTCTTTGAGAGTAGAATTGGTGTATTTGTGTAATCTAAGGGAATAATGAAAGAACATTAGAGGACGTAAAAGTCAAAAGTTGTAAGAGAAAGAATATATGAGCTTTGAGACTGCGTAAAGATCTAAAGGAAATGGAGGTATAGAGAAGACTGTGTAAGAAAATATAAATGTATATGCATATATATAATATTAAATTTCACAGATTTAATGATGAAAGGAACTAGACACTAACTATACATTGTATGCATCTATGAAATTTAAAAACAGGGGTAACTTATCTAGAGATTCAGAAGTCAGAGAAATCATCACTGTTTTTATGGTAGGGACAACCACATGGCATAGAGAATTCAGAAGCATGTGGAAGATTACAAGGAATTGAATAATGAGGATGAGGAGTGCAGAGGGTTTGTAAAGGGATGAATGTCAGAACACAGGCTACCAAAGCACATGAAAGGGATGGGTCTCGGACCGGATGTCTCTTACTCCACTCTAAGTCCAACTCTTGAGAATCTGACCGCTTCTGTCCTTCTTAAAGCTGTTGGTACTTTCATGCCTTCCTGATAACATAAATGCTTTGGTGGTTCACACTGACATACCCTTCCATGTTTCTCTGCTAACATTCTCATACCCAGACCCTATCCCAGCATTTCTTCAAGAAAAAGCACTGCTCTCTGCTGACCTTTCTGGGATTATTCCAGTCCTAGTAAGGACTTTTCCCTGGCAACTGATGGTTTCTGTTGATCATGGAAGACCAGGCAGCCTTGTATCAGGCAGCCTTGTATCAAGTGATGGGCAGATCAACACCCACAATGCCTTGATTGCTCTGTTCACTTCTGATGGCCACACATCCACCCAGCCCAGCACCCAGGTCCCAGCAACAACAGGTTGACAGGCCAAGGTGACAGGCCAACCCCCTCTGCTCCCACTACCGCAGCACTCAACACGCCTCAAACCCTGATGGAGGGAGCGCCTCATGCCCACCCTGTCTGCGTCGGGGTGTGCTGTGCTTTATAGATGTCTTGTGTAGAAATTTGACATGGTTGGTGTTTTTACTGAAAGTCGAATAAAAGAAGGTAATTTGGCTGTGCAGTAAGTCACAATTTATTCAACACACTCTCCTTACCAGCACCAGTGAGCTTGTTTTCCAAAGAGTTGATGGAGAAATACTCTGAGGAAGAAGATGAAGCCTTCTTTGTCATCTGGACTGAATTTGAGGCCGCTGCCTTTTGTTGATTCTCCAGATCTTCTTGTAAATTCAATTACATAAAAATAAGAGATATGTGGTCCACATTAAGTGTTTGTGTGCTTATCCACCCATAAAGCAAACAAGAAGAGTCCACAACATGAGATGTTTAGTGAATACACATGGCCTCCATTTTCAGGGCCTGATATGGTTCATTTATTGTGTTTATATCAGGAGTAACTGGCTTTGTATAAGCCGTGCTCTTTGTAAATAGAACAGTAAGTGCAAGCTATCTCCTTTCTACCTGGACATACTACTAGATTGCATTTATTGACAACTCTTGTAGCAATTCTGACCACGTGGTTAAGTTTTCTGAACTGAACAATGAGTGGAATTGACATGTGCCACTTCCAGACAGAATCATAAACACCTCCTCTATGTCCCTCCACACGTTTCACTTTCCCAGCTAAGATGTGGATCACCCAGCATCTATTTGAAAGCTCCTGTTAATGAAAACAAAGTCTCCATCAGCCCAGGAGACTTGCCCTACTATACTCTGAATTGTTACATAAGCAAGAAATAGATTTATTTGTGCGTTCGCTTCAAAGACCAGATCTACTCTAGCTAATGAAGCGGGGATATGATGTGTTTTTGAGAGGCAAATAATTGGACCTGGTACAGAGTAAATGGACAATTATGTTTGATAATAATTACCTTTTCCTGGGGTATTAATGTTCTATACGTGTATCTATGTGAACACATGGTTGTGAGTGCATGTTTACTTTACACTCAGAAACAACTCTCAACATGCACGAACTTTACTGAAGGTGAATTGCAGACAACCTCACTTCCCAGAAACCCCAAACATTATTGGAAATACCAAGTTATCCACCTGGAGTAGGAGACACCACGTGGAACGTTGGGGTTAGCTCTGATCTGTCCCCCTCCCACCACTGAACAATGTTTCTGACTCACAGCAGTTACCTGTTTACTTTTAATCTCCATAGTAACCAGAACTCTTTCAGTTTTCCATTTCTTCAGAAAGAAACAAACTACTTCCTCAATTTAACTTATCATTAAACAGCGGTGTGCGTGTGCTCTGCCCGTTCCTTACAAGTCACATAGGAGCCCCACACTCACTTTCTCATCCTCTGAGACAAAACAATTTTCTTGCTTCTGAGTAAATAAATTCTCACCTTATACTCTCATCCCTGTACAACCAGTTTTAAGTGCTTTTTAAAAGTTATTCCTCACCTCCATGAGTCACATTTTCTTCTTCATTAACAGGAGAATGTACTACTAGAAAGCTTTTAATAACATCATATACTTAACCGATGCCCTTAGGCAGAAATAACATAAAGGAAAACAATTTTCAATAAAACTTGTACTAATCAACCACCATATGATGCAGTAGCCCAGGGAGACATGTATAGATAGCTGCAGAGACAAGGATTTGAACTTTCTCTACTCTCAGACCACCTGAGTCCTCAGAAAGACCAGCATAAACACATCCCTCCCTCTCTTCCCTCTTCCTCTCCCTTTCTGCAGCTACGAATCCTCTCTCCCTCTTTCTTTAGAGGAAATTCCTTCTTACCTTATTCTCAGGGAATATGCTTAACACATACCTCTTGACTTTTTGGCACTTGGGGGGGACGATGGGCTTTCCAGATGTTTCCTTTTTTGTTTCTTCTTCATGATTCACCTCTTCAGAGAGGGACTCCAGACAGTACCTTTCTCTCTGAAATTCTACTTTCAAAAACTCAACTGATGATAACAAAGAATCAAACCAGTATGATCAAGAACAACAAATCACTTGAGAAACTACTTTCTCACTAGACCACTGTCCTGACCAGCACTCAATATACCATCAAGGGCTATTATGATGTAAGTCAGCATCACTATTCTATGACCTAAAGATTACATCATTGCATCCCAGGGGCCCAGCTGGTACTCACAGGACTGAAGGACTGCCACAACCAACAGACTAGAGCAATTGTGTCATCCAGTGGAAACTATCCTCAACTTGAATTTGTATAACTTGCACTTGAGATCCAAACAAGAGAATAGATGACTTGGATTAAACAAAGAACATTCCTTTGTGTTTACAGTGACCACATTACTAAATCTCCCCACAGAGAAGATAAGGTGGTACCTGAGAGAACTAGGCTTAGAACCATGCCTGAATGATAGAAAACAGTTAGTTAGTGTTAGATGTTATTAGTAATACTATGTAACTTGTGTGAAACCGTTACAGCTGAAGTATATATTGTAGGCGTGAATTTGAGGACGTAATTCCATAGAACCCTAAAAATACACTGAATTTCCCCCACTACTGGGAATAGTCTCATATATTTTTACAATAAGCCACTCTTTTGCTACTCTTTTACTAATTATTTTCCCAGAGGTTTGGGGAAAGAGAAAGTCCCTGAATACATTCCCTGGCCCTCATAATGAGTCCTGTTCTTGTCAAGCCTGAAGGTGTCACTCTCCAGGCTTCTGTCCCAGGTCCCAGTCTGTGTCGTCTGGAAACAGCTGGGCTCTGTGCAGGGTCTGAACATGGTATAAATCTGGGTTCCATCCCACCTCCCATCCACCATTGCATACACCCCCTCCCTTAGGGACAATCTGCATTTACTGCCACCTTATCAGCTGTACTAGGACCAGGCCAAGATCTATAGTCTCCTTCAGTCTCCGTTGGCCTTAGTAGGAGCCGCCTCTATACATACCCCTCACTAACTAGGGACTCAGCCTTTTAGAGCTACTGAATGGCAGGCACAATCACCCAGAAACATTCAGCCTTGTTAGCTATCAGAAAAAAATGAAAATAAATATTAAATACTATTTTACATGGACACACCGGTAAAAATTAGGTCAAACTATACAAAGGATTATAAGGATACAGGTTAAGAAAAAAAAAAAAAAAAGAATCTTCATGATCTAAAATGTCTTATGCAGCCATGTGGAAGAATAGTTAGTCAACTATTACAAAATTAAATAAGCATCTAACCCATGACCTATAATCTCATTCCAAAAAGGGATTGTTACAGAGTTATACCTATACCATTATCTATACTAGCAAAGAGCTGTAATTTTAGTTTAGTTTAGTTTCTAACTCAAGAAGAATGGGCAAACATAGTATGGTAGGTACATATGACAGAATTCATTCCTAAAGAGAGAAGTCATGCCCCTTAAAACACATGTCCACAGAGCAGGGCATCAGGAAGGGATTGACAGACAGAGATAAAAAGAATATATAATCAATGAATAATCACAACTGCTTCCTTGACCAGGCTAGTGGCTAAGGAGAATTATGAACTTAATAGTCAATACTCTTAGGAAGGGGAAAAAAAAGAATAATTTCACCCACCAGTAAAATGGTTCAGATGATGTCCAGATCTAAGAGAAAGAATTGTCCTAAGGATCCTTTACTGTATCCATGTCCTATTTCTGCTATAGTAAAGTGGAACAAATTTAGTGGCTTCAAATACAAATTTATTCTTACAGTACTGGAGGTCAGAAGTCCCATCCGGATCTCAGAGCCTGAAATCAAGGTGTTAGGAAGATCGGTTCAGTCTAGAGACTCTAGAGGAGAATCGGTTCTCTTTTCCTTTCCAGGCTTTAGAGGCCACCTGCATTCCTTGGCTCTAGTTCCCTCCCCTCGTCTATAAAACACATCATTTCAACATCTGCTTCCATTGTATCTGCTTCCACTGCTTCTCTGGTGAATCACTCTCCTACATCCCTCTTCTAAGGATTCTTTCAATTATACCAGTGCCACACAGGTAATCCAGAAATAATCTGGGTCTTATCTTCAAAATCCTTAACTTGCTCCCTTCCTGAAGGCTCTTTTGACACTTAAAGTAACATATCCAAAGGCTCTAGGGACTGGGGAGTGGACATCTTCTTCCAGGGCCGAGGTGAGTGAATATTTCAGCTACCACAGCAAGACAAAGACAAAGGATGTCTGAGGAAATTCCCACCTATAGTAAAATATGATGAGGTAAGAATATAAATCCCAAATGAAACAAGAGTGATAGGCACAGAAAAAAGGCACAGTCACTGTATAAATACACTGAGTAAAACAAAAACAGGACAAAATAACGCAACCACCCCCAGTTTGAAATTGAACACAACCCAAGGAATAGAGAATAATTACATGAGAAGTCCTCATGCTACAGAATTTAAGCAACTAGATTCAACAAAACAAGAGCTCTGGGACAAGATGACAAGTCAATGCAAAGATATAAAAGTGGGGAATTTAAAGATGAGGGGAAAATAAAGATTCTAAACAAGGTCAAAACAGGGTAAGTAAACAATGAGAACCAGAAAGAAAGGTTTCAAAATGAAAAAAAAAAAAAAAACCAAAAAACAAAAAACACCTGGCATATTGATTTAACAGGAGTGTAAAGGGAAGAGAGAAATATATAATTATTTAGAAGACAATGAATTTTAAAAAAGGCCAGATGATGATACTTAACAATAAAGAGGTTAACAAATAAACCAGACAATTATCCAAGATATAATCCAGCAAAATATTCCCAGAGTACAGAAAGAACTGAAACCACAAATGAAAGGGTACACATTTTTATTTTCAGGAAAAAAAACGAGAGATGACAACTTAGAGAAATTCATAACCCCCCAATACACGCACGCGTGCATGCGCACATGCACACACACACACACACCGATAAATCTTAAAGGATATAACAGACAAAATTCTTCGGTATTCTAAGAGAAGAAGCAAGTCACTTGTAAGAGCTTAACATTAAGCTGTCTTCACCATTCCATAAAGCAAAATCTATTGCTTGAAAATAGTAGAGTAGATATTGAAAGAAAGAAGGTGTGAAACTGTGATATTATTTGTAGCCAAATTGTTGTCCAGTGCAAAAGCAACTGGCAGACATTGTCAAACGTGTGTCTTTTTTTTTTTTTTTTTTTTTTTTAGGGAATATGTGTGTTATCAGAGCCATTCCTGAAAAAGTCAACTCTGTGATAGAGCCATCTTAAAAATGCCGTGAAAAAAGGACAAATGTAATACTCCGTGCCAAAAGGCAGTTGAATTTCGACAGCATACAACTCAGGGTGGGGTAGGAGCGGAGCTGGAATTGATGGACACAGTTTTGTGATACACCTGCTTATGAAGAAAGTTTGGGTTTCAAGACCTTTAGTTACTGGTCTACACCTTCTGCCCCTGACTTTCAGCCATCCTTCTGGGTCTTACCATGTACTCCCGACACTGTCGAAATTCTGATGATACTTCTACATGACTATTTCTCATCTCTGTGCTTCTGTCCAAACACTTCTTCCCTTTTTGAAAATCCATACAACATCCGGAACATAACTTTTACTGTATTTAGTATAGTATATGGTCAACTGTTCAACTTTAAAGTTTCCCAGGTCAGGAATTTCAAAGTGTACATCTTCTGTACACTTAGTCTAACACAGTAATGAGTGCTCAGTATCCTCTTATGAATAAAAAAAAGCCACAAATAGATAATTATAAAATTTTAAGAGCAAGCAGAAATCCCAACACTGTATCATCTGTGAGTCTTAACTGAAAAGGCATTAAAAAAAATTCCTATGACAATGAAACCCAGCCAAACTGGAGATGGTGTTTTAAAAGTCCCTCAAATATTATGAATGTGAGTGGGGAAAGGCAGTGGATCCATTAAATCCAAAATACAAAAATAAAACAAGTACAGAGATTACGGTTATGAAGTAAATGCAGATTTTAAATATGTTTACAAAACAGAAATAGCTACAAAATCTAAGAGGAAAGAGGTGAGTACAGATGTGTTACTTTCATCTTTAATGGCAGGATTAAACTGATACTATCTAAGAATGAAACTTAAAATTATACCGATCTCAGTATATTTTAACTCCTTACCTTTAATTATAAAGAGTTTTTAAAGAATGAATAAATTTGTGTTTATGAAACACATTTAAAGTTCAGCGCTGCTAGCTTCATTCCCATTTCATTTTTTGGTAAGTTCAAGTATAGTTAAGTTAAATATTTTAAATAATTGTATTGTAATTCAATTTCTACAAAATAGCTTCTGCTCCTCTTTCCATCCATCCATTTACCTGCCCACTTGTACACAGACACAGATGAACATATTCAACTAGCTTGATATTCCACAGATGTTGAAAATGGTTATATTTTAGTAATATGGATTAATTTTTAAACTTACAATTTTCAAGAACTTTTGAATTCCCAGCTTAGTACGTAGTACTTATGCAAAAACACTTACTTCATCCTAAAAGTTAAAACAAAAAAATCATGTAAATCTGGGGAAAACAGTTTGCAAACTTTGGATAATTATGATTCCTTCCTCCTTTTGAAGTACTTTTGCTTAAGAATAAGTAATCACATCTTTCCAAGTTTCCAGGTTTTAAAGAAGTATAAAAGCCTTGATAAAGTTCTATGTGACTGCTCTCTTATAAATACAAGATGCAATTTATGTGATAATGGATTAGGTTGTACTTACGTGAAGTATCAACTAAAAGAAATCCGTGAAAGCACAGCAACACATTCAATAATGTTACTTACGTACTTAACCTGGTACAGGATCTAATGATCGTGAAATGCATATGAACCTAATTATGTAACTGATTGCCCCCTGAGGTACCCTGATCTGAAGACATTCTCACAGGTCAACACAGGTTATTTATTTATTTTTACCCAGACTCTCTAACATTGATAGTAATTCACAAATTCTTCTGAATGGACAGCTATAATTATACATAGAGTTGGGCGAGTCAATGATAAATTGCTTCCTACTGAATTTTTAATAGGAAAAAAATATCCTCCAGAAATAACATGTCCATCCAAATGTAAACCTTATAGAAGCTGGATCTATGATCAACCTTGTTAACTACTCTAACTCTAGTATCAGCAACAGTAGTAGACCTTTGAGATTTACAGAACAAAAATATACATAAATCCATAAATGAGTAAAGATGAATTCAGATAACCAGAAGTGTGATGAGCTTTTCTCTGACTTTAATTAACACAGCATGTGAAGAAACTATGTTTCCAGGCACGGCTGGGTAGCTCAGGCGTTAAGCTTCTGCCTTCTGCTCCAGTCGTGATCCCAGGGTCCTGGAACTGAGCCCCGCATCAGGCTCCCTGCTCAGCAAGAAGCCTGCATCTTCCTCTTCCACTCCCCCCTGCATGTGTTCATTGTGTCTCTGTCAAATAAGTAAATAAAATCTTTTGAAATAAAGAGAAACGTTTCTCATAATCAAACATATCTATTCTGACAAAGAATAGTTTAACTTTAAAACTCATTTATGTGCATAATTTCTTCTCAGAAAAGAAAGGATCTTAGTTATAATTTATCGACAGGAAAGGTTAAGAAAGCCTCTGACAGTTAAGCAATCTGGTCATGTGACTATTGAGTGTGCAAAGTCTTTCTGCTAAATTAACATGAAATTAAATTGGTTTCTTCTTGAACCAGGAGAAGCTGTGGTATGTTTTGAATGCTGCTCTAAATACAGTGTAAGCTTACTAGAGCCACTACTTAGCAGGTTAGTGCATGAGTGGAAATTTTGACTTAAGGAACCGGCTATGGGATTTTTTAACAATGCTTATCTTATTTTTTTTTTTATTTTTAAGATTTTATTTATTTATTTGACAGATAACACAAGTAGGCAGAGAGACAGGAGGAAGCAGGTTCCCTGCCAAGCAGAGAGCCCAATGTGGGGCTCCATTCCAGGACACCGAAATTATGACCCGGGCTGAAGGCAGAGGCTTTAACCCACTGAGCCACCCAGGCGCCGCAACAATGCTTATCTTTTTAACTCCCCCAAAGCAGATTTTATAGGTCAAAAATATAGAGTGGAATGGCACTTTCCTGATGCCAGCTGTCAAGGGGAAATTTAAATAATGTCACACCCTCCTGTTAACAAATCTCCCTACTGCTGCAAAGCTATCCCAGGAGAAGTACAGGGAAAATACAAGGAAAAAAGAAAGCAAAAAAAAAAAAAAAAAAAAAAAAAGGAAAAGGGACAAGTGAGGTTAATTTCTGTAATGGTCTTTCCTAAAATTTCCAGATTTATGACTGTGAGGCAGGGCCGTTTAAGAGCACAGGCTTGAGGTTGAGCTCATAGTGTGAATCCCAAATCTGTCACTTAGTACTTGTTGGAGGTTGAGTAAGCGAGTTGTACCTTCAGTGCCCTGATTTCTTCCTCTTAATATGGTGGCCATCTTATGGAGTTGAAGATTAAGTAATAAAAATCTTAATACACTTCCTGGATGATTGTTAACACTCGATAAATACGCATCAATAGCTAACTGTATGCTGAGTGTTTTTGTACAAGATGGGTATAAAAAATTGCAAATCTAAGTCAAAATGTCAAGATTTAGCACTGAGAGTTGGGCCAGTGCAAACTGAAGACATTTGAAATAGCTAACTTACTTGCAGCACTTACTCTGTGTAAATATTTTCACATCCTACTTAATTTTAATGATGCTAGTCATATAAGTCAATTTTCCTTCTCTCTTCTCCTTTATAAGTCCAAAAGGGCAATTCTCACTTGCCTTTGATAATCTGATGAAAGCGCTGCTTTCGTAAATAAAATTCTCCTGAAAACTGGCATTGGGCTGCTTTGATGAATATGTTTCCACTTTCATTTAAATGCACTTTAAAATGGGTGCTCTGACTGATTAGATGCAAAAGTTACATGTTTTCTGGCAATGGCTGTCTTTCACTACCTGTGGTGATAAAACCATTTCTTCCTATGGTGATAAAAGGATACTTAACATTTCATTTGTCAAATTACCTGTAGTTAAGTTTCTTTATGGGAGTTTGCATAAAAGGAAAAAGTAACGTTCTACAAGTTTTTAATAAACGAACCCAATCACTCCAAGAGAAAGTAGTTACTCACTGACAGATGGTTTGCAAACATAAATCTTTTCACAGAGGCACCGGTGCTAAATGCCTGGTGCCAACATTTGAGATTTCTTGAGGGATTTATTTTATTTATTTTATTTTTTAAACTACACTTAAAAATAATTTTTATTAATATAATTTATTACCTGTATACCCATAATAAAAGTTTTTTTTCCATAATAAAAGTTTATCTTAGTTTGGCTAACAGGCATAACTTAACAAAGGTGATCTATTTTCTATTTTTTTTTTTTAATATTTTGTTTACTTGAGAGAGACAGAGAGAGAACAAGCAGTGGGGAGAGGCAAAGGGAGGAGAGAGGAGGACTCCCCGCTGAGCAGGGAGCCCAGTAAGAGGCTCCACCCCAGGACCCTGGGATCATGACCTAAGTTGAAGGTAGATGCTTAACCTAATGAACTACCCAGAGGCCCTAAAGTTGATCTGTTTTCAATTGCTATAATTTCCTCCAAATAATTTTCTATTATTACTTTGTATTTATCTTGACATTTATTTTCAAGGCAAACACACTAGAGTTGAACCAGTGAAATGTATTTCATGATAAAAACAAATGAAAAATAGGAGACAATTATGAATCCAAAATCATTTCATTTTCATTACTGAAAATGAGTTTAAATATATACTTGGTTTGTGAAAGGCTTACATAAATGTAACTTGAACACACTTAAAAAAGAAAACAGAGACAAAACGAACTTATTTCCAGGACTACTCCAAAGAGGCTGAGTCAAATACATGTTTAAATAATAAGCTAGATCAAGAAGCCAACAGACACATGAAAAAGTGCTCCATATCACTCGGCATCAGGGAAATACAAATCAAAACCACAATGAGATATCACCTCACACCAGTCAGAATGGCTAAAATCAACAAGTCAGGAAATGACAGATGCTGGCGAGGATGCGGAGAAAGGGGAACCCTCCTACACTGTTGGTGGGAATGCAAGCTGGTGCAGCCACTCTGGAAAACAGCATGGAGGTTCCTCAGAATGTTGAAAATAGAACTGCCCTATGACCCAGCAATTGCACTATTGGGTATTTACCCTAAAGATACAAATGTAGTGATCCAAAGGGGCACATGCACCCGAATGTTTATAGCAGCAATGTCCACAATAGCCAAACTATGGAAAGAACCTAGATGTCCATCCACAGATGAATGGATCCAGAAGATGTGGTATATATACACAATGGAATACTATGCAGCCATCAAAAGAAATGAAATCTTGCCATTTGCGACAACATGGATGGAACTAGAGTGTATCATGCTTAGCGAAATAAGTCAAGCAGAGAAAGACAACTATCATATGATCTCCCTGATATGAGGAAGTGGTGATGCAACATGGAGGCTTAAGTGGGTAGGAGAAGAATAAATGAAACAAGATGGGATTGGGAGGGAGACAAACCATAAGTGACTCTTAATCTCACAAAACAAACTGAGGGTTGCTGGGGGGAGGGGGTTTGGGAGAAGGGGGTGGGATTATGGACATTGGGGAGGGTATGTGCTTTGGTGAGTGCTGTGAAGTGTGTAAACCTGGTGATTCACAGACCTGTACCCCTGGGGATAAAAATATATGTTTATAAAAAATAAAAAGTTAAAAAAAAAATAATAAGCTAGATCAAAAGAAATGAAATCTTGCCATTTGCAATGATGTTTCTGATGGGAAGAACTTGAGAGGCAATGTGGGGCGGGGGGGGGGTGGGTTGGGAGGTAGGGAAGGTAAAAATGAAACAAGATGGGATCAGGAGGGAGACAAGCCATAAGAGACTCAATCTCACAAAACAAACTGAAGGTTGCTGGGGGGAAGGGGAATAGGGAGAGGGTGGCTGGGTTATAGACACTGGTAGGGTATGTGCTATGGTGAGTGCTGTGAAATGTGTAAGCCTGATGATTCACAGACCTGTACCCCTGGGGCTAATAATACATTATATGTTAATAAAAAATAAAAAATAAATTAAATAAAGGTTAGTAAAAAAAAAATTTTAGAGGGAAATGTTCATAGAGAATTCACTAATCACTCATCAAATGTACATTCTTCCCCAAAAACAACAATTCTAATTTGTTATTCGAAAGAACAGCAACTCCTGCTTGCTTCCCATAAACCATGAGCTGCAATTGTTTATTTTTAAAGAGACAGATTCTTTTCTTGTTTTTTTTAAAGATTTTATTTATTTGACAGACAGAGATCACAAGTAAGCAGAGAGGCAGGCAGAGAAAGAGGAGGAAGCAGGCTCCCTGCTGGGCAGAGAGCCCTATATGGGACCCTACCCCAGGACCCTGGGATCATGACCTGAATTGAAGGCAGAGGCTTTAACCCACTGAGCCACCCAGGTGCCCCTAAAGAGACAGATTCTTGAACTCAAGTTTATTTTGAGGACAAACTGCCATTTTGCTATTCAGAGCCAGTTTTTCCCCATAATGTCTTTCCAGAGCTCTTGGATCCTGAGAAAGAAGAGGAAAGCATGGATTCAGACTTCCTGTCTTCAATCCTTGAACAGTTTTTACCATTTCCTCTAACTCCATAGGCTTCAAGGATGTCTTTTTAGGGTAATGCTTTTTGGGGCTTCTCTGTTCCTTAACTGAAGAATGGAAACCACTTTCCCTCTTTCGATATGAACAATAATTTTCCCAATGAAGAAACCATCACCACTGTCAAATCACTATCCTCAGGCAGGAAAGATTGTAAAAATTTTTCTTCTTCATATCTTTCTTGCCCATCACTCCTACTGCTAACAGGGCTTTCAGACGTTCTCTCTCTCTTTTTTGTTTGTTTTTTGGTTGTTGTTGTTGTTCACTTAATGTTTTTATGTTGGGGTCAGCTGGTGTCTTCTAGAGTTCAGGGGGAACTACAAAGTCTTTTTCAGAAGGCAATGATGGAAAATTTGAAATGGGCACTCATTTGGGCCCAAGTTCCATCTTGGCTGTTTTTTTTTTTTTTCTTTTAAATGATTTATTGGTTTGTCAATATTATGGCTTCTTTTCATGTTTGCTCACTTCAGATAATTACTTCACATCATCATTTACTTGTATCATAATCATAATCATTATGTTACTTGTCCTTAGAATAATTTTCTTCCAAAGCTTTCTTTAAGGACTTGAGTTCAATAACATTCTGTATTGCATCTTTGAAGCTCTGACAGCAGCCTTTTCATATTTTATGAAAGCCAGTGAATCCTGCTGAAGATAAAACAGAACTTGGATTTTTAGATTTTTAGACAGATAATACCTTGAAGAAGAAAGACCTAGGCAATAAAGCAAACCTAAAGTTTATTTGGGGTGTTTAGGAATTTGAATCAGCGAGTCAGCAATTCAGAAGGAAAATTAAATGTGCTGCAAGGAGGGAGGAGAAAGAGTTTATAAAGGCAAAACCAAATGCTTGTGTAAGTTGTTTTGGAAAAATTATGACAGACATAGGTAGATAGGCCAGGTTACTATGCTAACTGCTAGGCTGGAGTATGGCAAAATAAATCTCATTCTGAGAATACCAACAGGATATGCTATTTGTGGTTGGCAGTCTAAAAAGTTCATGTTCTATCCAAGTACGATTGAGCATAAGCCTAACCTGCTCAGGGCCCCCTGGCTCTAATATATGGCCTCTTGACATTTTTACTTCATTTTAGATGCTTCTGTTCACAATACCAATTCTACTCCCTTCATTTAACTGTCAAATACATAAAATGACTTTTAGTGTCAAAGTGGTAACTATTGTGAAAGTAGAAGATTCCAAATATCTTCATTTTCTATGCTCCTTCTACTGTATCATAACTGCTGCTTAAGGATTCCTTTATATTGTCTAATTATTCATGGAGTTAATCATTTAAAAAAGAATAAAGAAAAGAAAGGAGGAGGAAGAAGAGCAGAAAGAGGAAAGGAAAGATTTCTTACTTTATTGCTTTCCCTCTGTAGTTGACCCTTGAAAAACATGAGTTGGAACTCTGAAGGTCTACTTTCACACAGATTTTTTTTATTAAAAGAGTACAGTATGTAAATGTATTTTCTCCTCCTTATAACTTTAATAACATTTACTTTTCTCTACCTCACTTTACTATAAGAATAGAGTAGAGAATACATCTAACATACAAAATCTGTGTTAACCAACTGTTCATGTTATTGGTAGGGCTTCTAGTCAACAGTGGGCAACTCGTAGGTAAGTTTTGGGGGAGTCAAGTTGTACATGTATTTTCCACTATGAAGAAGGGGTTGGTGTGCCCACGCTTGTGTTGTCTGAATGTCACCAGTACTAGGATTTCTTGATTTTCCTCGAATATCTAATATGCCTGAAGGTTCTAACCCAAGTATATTCTCTTTTTCCGAACTCTTCTGAAAATTCTTTGACTTCATTACTTCAAGCTGCCGGTTGTCACCTCCCACCTCCATGAAGAGAGGTCTCCAGTGTGTATCTGCAGCCCTCTTCTGGCTTTAGCCACTCTTCAGATATCACTTTGGGAGAACAAGCAACACTGCAGATGTCAGACAGCAAAAGAAAACAAGAGTTACAAAGTGTCAGAAAAACACATTGAAGTCCAGGCATCAGGAAGGAAAATGTTATGGGGGTGGGGAGACTACTGCAATTAGAGAATGCACTGGCCATCTGATCCCTAAGTGTCTTAAAGGTCAGACAGAAAGGACATTTTTGGGGAGGAATAAACAAGACCACAAACAACCAGGTGTGGGGGAATGAACAGGTGGCATGATCAGACAGTTGAGCAAGGAATGCTTTTATGTACGTCCGTAAGCTTTCTCTTTGGTCCTCATTCTTGGGAGGGGCCATAAAAGAAGAGCTGTTTTATGTTCCACTGCCTTGGAGAACCTCAGGAGCAAGCCAGAGATCAGAGGGGAGGAGAAGAGTCCAGCTAAACTTTAGTGAAGTCACATGCCTGGGCATTTTGTTCAGGTCCATCAGTGAGAAGAAATAGGGCAGTTAATCTTTCCTGAGACAAAGAATGGGGATTTAGAATTGCTGTGTCTAGACTTGTCAAGGGTAATCGAGGGGAACACTGCAAAACTTACATCATGCAGAGAAGGGTGGTTCTTTGCATCAAGCTGTTTCCCAGAATGCAAAAAGGTAGGGGGATTTCTTAATCATTGCTGTTTTCCAGGAGTACAGAGATCAGCAAACTTGAACACTGCAAAAACAAAACCAGAACTTTCCTTTTACTTCATGAGGTATTATTTTACCTCATGACAATGCTTCCCCATCATACCTTCCCTGTTCTCATCAGTTCGATTACTGAGAGCTCAACAGCTCTGTGACCAGAGTCCACTCAGAGCATTTCTGAAAGTGATTGCCCTTGAGCACATAGTACTCCACATTGATGCAGGTAAGGCTGCCATATGTGCTTAGGTAAGTGATGGGCATTTCCTCCTACTCCACCTTCTTCTTGACAATCATACTGTATCTAGAATAACCCTCAACTTGAGAAGGCTATTCCACATCTCCAGGAGAAGATTATATCCGTAAGAGTTTCTATCATCAGAAATCTCTCTTCCGTACACCATTCAGCATCCTCATACTGGTCCCTATTTGACTTTTTTCTGATATAAATTCCTTATTTCCTAAAATCCCTTTCACTGTGTCTTCAGGACTGCCCCACCGATACCAACTCCCTATGCTGCTCCAACTTCCTCTCAGGGCATTCCCTGTCCATCACCTTGATGACACTACTCTCCCATGGCCTATCAAGTGGACACTGTTTTCTCCCCTACCCAGTGCCCCTTCAGCTTCAATCATGCCAAAGGGGCGGGTGAGAAATGAGAGAATTCTGTTGGTATTTATCATGTTGATATTACATTTATAAATAAATTTATGGATAACTGATATCTTTTTGGTGTTAAATCCTACATATTTCAAAATATTGAAAGCAGTGGCGCCTGGGTGGCTCAGTGGGTTAAGCCTCTGCCTTCAGCTCAGGTCATGATCTCAGGGTCCTGGGATCAAGCCCCCCATCGGGCTCTCTGCTCCCCCCCCCAACCCCCGCCTGCCTCTCTCAGCCTACTTGTGATCTCTGCCTGTCAAATAAATAAACAAACTCTTAAAAAAAAAAAAAAAAAGATCAGGAGACTCCTCCCATGGTGAGATCCTTCTGAGGAAACCATTGGTTATTTGCTAATCTATGTTACATAACCAGGAAAATGTTATCTGAACTATACATTATATTTCATCTACTTAATTCTCACAACTTGAATATTTTAGTTGCAAGACATTCTGACTGAAATATTATCAATACTATATGATATTATTGTCACATGTCTCTTCTTTGGAGCTAAAAGTGCCTTGCAGACAGAAACTTCCTGCCATTCTCTCCATACACTGTCAGACAAGAGATCAACGGCCAAAGGAAGGGCCAAGAACGTGGTGGGTGAGAGACTCCCAAGCTACAAAATCCAAAGAGGTGGTTCCTCTGGGAATTCTGGCAAGTCCAACTCTTCTTGATTTGTGTGTCTGAGGTGCCTCACTCTAATTCTAGCCATGAAAAAGGTGTGGAGAGAAAAGCGTGTCCATAGAGGTGACACCAAAAAGAGGAACCAAGATATGAAAATATAACACCTCTACTTCAATTGAGTGTTTTAACATTTAACAGGCCGCTTGCCAAACATCTACTCACCCACTCAACTGTAAATCAAGATGGTTTCCAGGAAATCCAACTCACCTGAGATTTTGGTCCTAGACATTTTAACCTATCTAGCCTACTGAGTTAAAGAAATTAAAACTAAGTTAGGAAGTTATAAGTGGAAATACCAACTTTCTAATCTCTTGAAACTAGCTATGCATGAAACATTGCAAACACTCACTGGAAGTGTCTGAATCCTGACCCTGGGACTTTTGTTTTCATACAACTGCATGGTTTCAACTTGTGATCGTATGTGACCATGTCTAATGGTGGATGACACTGAGAGCAGAGCCCAGGGATAAAAGAGACCAGAATACTAATGGTGAATCTGGCAATATACTGTGTGTAACCTTTAGTAAAATCTAATATTCTCTGGGAATCAGCTTGTTCTCTAACTAAAGTGTTGAGAAAATAATCTCTGAGGTTTATTCTGACTTGAAAGTTCTTTGAAATCTTGGCCATTCCATGTGATTTCAGTCATGTGACTGACACAATCACTTTTCCTCAAATTCTTCAGGGGAAGCACTATTTTTCCTGTCCTTACCCAAGATGTAATGGTTAGGGTTACCTATAGGCCTTCCAAGGCACGGCCATGATAATACTTCAGAGCCCTAGTAATTTAAATTCAAATATGCATCATTCCTACAATAATCTTTAGAAAAGCAAGCCATCAGCATTCTAGTGCTTCATCCTGTTTTATGAAACTTGTCCCCATATGATAAAACTTGCAAAGAAAAAGATAGTTTGCATTGGTTATTAAATAATTTTCCCGCTCTTTATTTATAAGATCTGACTGGAAATAATTGGAATCAACAGCAAAGACTATTAAGTGCATAAAGCAAAGTGTTATCTCTATTCTCCTGAAGCTGCTTCAAAAAATTGAAGCAGGAGGAAAACTTCCAGACTCTTTCTATGAAGCCAGCATTACCCTGATCCCTAAACCAGGCAAAGACCCTACCAAAAAGGAGAATTTCAGACCAAAATCACTGATGAATATGGATGCCAAGATTCTCAACAAGATCCTAGCAAACAGGATCCAACAGTACATTAAAAAGATTATCCATCATGAACAGGTGGGATTCATCCCTGAGCTACCAGGATGGTTCAACATTCACAAATCAATCAATGTGATAGAGCAAATTAATAAGAGAAGAGAGAAGAACCACATAGTACTCTCCATTGATGCAGAAAAAGCATTTGACAAAATCCAGCATCCATTCCTGATTAAAACACTTCAATGTATAGGGATAGAGGGAACATATCTGAACTTCATAAAACCTATCTATGAAAGACCCACAGCAAATATCATCCTCAATGGGATGACTGCAGCCTTCCCGTTGAGATCAGGAACACGACAAGGATGCCCACTCTCACCATTCTTGTTCAACATAGTATTAGAAGTCCGAGCAACAGCAATCAGACAACAAAGAGAAATAAAGGTATCCAATTGGCAATTAAGAAGTCAAACTCTCTCTCTTTGCAGATGACATGATTCTTTATATGGAAAACCCAAAAGACTCCACCCCCCAACTATTAGAACTCATATAGCAATTCAGCAACGTGGCAGGATACAAAGTCAATGTACAGAAATCAGTGGCTTTCTTATACACTAACAATGAAAATACAGAAAGGGAAATTAGAGAATCGATTCCATTTACTATAGCACCAAGAACCATAAGATACCTGGGAATAAACCTAACCAAAGAGGTAAAGGATCTGTACTCAAGGAACTACAGAACACTCATGAAAGAAGTTGAAGAAGACACAACAAGACAGAAGACCATTCCATGCTCTTGGATCGGAAGAATAAACATTGTTAAAATGTCTATACTGCCTAGAGAAATCTATACTTTTAATGCCATTCCGATCAAAATTCCACTGGCATTTTTCAAAGAGCTGGAACAAACAATCCTAGAATGTGTATGGAATCAGAAGAGACCCAGAATCGCTAAGGAAATGTTGAAAAACAAAAATAAAACTGGGGGCATCACGTTACCTGATTTCAAGCTTTACTACAAAGCTGGGATCACCAAGACAGCATGGTATTGGCATAAAAACAGACACATAGACCAGTGGAACAGAGTAAAGAGCCCAGATATGGACCCTCAACTCTATGGTCAAATGATCTTTGACAAAACAGGAAAAAAAATATACAGTGGAAAAAAGACCGTCTCTTCAATAAATGGTGCTGGGAAAACTGGACAGCTATATGTAGAAGAAAGAAACTCGAGCATTCTCTTACACCGTACACAAAGATAAACTCAAAATGGATAAAAGAACTCAATGTGAGATAGGAATCCATCAGAATCCTAGAAAAGAACATAGGCAGTAACCTCTTCGATATCAGCCACAGCAACTTCTTTCAAGATATGTTTTGAAAGGCAAAGGAAACAAAAGTGAAGATGAACTTTTGGGACTTCATCAAGATCAAAAGCTTCTGCACAGCAAAGGAAAACAGTCAACAAAACAAAGAGGCAACGCATGGAATGGGAGAAAATATTTGCAAATGACAGTACAGACAATGTACTGATACACTGGTATCCAGGATCTATAAAGAACTCCTCAAACCCAACACACACAAAACAGACAATCATATCAAAAAATGGGCTGAAGATATGAACAGTCACTTCTCCAATGAAGACATACAAATAGCTATCAGACACATGAAAAAATGCTTATCATCACTAGTCATCAGGGAGATTCAAATTAAAACCACATTGAGATACCACCTTACACCAGTTAGAATGGCCAAAATTAGCAAGACAGGAAACAACATGTGTTGGAGAGGATGTGGAGAAAGATGAACCCTCTTACACTGTTGGTGGGAATGCAAGTTGGTACAGCCACTTTGGAGAACAGTGTGAAGATTCCTCAAGAAATTAAAAATAGAGCTTCCCTATGATCTTGCAATTACACTATTGGGTATTTACCCCAATGATACAGATGTAGTGAAAAGAAGAGCCATCTGTACCCCAATGTTTATAGCAGCAATGGCTACAGTCACCAAACTGGAAAGAACCAAGATGCCCTTCAGTGGACGAATGGATAAGGAAGATGTGGTCCACATACACTATGGAGTATTATGCCTCCATCAGAAAGGATAAATACCCACCTATTGTAGAAACATGGATGGGACTGGAAGAGATTATGCTGAGTGAAATCAGTCAAGCAGAGAGAGTCAATTATCATATGGTTTCACTT
This sequence comes from Mustela nivalis, assembly GCF_964662115.1. Classification (NCBI taxonomy): domain Eukaryota; kingdom Metazoa; phylum Chordata; class Mammalia; order Carnivora; family Mustelidae; genus Mustela; species Mustela nivalis. The sequence continues at coordinate 41,758,520 of NC_139022.1, read as the reverse complement.
ATTTGTGGAGCATAACAAATAACATGAAGGACAAAGGAGGATGGATAGGAGAAGGGAGTTCAGGGAAATTGGAAGGGGAGGTGAACCATGATAGACTATGGACTCTGAAAAACAATCTGAGGGTTTTGAAGGGTCAGGGGGTAGGAGGTTGGGGGAACGAGGTGGTGGGTATTAGGGAGGGCACATATTGCATAGAGCACTGGGTGTGGTGCAAAAACAGTGAATACTGTTATGCTGAAAAGAAATTAAAAAAAAAAGAAATCTTAAAAAAAAACTACTTTTAGGCAAAGAGAGATTACAGAAGATTATCACTGAAAAGTCTTATGTCTTGGATTTAGACAGCTGGAAAGAATATTGTGTTCCCCAAAACAATAAATAAAATAAATAAATAAATAAATAAATAAATAAGAAAAAAGTGGTGAAAAACTTTTTTAAAAATCCTAATTTTTCTCAAACCTGTCAGAAAGATGAATTTGCAAGGTAATCCTAGAGCCTAAAATTCAAGGGAAGACAGATCCTTCCTCAGAGTGATGGGATATAATCTTTGACTCACCTGTGGCACAACAAGGGAGGAAGAAATTCAAGTATCATACAAGTAGGTTGTAAGATTATAAGAATCCATGTAAATTTATTTTAATTGTTCTATCAGTCAGCATCCTCCAGAGAATCAGAAGCAATCGGCAAGTGAGAAGGAGAAAAGACAGAGAGAAAATTTAAGGAGTTGGCTCACACATTTACAGAGACTGGCAAGTCTGGAATCTGTAGGATAAACCAGCCAGATGGAAACACAGGGAAGAACTGATATTTTAGGTCACTACAAAGGCCTCTGATGGCAGAACTCTCCCAGCTCAGAAGAGGTCAGACTTTTGTTTTATTCGGGCCTTCCACTGATTGGATGAGGCCAAGCCATACAGTAGAAGGCAACTGGCCTTACACATAGTTCCCCCATTTAAATGTGAAGCTTGCCCAAAAACACTCTCACAGAAACATCCAGAGGAACACTTGACCACATATGTGGGCACTGTGGCCCAGACAAGTTGACATATAAAATTACCCATCCTGATGGGGCACCTGGATGGCTCAGTGGGTTAAGCCTCTGTCTTTGGCTCAGGTCATGATCTCAGGGTCCTGGGATGGAGCCTCATATTGGGCTCTCTGCTCAACTGGGAGTCTGCCTCTCCCTCTTTCTCTGCCTGCCTCTCTGTCTACTTGTGATCTCTCTATCAAGTAAATTTTGAAAAACAATTACCCATCATGATAGCTAAAGCCGGAATGTGGGTTAGCAGGAGAGAACAGAACCCTGGGAAGCTGTAAGCACAGGCAATTTTGTTCCTACTCTCTTCCAATGACCTCCATTGGTGCTCGTGCACAAGACCAGGGGCAAAGTGGGAGGCTGAGGAGATCCTTCCTTGGTGGGCAGGTCTAGAGGAATAAAGAGATGATCATGGTGAGAAAAGCCTAAAGCTCCAAGCCTAAAAGTCTTGATGAAATAAAATTCTAAAACACCTTAAACATCAAAGGAAATTCTACTACCCTGGGGACTTTTCATTATGGCTAAAAAAGTAAAAGAGAAAATCCTACTCCTGACAGGGGGCAACACACATTCCTGCATCCAGAATTCCATACAGTAGCATCCCATACCAATCCCATATGTACTCATGAGGAAAGGCAGAAAAACTGTTCCAGCACAAAACCTGCAAAATATACAAGGCAGAGGCTGGCTGGCATAGGGACAAGGAGCAGGATCACAGAGGAAACTCCACCCTTGAGAGCCAGGGACATGCAGCCCACTTAGGACTAAGGCTGGATCAGGAGAAGACACAACACCAGCAGGCTAAAAATAGCCAGACATGCAATAACATTTCTGGAGGAGAGGAAAAAATGTGAAGAGATACTCACGCCATGGCACAAGAAAAAATGAAGCCCAAGGGTACAAGAAAATCTCAAGAAAAACTCGGGGCACCTGGGTGGTTCAGATGGTTAAGCATCTGCTTTGGGCTCAGGTCATGATCTCTGGGTCCTGGGTTTGAGCCCTGTGTCAGGTTCCTGGCTCAGCAGAGAGTCTACTTCTCCCTCTCCCTCTGCTTCTCTCCCCTGCTCATGTTCTCTCTGTGTCTCTCTGTCTCAAATGAATAAATAAATAAATAAATAAAATTTTAAAATGAAAGAAAGAAAATCTCTCCAGCACACCAGATTCAACATAAACACAAGGAAACAGTAGAGCAATTTGACTCTAGTCTTGCATCAAGAGTAAATATAGCGACAAAAATTCCAAATTCAGCTCACCTCCTGACTCTATAGACCCTTATACTAAGGACACAGCAGAAGACACCTACACATTTCCAGGCCTAAATCTCATTTCTCTCTGTCCATTCTTACTATACATTATATCCATAGCTTAATAAAAAATTAGGAGATGTACACACAGCAAACAACTCACTGTCAAGAGATACAAAAGTCAGTAGAATTGGGCTCAGAGATTACTCAAATGTTCAATAGTAGAGAATGGTAGAGAGGAAGGAAAAAGAAAGTATAAGAAGCGATTTTTAGTAACCGAAATCCAGGCACAAGCCGTCAGATTTTAAGGGAACTTTACATGCACAGCATAATGAATTTGAAACAACCCAATCCTAGGTTCATCCTAATAAAACTCAGAATGCCAAGTATGAATTAAAATGTATACAATCATCTAAAAAGAAAAATGAGTTTACCTTTCCAAGGATAAAAATAAGATTTGCATTTTCCATCAGCATTACTGGAAACTAGAAAATGTAGCAATGTCTTTAAAATTCAGAAAAAAAAGAGATTTTGAATCTAGAACTCTACATTCAAAAATATCAGATTTGATTTTGAAAGCAATAGGCAGACATTTACAGCTAAAAAACTGTAAAGAGGACCTGAAGGAATATCCAAGAAAAATGTCCTTCTTTTTAAAAGATTTTATTTATTTATCTGGCAGATAGAGATCACAAGCAGGTGGAGAGGCAGGCAGAGAGAGGGGGAAGCAGGCTCCCTGATGAGCAGAGAGCCCGATGTGGGGCTCCATCCCAGAACCCTGAGATCATAACCTGAGCTAAAGGCAGAGGCCTCAACCCACTAAGCTACCCAGGCACCTGAAGAAAAATGTTTTAAAACATGATCATTTTTTCCCATGTTGACAGAGGAATCCAATTCAAACAGACCAAATAATAAGTATGATTAAAATGTTGCATGTCCTAAATTATAATGTGTATTTTAATTAGATCACTAGGTGATCTGTATGCATGTCAAAGCTTGATGAACATTGGTGTGAGTGCTCTAAATGGCTAGTTTACCATATCACAAATCAATTGATAAACTCAAAAGTTGACAAATCAAGAAGTCAAGGTTCAAGAATGACATTTAGGATCACAGGCAGAGGGAGTAACAAGCTGAGCTAAAAATAGAATTTTTTTTTTTTAAGAAAAGAGACAGCTATTACCTCTAAAAAGCAAGAGTATAGGGTGAAGTAGAGGTAAATCTTTACTTTTCAGATTCCATTATGGGTAGAGTTTGTGTTTAAATGTTATTTTTATAGCTATTATAAAGATCAAGGAGTGGGAACCCCAATGATACACAATATTCATAGTTGCAGAGCTGTTCTAAGCCTGTTAACTATTTAATTTGTTTACTTAAATTTGGTGTAATAGACCAGATAATCGTTACATTCAAATCAAGTTTACACAAAATAAACCATATTAAAATGAAGCATAGTATAAGATTTACAACTATAGTCAAAGTTCTATTTGTTTTTAAAGTATTCAATACAATAAAATTCCATTTCAGTTCAACAAAAGTCTTTGACGGTTTCTTAGATTTGATGGGAACAGAATTAGACTTGGAAATGTTTGCCTTTGGGAATAAAAACAATTATTGTTGAAAAATAGCTATTCATTGTTTATATCACAACGTAATAAAGTTCCAAATAATAGACCATTATTTCCATATATTCATAAATTGCAAGTAGTAGCTATCACCCATGAATCCATGTTTAAACCAGAGCAGATCTAAGATGAGATTAATCCCAATGCTCTGCTCTAAACCCTAAAAGGAATTAACCATTTTCTTGTCTTTATTGTTGAAATAAACCCACGCTATTCATAATTTCCTGGAGTGAAAAGTACAAACAACTACTGTTCATTAGTCAGCTGTGCTATGGTAATCAGCAACCTCCAAATCTCAATAGGTTCAGAATGCTATGCTAATGGAAACCCATCCCAACCCAACACCTGCTTATGGGGAAATGTACTCAAGGATGATTTTACGGAAACAGACATTTATTCCTCACTGCTGTTTAACGTTAGCAGCTATGGGTCTCTGCTTCTCAGGTCCTTTTTTTTTTTTTTTAAGATTTTATTTATTTATTTGACAGACAGAGATCACAAGTAGGCAGAGAGGCAGGCAGAGAGAGAGAGGAGGAAGCAGGCTCCCCGCTGAGCAGAGAGCCCAATGCGGGGCTTGATCTCAGGACCCTGAGATCATGACCTGAGCTGAAGGCAGAAACTAAACCCACTGAGCCCCCCAGGTGCCCCTTCTCAGGTCCTTTTATTCAAGGGCCCAGGGTGAAGGTGAGACGTCTACCTGGGACATATAGTTCGCAGAGAAAGGGGGGATAATAACCAGAGAATTGGCAGAAACAGACACAACAGCCATTGAAGATTTGTGCTTGGATGTGATATATTTAACTTCTGATCACACTCCCTTGGCCAAAAGGCCAATGTCTGTGGGGAAGGAATCTCAATTTCAGCAGGACACACAGCAATTTGCATAGAAATGGATAGGAACCAGGACACCTGATTGGCGCTATCACAGTCAGTTTAGTGTCCAACTCTTGGTTTCTACTCAGATCATGATCTCAGGGTCCTGAGATCGAGACCTGTGTTGGGCTCCATGATCAGTGCAGAATCTGCTACAGATTCTCTCTCCCTCTCCCTGCCCCTGCCCCCCCTTTCTCTCCCTTACTCCCTTATTTTATTTGAGAGAGAGAGCCCCAAAGCTCTCTCTCTCAAATAAATAAACCTTAAAAAAATAAAAAAGAAACAGGTAGGAATAATCTTCTTTTACAACAGAGAAGTAAATTTTGGGAAACATTAATATTCTGTAATCCCTTTCTTTTCCTTTAACATGCATGCTCACCCAAGAGATGTTCTGAGGTCATACCTTAGATGATGGAGTATTCCACAGAGGGTTGGGAAAGCTGTATTGAATTCCTGTAGAAAGTATGGCTGAGTAAATTGAATAATGAAACATTTTTAATCTTAACTTGACAAAAATCCTGCATTTTTTGTTAAACTGATGCCATCCCAATTTATCATTTAACTATATGATGAAATAATGGATTTATGAAGATTTTCATGTGGCATATTTCAAAGGACAATAAAAAACAAGAAATATAGGACATGTTTCAATTAATCAGGGGTTAAACTGGGATCCAAATTTGACATCAGTTGAGTTCTAAATATCGATTTTTCAGTTGAGGTGAGAAAGCTTTTTAATTCCCATCAGATCTGTGCAAAATAGAGAGCTCAGGAAAGAATTTTCTATGAAACATTAGCATTTGTCAGACTATGTGATTTTTTCCCATTTATATGCAGAATATATGCTAGCTAGAATGCAGAGTCTAAAACTTTGTCAATATCATTCTGCCACATTTATTAGTTAAGTTGCCCTCTACCTCTTATCCAAAAAGCTATCCGTCTTCAATCAACAGATTGTGTGATGGTAAAATTCTGACAGTACTGAACTAGTGATACAAAGGATAAATACTTTCACCTGGATAGAGGATAGAAAATGGGGAAAAAAAATTGCTACTTGATGGTTTTTATTATAAAATTCAAAGCTTAAAGTGTTGCTCTTTTTATACACCCCCGCCACACACTAATACTGAGAAGGTACTGATTGCTCTATATAAGCAGTAAACCTCTAGGGATAAAACTGTACCCTATTGATAGAAGTGAATAGTCACTTCTTTTTTTTTTTTTTTTTTTTTACTATTTTGTATTCACACACAAAGCTGTACAGTAAGGAAAATACCCCCTTCTTCTTGAATTTTAAGGCAAAATACTAAATAGATGTAAGCTTTCCAATGTAAAAACATTGATACAGAGCTAATTTCATTTTCTTCATCATCATGGATATTATAATAGATGAAATAAACCTCATGTAGAAATATAAAATATATCTCCACCCATGGGGTTTGGGATAGGGACGTACCAAAGTTTTGGAGGCACTAGAAAATAGGGCAGTAAAAATAACACTGTAACTTTTGCCAACTCTATTTCATTTTGTAAAAATCCAGTTCATATATATAGACAACTCTTAAAAAGTTTCTGGCATGAGGAGTTACAAACAGTGCTATATTTGAATCTCAGCTGTGTCACTCTGGGAAAGTCAATTAAGCTGTCTGAGCTTCATGTATTAAGTGGGGAAACAAAGACATACCTTGACATATTTTAAGAATTAGAGAGAATGCATAGCATAGTTTTTAAGCACAATTCCACACAAGTGGAATTCAATTTTTGCAAGTCTTCATTGTTGTGATGGTTGTTTTTAATGTTTATTAATATGTAAAAGAATGAAAACTTCAAGAAGCTACTCTGGTGCTAATTTTAGAGTCCGTTCAAAATATTTTGGGAGTATGCTATAGACAGGGCAATGTGTTAAAGGCTAGGAGAGATACAAAAAAAAAAAAAGGTTGTTGGGGGGACAGGCTTCTTTATTATCTGTTGTAAATGTGAGATTGAAAAGCAAGAAGATGACTTAGCTAGAAAAAAAAAAGGGTTATTTGGTTATCACTTCTGTGATTGAATAAAAAGGAGAGTTCTGTGCATTCTGGATGTTTCAGCAGGCGTGAGAGAAGCAGCAGTCTTTCTCAGGGCTTCTTTTTGATCATAGAAGATGTGGTACAATGAGAAATAGATACCTGGTCTTTCTCCCTAGTTCCTGACACAGAGCTCTCAAATCCTACATAATTTCCTAAGTCACAGGAGCACCTAATCTAGTAAGACAACCCTCGGTGGGACCCTAGATGGCTTTGGGATAGGGCCTGGTCACCAGAAAGACCAAAGCCTGGTCTGAGGCTTTCAGTCCTATCTCTCAGTCTGTGGAGAAGGGAGAGAGAGAGGGAAGATTTAGTCGGCACCTATGGTCCCTGGTTTAATTCATCATGTCTATGTAGTGCAAACTCCAGAACATACACTACATGACCAGGTTTGCAGAGTTTCCAGGTTAGTCAACATATGGAAGGGCTGGCAGGGTGCAACCCTCCCCTCCCATACACCTTGCCCTATACATCTCTTCCATCTGACTTTCTGAGTTGTATCCTTTATAATAAATCAGTAATAGCTTGATAATTCTTTAGAATATCAGTAATAATAAATAAAGGGCTTTCCTGAGATCTGTTAACTGTTCTAGCACATATCAAACTTGAGGCAGGGTGACAAGAACTCCCAATCTTGGGGGAGGAGTCAAGATGGCAGAGAAGTAGCAGGAAATCAGCTAGATAGCTTATCTAAAGATTGCAAACACCCACAAATCCAAAGGGAGATCAAAGAGAAGAAGAACAGCAATTCTAGAAACAGAAAATCAACCACTTTCTGAAAGGTAGGACTGGTGGAGAAGTCAATCCAAAGCGAGGTGAAGATAGACCGCGGAGGGAAGGGCCAGCTCCCGGCAAGCAGCGGAGCAACGTAGCACAAAATCAGGAAGTCTGTTCCGCTGAGGGACATCACTCCACAGGCTAAACCGGGGTGAAGACCATGCAGGGTCAGCAAGGCCTCAGGTCCCGCAAGGCCACAGAAGGACCGGGGGTGTCTGAGTGTTGCAGAGCTTGCAGGTATTAGAACCGAGAAGCTGGTTACAGAGACAGAGCCGAGGAGTGAGCTCTCAGCTCAGGGTTACCTTGAAACAGTCGCAGGCTTGGTGAGCTCTGAGTGCGGCCAGAAGCCAGGGAGATGGGAGTAATTGGGCGCTATTCTCTGAGGGTGCATTGAAGAGCACTCAGTTCCTCTGGGCTGGAGACTGGGAGGCCGCCATTTCCATTCCCATCCTCTGGAACTCTTCGGAAAGCATTCAGGGAACAAAAGCTCCTGAAAGCAAACCCAAGCAGATTACTCAGCCCGGCTGCTGGTAAGGGCTGTGCAATTCTGCCTGGGGAAAAGACACTTGAGAATCACTACAACAGGCCCCTCGTCTAAAAGATCAACAAGAAATCCATCCAGGACCAAGTTCACCTACCAAGGAGTGCAGTTTCAATACAAGGAGAACAGCGGAATTCCAGAGGAGGAGAAAGCAAAGCACGGAACTCAAGATTCTTTAGTCTTGCAGTTAATTTAAATTTTTTTTTCTTCTTCTAAATTTTTTTTAACTTTTAACCTTTTCTTTTTTAACGTTTTTCAAATGGTTTATCATATATATATATATATATTTTTTCTTTTTTTATTTTTCTTTATTCATTTTCTTTTTTTAATTGTTTCTTTTTTTTTTTTTTTTCTGAACCTCTTTTTATCCCTTTTCTCCCACCAAGGATTTGGGATCTCTTATGATTTGGTTAAAGCATATTTTTCTGGGGACTTTCTCACCCTTTTAGTATTTTACTTGCATCTTCATATACTCTTATCTGGACAAAATGACAAGGCAGAAAAATGAACCACAAAAAAAAGAACAAGAGGCAGTACTGAAGGATAGGGACCTAATCAATACAGATATTGATAATATGTCAGATCTAGAGTTCAGAATGATGATTCTCAAGGTTCTAGCCGGGCTCGAAAAAGGTATGGGAGATAGTAGAGAAACCCTCTTGGGAGATATAAAAGCCCTTTCTGGAGAAATAAAAGAACTAAAATCTAACCAAGCTGAAATCAAAAAGGCTACTAATGAGTGCAATAAAAAATGCAGGCTCTCACTGATAGCATAAATGAGGCAGAAGAAAGAATTAGTGATATAGAAGACCAAATGACAGAGAATTAAGAAGCTGAGCAAAAGAGGGACAAACAGCTACTGGACTACGAAGGGAGAATTTGAGATAAGTGACACCATAAGACAAAACAACATTAGAATAATTGGGATTCCAGAAGAAGAAGAAGGAGAGAGGGGAGCAGAAGGTATATTGGAGAGAATTATTGGAGAGAATTTCCCAATTATTGCAAAGGGAACAAGCATCAAAATCCAGGAGGCACAGAGAACGCCCCTCAAAATCAATACGAATAGGTCCACACCCCTTCACCTAATAGTAAAATTTACAAGTCTTAGTGACAAAGAGAAAATCCTGAAAGCAGCCCAGGAAAAGAAGTCTGTAACATACAATGGTAAAAATATTAGATTGGCAACAAACTTATCCACAGAGACCTGGCAGGCCAGAAAGAGCTGGCATGATATATTCAGAGCACTAAATGAGAAAAACATGCAGGCAAGAATACTATATCCAGCTAGGCTATCACTGAAAATAGAAGGAGAGATTAAAAGCTTCCAGGACAAACAATAACTGAAAGAATTTGCAAACGCCAAACCAGCTCTACAGGAAATACTGAAAGGGGGCCTCTAAGCAAAGAGAGAGCCTAAAAGTAGTAGATCAGAAAGGAACAGAGACCATATACAGTAACAGTCATTTTACAGGCAATACAATGGCACTAATTTCATATCTCTCAATAGTTACCCTGAATGTTAATGGGCTAAATGCCTCAATCAAAAGACAGGGTATCAGAATGGATAAAAAAACAAAACCCATCTATATGTTGCCTCCAAGAAACACTTTTTAGACCCGAAGACACCTCCAGATTTAAAGTGAGGGGGTGGAAAAGAATTTACCATGCTAATGGACATCAGAAGAAAGCAGGAGTGCAATCCTTACATCAGATCAATTAGATTTTAAGCCAAACACTATAATAAGAGATGATAAAGGACACTATATCATACTCAAAGGATATGTCCAACAAGAAGATCTAACAATTTTAAATATCTATGCCTCCAACGTGGGAGCAGCCAACTATATAAACCAATTAATAACAAAATCAAAGAAACACATCAACAATAATACAATAACAGTAGGGAACTTTAACACTCCCCTCACTGAAATGGACAGATCATCCAAGCAAAAGATCAACAAGGAAATAAAGATCTTAAATGACACACTGGTCCAGGTGGACATCACAGATATTCTGAACATTTCATCCCAAAGCAACAGAATACACATTCTTCTCTAGTGCACATGGAACATTCACCAAATAGATCACATCCTGGGTCCTAAATCAGGTCTCAACCGGTATCAAAAGATTGGGATCATTCCCTGCATATTTTCAGAACACAATGCTCTGAAGCTAGAACTCAACTACAATAGAAAGTATGGAAAGAACCCCAATACATGGAGACTAAACAGCACCCTTTTAAAGAATGAATGGGTCAACCAGGAAACTAAAGAAGAATTGAAAAAATTCATGGAAACAAATGATAATGAAAACACAACATTTCAAAATCTGTGGGACACAGCAAAGGCAGTCCTGAGAGGAAAATATATAGTGGTACAAGCCTTTCAAAGAAACAAGAAAGGTCTCAAGAAAACAACCTAACCCTTAACCTAAAGAAGCTGGAGAAAGAACAAGAAAGAAACCCTAAACCCAGCAGGAGAAGAGAAATCATAAAGATCAGAGCAGAAGTCAATGAAATAGAAACCAAAAAAACAATAGAACAAATCAATGAAACTAGGAGCTGGTGCTTTGAAACAATTAATAAGATTGATAAACCCCTGGCCAGACATCAAAAAGAAAAGAGAAAGGACCCAAACAAATAAAATCATGCATGTAAGAGGAGAGATCACAACTAACACCAAAGAAATACAAACAATTATAAGAACATATTGTGAGCAACTCTACGCCAACAAACTTGACAATCTGGAAGAAATGGATACATACCTAGAGACATATAAACTACCACAACTGAACCAGGAAGAAACAGAAAACCTGAACAGACCAATAACCAGTAAGGAGATTGAAACAGTCATCAAAAATCTCTAAACAAACAAAAGCCCAGGCCCAGATGGCTTCCCCAGGGAAATTCTACCAAACACTTAAAGAAGAACTAATTCCTAGTATCCTGAAATTATTCCAAAAATTAGAAATGGAAGGAAAACTTCTAAACTCATTTTATGAGGCTAGCATCACCTTGAACCCAAAACCAGACAAAGATCCCATCTATAAAAAAAACTACAGACCAATATCCTTGATGAATACAGATGCGAAAATTCTCACCAAAATACTAGCCAATAGGATTCAACAGTACATTAAAAGGATTATTCACCACGACCAAGTGGGATTTATTCCAGGGCTGCAAGTTCGGTTCAACATCCACATATCAATCCATGTGATACAATACTTTAATAAAAGAAAGAATAAGAACCATATGATGCTCTCAATAGATGCTGAAAAAGCATTTGACAAAGTACAGCATCCCTTCCTGATCAAAACTATTCAAAGTATAGGGATAGAGGGCACATACCTCAATATTATCAAGGCCATCTATGAATAACCCACCGCAAATACCATTGTCAATGGGGAAAAACTGAAAGCATTTCTGTTAAGGTCAGGAACACGGCAGGGATGTCCATTATCACCACTGCTATTCAACATAGTTCTAAAAGTTCTAGCCTCAGCAATCAAACAACAAAAGGAAATTAAAGGCATCCAAATCAGCAAAGAAGAAGTCAAACTATCACTCTTCACAGATGATATGATACTATATGTGGAAAACCGAAAAAACTCCACTCCAAAACTGCTAGAACTTGTACAGGAATTCAGTACAGTGTCAGGATATAAAATCAATGCACAGAAATCAGTTGCATTTCCCTACACGAACAACAAGACAGAAGAAAGGGAACTTAAGGAGTCAATCCCATTTACAATTGCACCAAAAACAATAAGATACCTAGGAATAAACCTAACCAAAGAGGCAAAGAATCTATACTCAGAAAACTATAAAGTACTCATGAAAGAAATTGAGGAAGACACAAAGAAATGGAAAAATGTTCCATGCTCCTGGATTGGAAGAATACATATTGTAAAAATGTCTATGCTACCTAAAGCAATCTATACATTTAATGCATTCCTATCAAAGTACCATCCATCTTTTTCAAAGAAATGGAACGAATAATCCTAAAATTTATATGGAACCAGAAAAGCCCTCGAATAGCCAAAGGAATATAGAAAAAGAAAGCCAAAGCTGGTGGCATCACAATTCCAGACTTCAAGCTCTATTACAAAGCTGTCATCCTCCAGACAGCATGGTAATGGCACAAAAACAGACACATAGATCAATGGAACAGAATAGAGAGCCCAGAAATAGACCCTCAACTCTATGCTCATCTGATCTTCGACAAAGCAGGAAAGAATGTCCAATGGAAAAAAGACAGCCTCTTCAATAAATGGTGATGGGAAAATTCGACAGCCACGTGCAGAGAAATGAAATTGGACCATTTACTTACATCACACATGAAAATAGACTCAAAATGGATGAAGGACCTCAATGTGGGAAAGGAATCCATCAAAATCCTTGAGGAGAACACAGGCAGCAACCTCTTCGACCTTAGCCTCAGCAACATGCTCCTAGGAACATCGCCAAAGGCAAGGGAAGCAAGGGCAAAAATGAACTATTGGGATTTCATCAAGATCAAAAGCTTTTGCACAGCAAAGGGAACAGTTAACAAAACCAAAAGACAACTGTCAGAATGGGAGAAGATATTTGCAAACGACATATCAGATAAGGGGCTAGTGTCCAAAATCTATAAAGAACTTAGGAAACTCAACACCCAAAGAACAAATAATCCAATCAAGTAATGGGCAGAGGACACGAACAGACATTTCTGCAAAGAAGACATCCAGATGGCCAGCAGACACATGAAAACGTGCTCCATATCACTCGGCATCAGGGAAATACAAATCAGAACCACAATGAGATATCACCTCACACCAGTCAGAATGGCTAAAATCAACAAGCCAGGAAATGACAGATGCTGGCGAGAATGTGGAGAAAGGGAACCCTCCTACACTGTTAGTGGGAATGCAAGCTGGTGCAACCACTCTGGAAAGCAGCCTCGAGGTTCCTCAAAATGTTGAAAATAGAACTGCCCTATGACCCAGCAATGGTACTACTTGGTATTTACCCTAAAGATACAAACATAGTGGTCCGAAGGGGCACGTGCACCCGAATGTTTATAGCAGCAATGTCTACAATAGCCAAACTATGGAAAGAACCTAGATGTCCATCAACAGATGAATGGATAAAGAAGATGTGGTATATATACACAATGCAATACTATGAAGCTATCAAAAGAAATGAAATCTTGCCATTTGTGATGATGTTGATGGAAATAGAGGGTATCATGTTTAGCGAAATAAGTCAATTGTAGAAAGACAACTAACATATGATCTCCCTGATATGAGGAAGTAGAGATGCAACATTGGGGGTTAAAAGGGTAGGAGAAGAATAAATGAAACAATATGGGATTGGGAGGGAGACAAACCATAAGTGACTCTTAATCTCACAAACAAACTGAAGATTGCTGGGGGGAGGGGGTTGGGAGGAGGGGGATGGGGTTATGGACATTGGGGAGGGTATGTGCTATGGTGAGTGCTGTGAAGTGTGTAAACCTGGCGATTCACAGACCTGTACCCCTGGGGATAAAAATATATTATATGGCTATAAAAAATAAATGAATAAATAATACAATTTAAAATTAAAAAAAGAAAAAGAACTCCCAATCTCTAGCCACGTGGCCAGGAGCACAGGTAGAAATTTGGGACTTGCAATTTGTATCTGATGTGAGAGTGGTCTTGTGGGACTGAGCTCTTATTCTGTGGGATCGGCATTAACTCTAGATAGTTAATATCAGAATTGAACTGTAGGACACCCTGTTCATGTCCAGACAATTAAGAGCACTCATTGGTATGGGGAAAAACCTCCACATATTTGGCGTCAGAAGTTTTAAAGAGAAAGGAATTAGAAACAGTGTGTAAAAATAAACAAACCAACAAAATAAAACAAACTTGCTGCAGTTATTCCAGGTAAATTCCTAGGTAAATAGGATTCCAAAGCAATTTGATAAACAGGATACAAAATGGTATGTGTATTTTTTTTTTAATTGACTTGGTCATGAAATTTTAATGGTGCTTTGAATTCCCAAGAGGAATTTAACAATAGGATAAATTAAAATTGGAACAGGTATGATGAAAAACAGCTAATGGTTAGTTCAAGGAAGAGTTAAAATCTTATCTAGGGTTTTATATATTTTTTTATTTTTCCTGATATGTTTGTATATGAAGAATCCGTCATTAATCATTACACCGGCTTATATTTTATACTGAAATCGTAATGAGCGACAACTCAAGTTAGAACCACTGAGTGCCTAAGATAGTCAGATTTTCCAATGAGCCCAACAGCACCAATTTTAAAATAAAATGGACAAATGTCAGAAGGGCATATAAGGAATAGTAATAAGAATAGAATTGTCTGCAAAAGAAACGTTTGCCTAATAATGGCTTAAAAAGTTTTATTTTAATTCAGTGATAGAAAAATAATAGATTTTAATTATACTTAGTATTATTGAGTCTAAAGATAGAGATAAAAATCTTGAAAGGTGCTCTTTTACAATTATGTGGAAACATACGGTTTCAAGAATATAGAGACCAAACTTTTGATATTTCTTGATATATGCAACCATTTCATATTTGTCTAATTAACACATAAAACATGACAGAAGACTAAAATCCCACAGTCTACACTCCCATTAACTAAACTGTCATACATTCTATTAAATATATAAACCGCAAATTCTGACCTGGCCATAAATAAAAGATTGTATAATCACTTTCTAAGGAATTGTCAAACTAATGAAGAAAAACAAAATGAAAGAAATAGACCTAATACTAATGTTTGCTTTCCAAAATGGTAAGCCAATAACTATTTTAAAAACTTGTAATTAACACAAAGATCATGCATACACTCATTGAAAGAGCCAAACTATAAATAATAGAAAGCCCATTTGTGTGGGTGCCTTGGAAAAATATTTTTTGGCCATTTACATATTTGGTACCAAAAAAATTCTTAGTCACAGTTTCTAATACAAAGGCAAAATGATTCTTTACATGGCATGAGACGATCCCTAGGAAATGTGACATATAAAGAGAATCAGGTTTTAAAAGCTTAACTCCTGTTTTAAAAGCTTTTTATTAGAACAGACATAAACAGTACTGGACATAAGCAGTATCAGAGAGAAATAGTTTCTTTTATTAGGTTAACATAAGGCCACAAATTCATCATTGGACAGTGTGTTTGTGTCATTCCTTCACTCAGTGTGTGCTATGATTTTCTGTTAATCCCTATTCTTTCCTCTCTTTCTCTCTTCTTCCTGATTTCAAGTGTTCTTTTGCAAACACTCAACTGCTATTTCTAGTAAAAATTCTGTAGTTCATAACTTTTATAAAAAACATTCCCCCTCCAAAGGACAATGAAGGAAATGAAAATACAAAGAGAAAAAAGTGAGTATGTAACTAACAGTCTCATAGTTAAACAGTACCTAAAGTACCATCAAGATCATAGTTCTTGAGGAAGCTGAAAATTAAGAAGGAAAACCATTCTAAATATAAAAATAAAACCTAACAAAGAAGTTTGTTTAATTTATCAATTAAAGTAACTAACAGCTTTGAAGAAGTAATTAAGAACAAAAATCTTCTGTATAATGAAAATAAAAATTGCATACGGAAACCAACTGTTCTAGAAGATTATATAAGGGAAACAAAATTGCACTTTTAAGAATTAATGAACACCTAAGATTTTTTTTGGTACAAAATATGTAAATGGCCAAAAAATATTTTTCCAAGGCACCCACACAAATGGGCTTTCTATTATTTATAGTTTGGCTCTTTCAATGAGTGTATGCATGTTCTTTGTGTTAATTACAACAAGTTAATAAAATAGTTATTGGCTTACCATTTTGGAAAGCAAACATCAAGTATTATGTCAGCAGCAAGGATACTAATTTTGACGATGACAATGGGGTAGCTTTTTGTTTGTTTGGTTCAACCAAGAGAGAATTAATTTGCTAATTGAGAGCACTACATTATAAGGTGTTCTTTTTCTAGAAACTTATTTCCATTTCACTCTTCCGATACTCAAGAGAGTACACAAAACATATCTGGTGACCCAGTTCTTAGTTCACTTCGAAAGATTCCTTAGTCAGAAGTCTCTAACTTCCCACCGGCTCAGAACAAAAGAAGTGATGAGATCATCAAATCTGTATTAGAGAAAAATTTGAGACTATAAACTTTATACCCCACAGAGCTAGCAATAATTGCAACAGAGAGGTGGGGAAAATATTAGGAATCATGAAAAGAGTAATTCCTAATAGTTGAGTTCTCACTAATCACTGTCAGGAAGCCAGTGCTGATTAAAAGTGTTCAGAGGGCCATCAGAACCTGGCAGGCCAGAGGGCACTGATTTTCAATTCACAGCAGTATCATGTGAGCGTTTCATTTGAAAAATGCATGACCCAGTCCTGAAGGAATATTTTACATATTTATTAGCCTTGAACTCAACCCAGCCTTACCCGCCCCCCCTGGTCAAAAACCCCCATGATTTCAGGACATCTTTCTCAAGAAAATGTATTATCCTTTTTGTGTGACAATAAAGAAATCAACACGCTAGGTACATTGTACTTGGAGTATATTGAAATTGGAAATGGTGGTTAAGTCAAAAATATGTAATTAACCCTTGGTTCAATCCATATACTGCAAAAAATGATAATGTACTAAAGAAGGGCTATTCAAATCACAAATAGGAAAAATGATTAGGTGTAGCTCTCAATGAGACCTCGGGTATTATTTAACTCAGAGCATCATTGACAATGTTTTAAAGCTCACGGAAAGACTCTAAGAAATTAAATTAGCCATTAGTAAACCAATGAATAAACCACCATGTAGATAGATTATACAGTGAGATATAAGAAGGTAACATTCATTTGAGAATTAGCACTTAGTGACAAATGATTTCTTTTTTGCATTTTTAAAATTCAAAATAGAACCCAAAGTACCAATCCCAAACATCGTATCTTTAATTAAAACTTGGAAATTCAACACAAATAGTTACCACTGGAACTAAGTTAACATTCATTCAATTTTCAGCAGATCATGTAGCTGAAAATTCGCTATCCTATACCTTACCTTCTTCCTCTGTAAAATGGATAAAAGAATACATAACAAATAAGGTTGCAATGGGGATTAAGTGAGCAAATATATGCAAAGTAATTATTTCGGTACCAAGTAAAAACTGAAATAATAGTACATACCATTACTCCAATTTAAAAAAATAAAAACCACTCTGCCAATACTATACACTGGCTAGACTTGATTACTTTTCATACATTTTCCTTAACCCTCTAGCATCCTTGAAAAATTCATTATCCCTGCTTTATAAAAAACAGGCACAGACAGATCCAATAGCTTAGAGAATTAGTAAGTAGAGAAATTCAGATTAAAATGAATGTTTGGGGCACCTGGATGGCTCAGTGGGTTAAGCCTCTGCCTTTGGCTCAGGTCATGATCTCAGGGTCCTGGGATCAAGCCCCGTATAGGGGTCTCTGCTCAGCAGGGAGCCTGCTTTCCCCTCTCTCTACCTGCTTCTCTGCATGCTTGTGATTTCTGTCTGTCAAACAAATAAAATCTTTAAAATAAATAAATAAATAAAATAAAATGAATGACCACAAAACCCACTTAGCTTCAACTACACCAGTGGTTCCCAAACTTCATGTAATAAAAAGCTTGGAAAGCCTGTCAAAAATAGTTGCTGGATATGATCAACAGAGGTTCTGATTGAGACTAAGGGGATAGCCATGAATTTGCATTTATAACCAGCTTACACGTGATGCTGGTGCCCCTATTCGAAGGACCACATTTTGACTAAACAATACCATACAGTCTCTCTGAAAATTCAGGATAAATTGGTGGTAATTGCACCCCTCTTAGAAGGCCCTTTTTAAAAACCTGTAGACGGATATGTAGAAAGGCTAGATAATGCATCTGTATTCAATTTCATCATTTAAAAATCCAGGCTGAAGACTGGTTATAGGGCAAAATGTATTTCCCTTTATTAAATGGAGTTCTGAATTCCCTCCCTTCAAAAACAAAAACAAAAACACTTCAAAAGAATCATGGTTTCTTAAATTCCCAAGTAAGCCAAATATCAGAATTTTCAGAGAAATCTCTGAACGGAATGATTTTATGAGCTATATAGTTATAACTGAAGAATTGATAAAGTATACAAATGAGCATGATATTCATGTTAGAATGCTACTGTCTGTACTGCTCTAGATAGATAGCACACTCAACACCTGTAATGATTTCAAATGGTACTTGGTCAGGATTTTGCACTAACTATTAATTGATTCCTGTGCAGGCACTGTTATATGGATGAAGATTTCAATTACCCTAATTTAAATACTTGGAGAAAAGTATTCAACAAACTTGCTGAGTAGAAGATATTATCTTAAAAAAAAATACGTATCTAAATATATCTTTGGTCAAAGAACCACTGGGAGGACCAATGAAGAGAAAGTATGCAATTAATTAAATAAACAATGGTTCTTTCTGTGAAATCTGAGACAGGTCATCATGCATCACTCCTACCCACCTGAACTCTTTTGGTGATGGGAAATTCATCAGGCTGTGTATTTTACTTCTATTTATTAGAAAGTTTTCTCATTTATTCTATGCACTTTGTCTGGGGTCCATGCAAACTCCTTCCCCAATGTAGCCTGGAGCTGATCTACAAGGCTGAAATCCTAAGCAAACATTTGCAAACCATTGGTAAGCACATCTGCCATCAACTCAGCAACTCAAAACAGGTCCACAACCATTGATTTACACCATGAATTCTGCCCTCTTGCAAAAACTCATTCCGCCTACTTGTGCCATTGGGAATTTTATAGCCTAAAAATTTGGTACCTCTTCATTATATCAACCTTCTCATTACTTTGAAAGCAGCCATCTTCTCCTCCCCCAACTGACTGGTCTTCTCTTTCACACATTTAACTTTTTTTTTTTTTTTAAGATTTTATTTATTTATTTGACAGAGATCATAAGCAGGCAGAGAGAGAGAGGAGGAAACAGGCTCCCTGCTGAGCAGAGAGCCCGATTCAGGGTTTGATCCCAGGACACTGGGAGCTGAAGGCAGAGGCTTTAACCCACTGAGCCACCCAGGCACCCCTCACACATTTGACTTTTCCAGTTGTCTCACCATTCCAGTTTGATGTGCTTTCCAGACACTTGAATTTTCCTCTTCTCCAGGATCACTAAATATATACTTTGAGGTATCTTAGTAATCACAATATTTTTATGTAACTGAATTTATGTAATTAATTTTTTCTCAATGTAAATCATACCCAGTATAAACTAAAATGCAGCTTATTCTCCCACTAGTATTTATAATAAGTGAAGATAGCACTAGCATATGGTTTCACCTACATGTGAAATAGATAGCATGGAGGACATTAGGAGAGGGGAGGGAAAATGAAGGGGGGGCAGATCTCAGAGGGGGAGAGGATCCATGAGAGACTATGGAATCTGGGAAACAAACAGAGAGTTTTAGAGGGGAGGACTGTCTGGGGATGGGTTAGCCCAGTGATGGGTATTAAGGAGGGCATGTATTACATGGAGCACTGGATGTGTTACACAAAAACAATGAATCATGTAACAGTACATCAAAAACTAATGGTGCAAAAATAAAAAAAAAAAAAACAATGATGTACTCTATGGTGACTAACATAACATAATAAAATTAAATTAAGTAAAACAAAATAAAAGGTAAAATTTTGTGTATTCCCTAACATTAGCACTGCTTTCTTTGGCCTAATGCTTAATTTCATGGCAGAGGTGGGAGGGAAGTCTTTCAACCATTCCAAAAATATTTTGCATTTTTCACTTGCTCTGTGTCAATGTACTTAAATGCACTTCAAAATTAATAATACACCCACAAAAAATAGAAGAGTATACATTAATTGATACACACAGGAGTCTTCATGCTTAATCTAATTACGCATTCTATTGTTCTTGATGGCAAAAAATTTAAAAACCTTTCCTTCTAACTAGAAAGAACTTTCCAGAGAACCTGCAGCAGCAATTTTTAAATCATCTTACTTCTAACCTGCACATTGTGCTATGAGGTTAAGTACAAAAGACACAAAGAAAACAAAAATATAGGAGGGCCCAGGGATGATATTGATGATATTGATTGTAAGAACAGACACAAATAAAGGGAAAAAGGACTCTGAGAACAGAGAGGATAGAAAATACCCAAGTGAACTACAAATTGTCCTGTTTTTAGGGATAGTGATTATAGCCCACGGCCATTTGGGGAATTATCTGTAAGACATTTATTATTTTTAATGTTATTTAAAGGCACTAAAAGTTGATCTGACAAAAAAACAAACAAACAAATAAATAAATAAAAACATATTTAGGTTAACAATCAATAAGGATTACCCATGAATTTCCCAGCTTATTCATCTATTGCTCACTTGGCTAAGGCTCAAAGGAACCCCCAATACAAGTGAATTTTAATGAGGAAAATGAAAGAGCACAACAGTAAACGTTTGATGATGGATCAAACTGAGAATTTTGCTCTGGACTTGACACCTTTGTAAGATCCATAATAACACTAATCATAATTTTACTAAATATAACACATTTACTGAGGACTCATACTGTAACAATGTGTTTAGTATAGAAAGTCAATTACCTCATTTACAACTTGGAGCTATTAGTTAGGTCAGGGGTTGCCAAACTGGATCCTAGTGCCAAATCTGACCTACCATCTGTTTTTGTAAAAAAAAAAAAAAAAGAAAAAAGGAAAAGAAAAAAAAAGTCGTATTGGAATGCAGTCATATTCATTTACATATAGCATCTCTGACTGCTTTCACCCTACAAAGGCAGAGTCGGGTAGTTGTATCAGATCATGTATTCAGCAAAGCCCAAAATATTTGTTTATTTAGCCTGTTACAGGAAAAGTCTGCCAACTCCTGAAGTAGATGCTATCAATTTTACTTTTATTTTCAGTTGAAAAAAACTAAGGTATCCAGTCTATTGCGGTTGACCGGATTATGTTCTATGATTGTCCTTGACTGACAACAAACAGTTCATGGTCCAAGTTACAAGCATATACCAAAATGACCTTCTCAATGAGAAAGAAGATGTGTAGCTCTTCCTTCTACGCCCCACATCCTGCAGCCAACAGTGAAGTCACAATATGTGAATTTTAGAAAGCTTAAATTAATGGATGAAATTTGGATTTTGAAACATATTAATTCAATCTGAAGAACGGGAAAAATAAAGGGGACAGAGTACATTTATCTTACATATCTGCTCCTCAGAAAGTTCTTCCCTGACAGCCTTCTCTGAAGAACTATGGCAATAAATTCTCAGCCCCTGTCTCTGCATAACCCTGGTTATTTAATTAATAGCACTTCCCACAAATGTTAGCTGTCCAGTTTGTCAACTTGTTGTGTATCTTCTCCAATTTAGATGTAAGTTTCATGAGAACAAGGATTGTATCTGTCTTGTCCATCATGGTATCTCCAATGCCTAGTACTGTTAGTGCTCAAGAATACTTGAAGAATGATAGGCAGAGAAAGAGATGGGGGAAGGATAAGAAAAGAGAATAAGTCATATTCTCAATAGATAAAGACTGGGATAAAAACTTTTGGGGCAAAGGAAAAAAATGAACATAGCAAAGAAAATGCTTGCTTTGCTCTTCTATTGTTTATTGCTATAGAGTAGATAATAGAATAGATAATGGAATAGATGATAGAAAGAAAGAAAATAAGGTATCCTCAAAGAAAGACTACAGAAGGAATAATTTGTGAGCAGTATCATTCCTCTACATATCGATCAATTTCTAAATGAGTCATTTACAAGCAAATTCTTGCATAAAACTATCTTACGATGTAGGGGAAAACAAGAAATAGGGTTCTAAACCTATAATTCCTGAATATTAGAATTTTAAGGGACAAATTTCCATTAAGAGCTAACTAAAATTCAACTACTAAATAGGGTTTTGGTCTAAAACTGAGCAAGAGTAAAATGGTTCAATGAGTCATGAAATTTTATGAAACTGGTAAAAATACTCTATCTAAATAGTAGTCCTTGAATCCAAAATGATGCTATCTTGTTTTCAGAAATAATCCAGTTATCTTTGGGCATCATCAAAAGTTGCAAGTTGCATGTTTGGCAACTTCTACATAGAAAAGTATTGAGAAATTTTTTAAGTGTTTTGAGATTAGAGTCTATGTATGCTACCCCCTGATGTCCTACCACTAACACGGTGCTAAGAATGTCCATCCATGGGGTGCCTGGGTGGCTCAGTGGGTTAAAGCCTCTGCCTGCGGCTCAGGTCATGATCCCAGGGTCCTGCATCGGACTCTCTGCTCAGCAGGGAGTTTGCCTCCCCTCTCTCTCTGACTGCCTCTCTGCCTACTTGTGATCTCTGTCTGTCTAATAAATAAATAAAATCTTTAAAAAAGACATTTGATTAAAAAAAAAGGATGTCCATCCATTCAGCAAATAAATGGGTAAGTATTTCTCAGTACTACTACTCTGTAGCCCATGTTGTCACACATTGGAAGGCATGCCTCCTTCTAGGGTATCCCACTCTCATGGGGAAGGCCGGTAAGCAAACATGCTATTTCTTCAATGCAAGAACCATACAGATATAATCTCAGAGTGCTAAGAGAGGAAGAACTAAATAAACAAGGCTGTGAATGAAGATCACACAACCCACAACAAGCAGAGTCTATTCAATTTGCTACAACAAGGGGTCAGCTACCATTACTCATGTTTGGCAGAGTCTCAAAGGCAGGCAGACCGAATAGCTTTCTAGTGGAGAAGAAGGGAAGGCTTCAGGTACGCCATTACTGGAGGCTACTGGCATGGGGCAGTTGTAGAAGGGCTAACTATGTGATTGGTTAGGAGTTATATATTTGGCTTTCTCCAGTTGCCCCTAAGAAGCAAGGGCAAAAATAAGGAAAGCCGTCAGTTACTGGTCACCTGTACTGACTGCTGCTATGCTGACTCTGTGGATCATTTTTATATATGGTGTAGCCTTTGCTATTCGTGTACTCAATCACTCAAATTCATATGATGGTGACAAAGAATTTAATTAACAAGTTGCACTCCCACTCCAAACAATTTGTACCCCAATTTCCTTCTTCTCTTACAAAGTGAATGTATCTTACATTTTTAAGGCTTCATATAAAAAGAGTCATTTGTTAGTGAAAGCTTGTTTGATTTCCAGAAAGACGAGAGTTATAATACAGAAAGATCAGTGTTACTGCAGAGAAAATTGTAAATCAATAGAGTGGACAATTCAGAAGCTTATAATAAAATTATTTTTTAACCTAAATGAACCTGACACCTCAACTCATAATAGTTATACTAGCATATTAAATGATAACATTTTAAATTTAAAAAGATGTTTATATCTCATTGTGGTTTTGATTTGTATTTCCCTGATGCCGAGTGATATGGAGCACTTTTTCATGTGTCTGTTGGCCATCTGGATGTCTTCTTTGCAGAAATGTCTGTTCATGTCCTCTGCCCATTTCTTGATTGGATTATTTGTTCTTTGGGTGTTGAATTTGCTAAGTTCTTTATAGATTCTGGACACTAGTCCTTTATCTGATATGTCGTTTGCAAATATCTTCTCCCATTCTGTCAGTTATCAATGAGATATCACCTCACACCAGTCAGAATGGCTAAAATCAACAAGTCAGGAATTGACAGATGCTGGCGAGGATGCGGAGAAAGGGGAACCCTCCTCCACTGTTGGTGGGAATGCAAGCTGGTGCAGCCACTCTGGAAAACAGCATGGAGGTTCCTCAAAATGTGGAAAATAGAACTGCCCTATGACCCAGCAATTGCACTATTGGGTATTTACCCTAAAGATACAAAGGGGCACGTGCACCCGAATGTTTATAGCAGCAATGTCCACAATAGCCAAACTATGGAACGAACCTAGATGTCCATCAACAGATGAATGGATCAAGAAGATGTGGTATATATACACAATGGAATACTATGCAGCCATCAAAAGAAATGAAATCTTGCCATTTGCGACAACATGGATGGAACTAGAGTGTATCATGCTTAGCGAAATAAGTCAAGCATAGAATGACAACTATCATATGATCTCCCTGATATGAGGAAGTGGTGATGCAACATGGAGGCTTAAGTGGGTAGGAGAAGAATAAATGAAACAAGATGGGATTGGGAGGGAGACAAACCATTAGTGACTCTTAATCTCACAAAACAAACTGAGGGTTGCTGGGGGGAGGGGGTTTGGGAGAAGGGGGTGGGATTATGAACATTGGGGAGGGTATGCGCTTTGGTGAGTGCTGTGAAGTGTGTAAACCTGGAGATTCACAGACCTGTACCCCTGGGGATAAAAATATATGTTTATAAAAAAAATAAAAAATTAAAAAAAAAAGATGATTATAGTTAACAAAGTAGGATGGTCCACCATCATCTAACAATCATAGTCTCATATATCCCCCTTGTTCCTATAATTTCCTTCTGGAAAACCTTCTGTTTTAGGTGCACAAATCTACATTTGTTTTTTATCTTCATTTATCTTAATTCTCAAAGAAACAAGGATTTACAAAAAGAAGAAGAAGAAGAAGAAGAAGAAGAAGAAGAAGAAGAAGAAGAAGAAGAAGAGGAGGAGGAGGAGGAGGAGGAGGAGGAGGAGGAGGAGGAGGAGGAGGAGGAGGAGGAGGAGGAGGAGGAGGAGGAGGAGGAGGAGCACAACAAAAGCCTTGTCAACTACCTAAAAACTACTTGAGCCCAGATGGTAACATGTAGGGGTATGGGGAAAAACAGTTATATGTACCACACACCCTGTTCCTTGCCTCAAGAATACTTAAAATAGCAAATATTTTGCATTTTTGTTACTGAAGATGTTGCTGAAGGCTGATTTACAAGTGACAAAAATAACGCTCAAATATACTCATAGTGTGCCTTAATGCATGTGTCTTCCTCACCACATATATTTTCTTTCTACTGCTCGTGTTTTAAAATGTAAAACACAATTTAATATAAATTTAATGGATCATATTCAATACAGTTTCCCAATTTTATTTATGAATCGTGCCAGTTTTTGCTGTCTTGCCTCAAATAGACTCCAGGAAATGTGTGACTTGCCACAGCTCAAGAACTTAAATAAAAGCAAATGTAGTCTCTGATGCAAAGTCATACACTTCTCAAGTTATTATAAATTCAGAAGAAAATGATTAGTCTTGCTATTGAACAAAATATACCAGCTCATATTCAATGATCTGAGTTTCTCTATGGAATCACTTTAGGATTGCTATAACGGGGGCTCTTAGCACTGATTATGTCATAACTACAAACCTTTATCTACCTCTAATTATCTCATATCTTCATAGTTCTCCAAAACAAGGATTGTTAACTTCAAGTTCACACATATCCTTGAAGGAGTCCATAAACCCTGAAATTTTATAAGAGGGCATATTATTTTCTTTCTTGGAGAAAGGATGCCCATCTATAATTAGATTTAATAATGTATCAGTGACATCCAGTTGGTTGAGATATTGGGATATATCTAAATCATAAAGAAGCTTATCACATAAACAAAAATTTTTGGGATTTATACTAGATAACCAACCTATTAAAAAAATGGCTTTAGGGGTTTTTGAGGATGTCACTAAGAGGTCTCCTCATACATCTGGTGGTGACATTTCTTCTATCTCTGTACATTTCTTTAAGATTTAGAGACACTGGTCATTTCAAATCATATTCTATTACCATACTGAATGTTAAATTTACCAAAATATTTTCTCTTTAGTGTTAACATAATTTTACATTTATCTTATGTTTTAATTTGATATTTTTCAATTTTAAACAAAGTCATAGATTATTTTCATCTATTTATTCTTCCATTCTTTTACTCTTATCATTAGTACACAGGCAGGGTTCTTTGTTTCCAACAACAGAATCCCTTCTAAGAAGAAATAGATTTATTAAGGGTATTAGGTAGTTTAAAGAATTTCTATCTCAGTCAAGGAACCAAATTTGGATGCTAGACAGAAGGAAAACTGCAATCAGAACAGAAATTCATTATTTTATAGTGAAAACACTACTATGGTTTTGCTAACCACTTAATATGCTATGGATCAAATATCTGACAATTACAACAAACTTGAAACAGATTTTCAGCCACGTGCTCTTCCAGACCTACTCTCAGCCCTTTTCCACTTTGCTCTCTGTCTCAAGAGGCTGGTCTACCAAATTCCATTAACAAGCCAAAGACCCATATGGATTCTTCCTGGATGGACCAGAGCAGATACCAGAAGACTGGAGAGAAAAAGAGCGAGTTTATGACATTTATTCATTTGGGTCCCTCTCTCTTCACGTACGTTGCCTCAGGATGGCTGTTTTCCTCTAGGCAACTTGCACTGCACAATTCTTTCTCCCTCTCTACTCCAGTAGAATATCCATTTTTCATTCTCTTGGGATAGGGTTAGAGGGCATCCCTACTGCTGCTAGACCATGGTTTATTTTTTTTTTAAATATTTTATTTATTTGACAGAGAGAGATCACAAGTAGGTGGAGGGGGGGGGTGGTGCAGGTTCCCTGCTGAGCAGAGAGCCCAATGTGGGGCTCAATCCCAGGAACCTGAGATCATGACCCAAGCTGAAGGCAGAGGCTTAACCCACTGAGCCACCCAGGCGCCCCATAGACCATGGTTCTTGCTGCATTCACTAATATCTTCAGAATACTATAACAGACCTTTACCAATGATGCCTTTATAAATAGACAGAGTGTCCTTTGTTTACCAAAACTTACCAAAACAATAATTGTACTTTTGTTATTAAAGACCTGTTTTATAGCTACTCCAGAAAAATCAGAATCCTCCCCTATAGGATGCTCTATTCCTGCACTCAGCTATACATAACGTGATTTTACTTCCAAATTCCAAATCTCAGCTATAAGTCTGCCTGGGAAATCTCAGATAATATGAAGAATATTAGATGCAAAGAGTTCTGGACCTTTAGTTTTATCTTTTAAGCCTCCACAACTTAAGGGAGTACACCAGAAGGGAATAGAGTGGATATTGCATGAGCCAGCATACCATTATCTACTTCAAACACTGATATTTACACATAAAAATTTATGAAAAGTTGACCAGCTATGAAGTGAGTCACAGTATTTTCTACAACATTTGTCATGTATATACTTTGCCTATATTGCTTTATGCAAATATTTAGATTAGTAATCAACGAGAACAACTCAATAGTAACCCAGGACATGCAAGTATTACCAATAGTATATAAAGCTTAAAAGGTCAGGTAAATATTTGCTCTGTTATTTGTAATCAGAATATATTTTTCATATTTGCAATAAATACAGTTGAAGTTTATTCTACCAAATACATCCTCAAGGATGTAGATATGACACAAGTCCCATTTCCTTTGCAAATTTCAGGGGTGCTGAAAATATTAGACAGTGGAAAGTAGACTGTGGTAAAAAAGCATATGTCCAGGATGTGGCAGATTTTTAAAATGGCCACAATCCTTCATTGGAAGAGTAAGCATCTATTTCCCCAGCCCTAAATATGGATGAGCTTTGTGAATTGCTTTGGCCAATAGGATATAAGCAAACTGTGGCACAAGCAAAGATTTGAAAACTGCTCACACACCGGGACTTGCCTATTTGCCACTCCTGGGATCTCCTGCCACCATCATCATGTGAATAAACCTTGGAAAGCCTGCTAAATAACAAGAGACAAGTGACCCAGTCATACCATCTGTTCAAGTAACTCCAGCCAATCACCAGACAAGTGTGTGAGGCCATCCTGGATAAGCTAGCCCCCAACCAACCTGCCAACTAACAGCAGATACATGAGCTACTAGACCAAGTGAGATAAGCCAAGCCCACCTGGATCAAAAGAGCCACCACAAAGCCCAGCCCAAATTGCAGACCCACCGAACTATAAACTGAAAAAGAAACTAAATAAAAATTTTAGAAGGCTAGTTTTTCAAACCACTAAGTTTTGTGGGATTTTTTTTAACACAAACAAGCTAACTGATATATAAAAAGATACCTAGGAGGGGTGTGCTGCTGTTGACTAACCTAAAAATATATAGCATTGGCTGTAGGACTGTGCAGTAAAGTGAAGCTGGAAAAGCAGTGAGGAAACTTGCAAAGGCTGACTCGTGCTACATAGGGGGAAAGCAAGTGGCAAAACTGTCACCTGCAGTAATACAGAAGACAAAGAATTTACCTGATAAGCTGTGGACATGACAAGATGGCTTCTGACCCCAATGTTGCACCAGGGTAAGGTGAAGGAAGAAAGAGTGATGCTAAAAATAAACTGTTATCAGACAGATTTTGTTTTTTTCAGACAATTTTTTTTTAAAGATTTTTATTTATTTGACAGAGAGAGAGAGAGCGCGCGCACAAGTAGGTAGAGAGATAGGCAGAGAGAGAGAGGGGGGAAGCAGGCTCCCCGCCAAGCAGACACCCCGATGTGGGACTTGATCACAGGACCCTGAGATCATGACCTGAGCTAAAGGCAGAGGCTTAACTCACTGAGCCACCCAGGTACCCCCAGACAGAATTTAAAAGGAAAATAAAGGGGTAGGACAAGTTGGGTTGGAAAACCAAATTGCTTCTCATTTCCAGTATCTCCAACTAGCAAATTATTTTCTTTTTCTTCTTTCTTTTTCTCTTTCTTTTGTTTGTTTCAGAAGTATAATTTAGTGATTCATCACTTACATAAAACAACCATTGCTTTTCAGTACAAATGCTCTCCTTAATGGCTATCACCCATTTAAGCCATCCACCCCCAACCCCCGCCCACCTCCCCTCCAGCAACCCTCAGTTTGCACAATACAGCTAAAATTCTGTCTTCTGGGGGTGCCTGGGTGGCTTAGTGGGCTAAGCCTCTGCCTTTGGCTCAGGTCATAGTTTCAGGGTCCTGGGATAGAGCCCCACGTCTGGCTCTCTGCTCAGTGGGGAGCCTGCTTCCCCCCCCCCCTCTCTGCCTGCCTCTCTGCCTACTTGTGATCTCTCTATCTCTCTCTCTCTGTTAAATAAATAAATAAATTAATTAATTAATATATTTAAATTCTGTCTTTTGGTTTGCCTCTTTTTTTCTTTAATCCCCCCAACCATGTTCATTTCTTTTGTTTCTTAAATTCCATGAGTGAAGTCATATGGTATTTGTCTTTATCTGACTTACTTCACTTAGCATAATACACTCTAGCTCCATCCACATCATAGCACATGGCAAGACTATATTCTTTTTCATGGCCAAGTAATAATCCATTATATATGGCATCTTCTTTATCCATTCATCAGTTGATGGACACTTGGGCAGTTTCCATAGTATGGTTACTACAGACAAAGCTGCTATAAACATCAAGGTGCATGGACCCTTTCAAATCAGCGTCTTTATATCCTTTGGGCACATGAACCTAGTAGTGCAATTGCTGGATCATATGGTGGTCCTGTTTTTAACTTTTTGAGAAACCTCCAAGCAGATTAGTAACAAATAAAGTGAAGAAAAAGATAAGAACAAAGATCAAATCAAGGATCTGTCTGTAAAACCCTTTGTTAAAATCCTGCAAGAGGGGCACCTGGATGGCTCAGTGGGTCAAAGCCTCTGCCTTTGGCTCAGGTCATGATCTCAGGGTCCTGGGATTGAGCCCCCCATGGAGCCTCGCATGGGGCTCTCTGCTCATGGCGAGACTGCTTCTCCCTCTCTGCCTGCCTCTCTGCCTACTTGTGATCTCTGTCTGTCAAATAAATAAATAAATAAATCTTTAAAATCCTGAAAGATTCAAGGAGGTACGAAATGGCCTCTCCAGAGCATACAAAAGGCTTCTGATGGGGCGCCTGGGTGGCCCAGTTGGTTAAGCTACTGCCTTCGGCTCAGGTCATGATGCTGGAGTCCTGGGATCGAGCCCCACATCAGGCTCCCTGCTCAGCAAGGAGTCTGCTTCTCCCACTGACCTCTCTCCTCTCATGGCCTATCTCTCTCTCTCAAATAAATAAATAAAATCTTAAAAAAAAAACAGATTTAAAAAAAAATCTTCTGAGAAGAATAAGGGTGTGGTCACATAAAAGCTTAATCCCCCAAAAGGCATCTATTAAGTCAAGAGAGAGGCAGTCTCAAAACATCTGACATTCTGTACTTTGTTGAATAGAGTAGACTAATGTGGTATATGGAAATCCCACAGGTGTTATGGAAGACATATCAGTAAAAGTACCAGTAGATTAGAGGAAAAGGAACAAAGATTGTTAAAATAAAAGAAAAAAAAATCTTCTGTATCTCAACTACGGGAGGAAGCAAGCTTAGAATGCTACTCAGTTGTAATTGGAGGCCATATTTGTAGGGGAAAAAAACATTTCAGAGGACAGAGCCATAAGCCCAAAGGTTGGAGTCAAGATCCATAGAAAACAGTGACCAAGAAACTACTGCCAAGGAAAAGTTAAGAATTTTGTACTGGGAATCCACTTCTATAGGGAACGGAGTCCTAACCAGGACACATTCCCTGGTGCCAGAGGCAGAAGAACTAAGTGTCTGCCCCGAGGGATTCCAGAATTGCAGAAGTCAGCACCTGCTACCTGCCTCCTGTTCCTCCCTTTTTTGAATGGAAAAGTCACTTATAATTATCCTATCCTTTTCTCCCTTTGTAGGTGAGGCACAGACAATGTATGTTTTTTTTTTTAATTTTTTTTTTTTTAAAGATTTTATTTATTTATTTATTTGATAGAGAGAAATCACAAGTAGACGGAGAGGCAGGCAGAGAGAGAGAGAGAGAGGGAAGCAGGCTCCCTGCCGAGCAGAGAGCCCGATGCGGAACTCGATCCCAGGACCCTGAGATCATGACCTGAGCCGAAGGCAGCGGCTTAACCACTGAGCCACCCAGGCGCCCGACAATGTATGTTTTTATTCACTGTTTTCTTTGGTTCACGACTGCAAGAGGAACACATCTAAGGAGTAACATTCAGATCTTATTTAAATCATGAGATACTGGACCTCCAGCCTAAAACTGGAATTAAATGACACTTCTGGGGAAGAGGTACAGGGATTCTGAAGGTGAGAGGAGAGTGAATTAATTGGGATCAAAGGACAAACTACAGTAGTTTATTAAAACGCAATTATCCCTGTTTCGTTCAAAGGCTTTCCACTTTCCCACCCCTTGAATCTAGGTTGGTCGCGTAATTTGACTTGTAAACGAGACATTAACAAAACTGTTACAGGCGCTTACCTACTTGCTGTTTCTGGGCCTTCTGCCACTGCTGCCATGTGAATACGCCCAGATTAGCCTACTGGTTGATGAGCGACATGTGGCTTAATTGCATTTATACCCCATCTGAGAGTGAGACAGCAATCAAACACGAACTAAGTTACGGAGAATCAGCCTGGCCCCACGTGAACTGCCCTGTGACAGCTGAGGAATTAGAAAGCCCAGCCCTGTTCAGCCAAGTCCGACCTTAAAAAACAGCCTGGCACAAACTGACAAACTAAACAAAAAGATGTTTTTTTAAGTCACTCTGTTCATCACACTGGCTTGTTACACAGCAAAGGCAAACCCATAGACAAGACTAATCTATTTCCACGTAGACATCTGGATGTCATCTCGAAAGAACGACATGAAAAGTCTCCTGTACCTCCTATTGAGAAGTCTGGAAATCTAGGATTACTGACGATTAGGCGTTATGTTTGTTTGCTAAAGAGAAGACATTTTCTCGGAAAAAGCTGAAACTTACTTTTAAACTATGTCCATGCTACCTCAGGAAGGACTGTCTTAAAAACTAAAGAAAATAGATTATTACATGGGTAAAAAGAAGCTTCAAATCAGAGTTGAAATTGCATTTATACCCCATAGAACCCAGAGTTCGATAGGGGGAAGGGTGATCATGGGGAGGACATGACCTCTGGTTGACCTGCTTGCTGGCCCAGGGAATCAGAGAGTCCTCACTGCTCTCCTGTCCTTGACATGTATATTTTGCCCACCCTTCCCACAGTGGGAGCCATTTCCAAGGACACAGACTTGGGAGAGCAGTATGTTATTAGAACATCTGCACTGTATTCATGACTTAACCAATTTGAGATCTCTGTATAAACTTGTTAGATTTGGGGGGGCACCTGGGTGGCTCAGTGGGTTAAAGCCTCTGCCTTCGGCTCAGGTCATGATCTCAGGTCCTGGGATCAAATCCCGCATCGAGCCCCACATCAGGCGCTCTGCTCAGCAGAAGCCAGCTCCCCCCGCCCCCGCCGCCTGCCTCTCTGCCTACTTGTGATATTTTTTAAAAATACCAATTACATGTAAAGTATTGCGCTTGACATCTTAGAAAACACAAAAGGTGTTGTATCTAACAATTGCCCCCAAAGACCATACACTTAATTGGAAGAAGAAGGTATTTACTTATTAAAAAGCAAAGTAATGTTAACACGTAATATTCAACATCACATAGGTCAGTGCTGAATGGTGAAGAGTATAGGTTTTGGAGTCATACTGCTGAAATCTGATCCCAGGTACCTCATTTATCTGCTGTATTTTTTTTTTTTTTAACATTTCTGGGGCAATCCCTTACATACCTATGCACAAAATAGGTGTTTCAAAGTACCTATCTCATAGATTATTACAGAGAATTAATATATACCAAGTGCCTACAACAGTTTAAATGTTAGCAAAGTGCTAAGCACACAGGAAATGTTACATAAGTGCTATGTATCTAAATGTAGACAGTAAATGGCTAGGAATAATTAGCGACTCCACATGAACTGCTCTGAGAAGAGACAAATCACAGCCACCTCTAGAAAAGAAGTCAGCCAACTTCCTGGCTTTCATTTCATACTCCATCTGTTTATCGGTTTTCAGAATTGGACAAAGTTTGTGAAAAGTTTTGTTTCCTTGAATATTCAAATTCAGTATTTTATATTAGGGATGAATTTTAATGACAAGGGAATAAGGGCATCTTAATCAGAACCCACATGTTGAGCCTGCCCTGCTTGCAGATGGCTGTGGGAATCAATAAAGCTACAGCAGGTACATTAGTGTGGAAATATGCATGTGAACTCGATCTGTGCAGAACACTAGTGCATCTCTCCTATGATACTGACATATAACATGCGTCGAGTGAACACTCTTAAAATAAATTAATGAACACATTCAAAGTAGTTTTAAATGTAAAATACTCAAGGCAGTATCAAAATGCAAAAGGCGGGGCGCCTGGGTGGCTCAGTGGGTTAAGCCTCTGCCTTCGGCCCAGGTAATGATCCCAGGATCCTGGGATCAAGCCCTGAATCATGCTCTCTGCTCAGCAGGAAGCCTACTTCCCTTCCTCTCTCTCTGCCTGCTTCTCTGCCTACTTGTGATCTCTGTCTGTCGAATAAATAAAGAAAATCTTTAAAAAAGAAATACAAAACTAAGTAGATACTGTTGTTCAGATGAGTTTTCCTTCTTTTTTTTTTTTTTTTTTTTTTTTTTTTGGTCTGCATATACATACAAAGTTCTACAGGTAAAAAATAATAATAATTCATCTCAAACTGTTAGAGATTACATTCATGTAATACTAGATTTTAGGTCGCCAGTATTTTTCTTTTTGAAGTTATTTGGGGTCCAACAGTTTTTAATGCCATGAGTCTTACAAGTGATTTTCTGTGGAGACACCTGGGTGGCTCAGTCAGTTAAGCTTCTGCCTTTGACTCAGGTCACCTTTGGCTCAGGTCATGTTCCTGGGGTCCTGAGATGGAGCTCTGCGTCGGGCTCCCTGAAGGGAGTCTGCTTGTCCCTCGCCCTCTGCCCAGATCCCCCATCTCCCAGCTCATGCTCTCTCTCTCTCTCGCCCTCTCTATAATAAATAGAATCTTTTTTTTTTTTTTTTTAAAGTGACTTTCAGAGAAAGCATACAGCACTTGGTCTTGGTTTTAAAGTGTGTTCTCTGAAGGGCAGCATCAGCATCTCCTGAGTGTTTGTTAAAGTTGCAAATTCTCAGGCCCCATCCCTGACCTGTTGAATCTGAAATTCTGGAAGTGGGAGCAGCAATGTGTTTTACTGAAGTCTGTAGATGCTTCTGTCACATGCTAAATTGGGAGAATCCTGGGGTATAGCAATTTTGTGTTCCTCACTCACTCTTCTAAAGAAATGATACTGTTCTGTCTTCAAAGAAACACAATTCTCGGGTTATTTGAGGAAATTATTCCAATATCACAAAAATCAAAATACAAAAAGGCAAAGCCCACTCTTCTTTTCTGAAAACAATGGAGCAGAACTGTTCTACCAGGGAAATTTTTTCATACACTTGGGCAGTACTTTTTTTATAATACATAGCTTATGCTAAATGTATTTTTGTTCTTTATTTTAGAAACTGTTGACTTAGTGAAGAGAACAAGAAATATCACATAGTACAAAGTGTAAAAGTCACCAAAGAAAAAAAGACAAAAACTAAATAAAGGTTGAAGAAAAGGTTAATGCTGAATTTCATTTCAAATACATAAAAATTAACAAAGACATGAAATTCATCTAAAGAGGAGGCACTTGCATAGAATAAAAAATAATTTAGATGTAAAATGGAAGAAATGATTTTCCCAACTTGACTTCCATTCAGAGACATACTTGTAAATTAAAAGTAGAGATTAGGGGGGAAAAAAAGGCAGAGTGGGAGGTGGTGGCTCCTGGTTGGTTCAGTCAGTTGACCATACAACTCTTGATCTTGGGGTTGTGAGTTTGAGCCCCACATTGTGTGTAAAGGCTGCTTAAAAATAAAACCATTAAGGGGAACCTGGATGGCTCATTTGGTTAAGCAGCTGCTTCCTGATTTTGGCTCAGGTTATGATCTCAGGGTCCTGGGATCGATCCTCCTCTTGGGCTCTGCAGTCTGAGGGAGTCTGCTTGAGGATTCTCTCTCTCTCCCAAAGCCCCTGCCCCAACTCACACATAAAGGCTTTCTCTCTGTCCCTCAAATTTTAAAATTATCTTACAAAATAAAATAAAAAATCTTTAAGAAGAAAAAAAAACACAAAAAGGAATTGAGAATCACAGTCTTAAAATACTGCCAAGGCACTGTCTAAACTATTCTATTTAATGGTAATTGAGTATAGGGAACAGTGTATAGGGAACTGCACTATATTATAATTATATAATTATAATTTAGTTGAATATCGCTCTGGTTTTCACAGAGGACACAATCTGCTGGAAAAAAAAAACATAACCACATTGCAATGAAAGTGCATGTTAAAAGCACTAGGGAGTAAACAGAAATTTCATTCCAACATGGAGAGTTATAACACCACGGTCTCAGGACAAATTCTGTAGGCAGTTTTTCTCAGCTAGGCCACAAAAACAGAGCTCCAGGGAGACAAATGATGTTGGTACAGGTCTAGTACCGTGCCTCAAGTACAGGAGGTACTCTGCAAACAGTTGTTATTCAACCTTACAGTAAATTCTCTTATGTTTACTTCCATCTTTCCTTGGAAATACTGGCTCCTTACGTAGCTGTATTCATGGACCAAAGAAAAGGAGTTAGTGGACAAGAAAAAGTAAAGACACAAGTGGCAATGACAGCAACAACAAAGACTGTGCATTGTAAATGGCTTTCAGTGAGAAACAATGAGAGACTATGGGACACACAATAATGAAACTATTAGTATAAATCAGTGTACCGGGAGAATTTATTGAACTCCAATAGTACGTAAAACTCTAGAACATGTTATCATGCACTGTTAGGGGACACAAAAACCTGCAAGGCTGGGACTGTGTGTCTGCTGAACGAGAGGATAAGACATGTGTAAGAAGTATATGAAAACTGAATACGAGGTGATAAGTGCCCATTTTATGGGGGACAATGAAGACTACAGGGTCAAGATCAATGAAACGAGAGATTTATATTGGCAGGTGGTTTGGGAGTTTTCTAGGTTGGATTGGGATTCCTTGTTATGCTGAATTTTTAGGATAAAATCATTTTTTTTCTTAGAGTTTATTTATTAGAGAGAGAGTGCCCGCATATGTTGGGGGAGGGGCAGAAAGAGTGGGAGAAGCAGGCTCCCCACTGAGCAGGGAGCCTGAGGCGGGCTGATCCCAGGATTCTGAGATCATGATCTGAGCCAAAGGCAGACATTTAATCAACTAAGCCACCCAGGCACCCCTGGGATAAAATCATTACCTCTGTGGCTTCTCCCATTTCCAATTTCTTCCCATGCTCCTTAAACCCCAAATGTCGAAAAGCTCACAGTACTAAGGTGAAAGGTATATGATGGGGAAAATTATGAAAATAGTAAATGAGGAGAGAAAGGGATATCATCCGTTATCCTTGGCAAGAAACAACCAACCAAATAAGTGGGTAAGGGCCAAGCCAGAGGAGGAAGGCAGGAGGAGATTATACTCTACAAGACATCAATGGTTCTTAGTAAAAACAAAACCCAAATCTACAGAACTAACTGCAATTGCCACCTAGTTTTCCAGTGGAACTGTATTTTTTTTCCTACTAACTCACATTCACATATCCTGAATGGTTTAAGAAATGATTTTACATGCATTCTATTATTAATTCGCACAGCAAATAAAGATATCTCCTAACTATATTTAATACCAGAAAAGGAACGTTCCAACAGAGGAGTAACACTCACTACTCAATAGTACCAGCAGCACCAACCGTGCAATCAGTGTTTTCCTGTCTACCTGGACGATCTCCCTGGCCCAGCTGGTGAGTCCTAAGACCTGTATATTATTCTATGGGTTTCTGATGTCAATACTTCAAACCAATACTATAAGGAGAGAAGGACACTCTGGGTCAGCCCAGAAAAGACAATAGCGTTTCCACTTCTCTCTCTCTTTCTCTCCAGCATCCCAACTCCATGGTCTGAGGAATTCTGGCCATATGCAGAAGCCATATAGAATTGTTCTAGAAGACGGTCCCATTGGTCTCCCAGCAGACACCCAGCGTCCTCACCAGATGCTTGAGGGAGCTTTCACCAGGCTCTGACAGCGACATAACAGAGCCTGAGCAGTAATAGGCGAGTTGAATGCAGGCAGCCCTCAGAGCCAAAAAAGCGAAAAAGTGTTACTGTTTTAAGTTATTAAGCTTTAAGGCAATTTGTTGTACAGAAAAATAACAACCAGCAACTCATTTTTTACCTGAGTTGTTTCTTTAGAGAAGGCAATTAGTTCAATTTGTAGGCTCTCTGTGTGAAGCCAGCCAGGAGATAAATATGTAGCACCTGGTCGGGTCTGAGACCTCGTTGTGCAGACAGCTACATCATTTGGGGACCCAGTGCCAAATGAAAATGTGGGGCCCCTTGTGCAGAAAGCAGGAAAGAAGTGCTGTTACTTATAAATAAAATGCCTCCTCCTTCCTGTTACAGTCTGTATCTGTTTGCTTTTGTTGTTCCATGGCATTTTCAGAAGAGCCTAATTTACATTTTAAATTTTGAACATTTTTTTCTTTTTTTTAACTCTTCATCTTTTATTACGCAATGCTCATTTCAAAGGCAAATAAATATCCAAAGACTTAACTTATGGGTGGAATCACCAGGATTACAATTCATATTACTGCGATTCCCACCCAAAGGGTACCACAAGCCCACCAAGGGAGAGCAATACAAGCCAGATTCAGAAAATCTGGAATGTGAGAGTGAGAACCTATCCTTAGGGACAGAGCCAGCCTAGGGAGCGCTCTGCGATGTAAGGACTGTGGCATGAGGGTGGACCCTCACAGGTGGCACAAGCCTGAGACCGTCAAGCAACGGAGACTGCACCCGTGCTCACTGAGCCTGCACAGGTGCTCACTGAGCCTGCGGCAGACAGACACAGGAATGATGCCTCAGAGGGCACAGGGTCTGGAGAAGTCAAGTTCCGTGTCTCACTGCTCGGTGGGCTGTTCCACCAGGATAGATGGGCCACCCCCGAGGATATTTAAACCTTTGTCCTGAGAGGCACTCAAACCTCCACGAGTTGTGGGCACCAAGCCAGTTTCAGCAACCAGCGGATGGACCACTGGGTAAGTGCTGCTAGTCCGGGGTGGGAACTGTTGATGTTCTAACAGGTTCTAGTTACTGTAAGGGCATACATCCACCCTGAGCTTCCCTGCACCCATGACCACGCTCCTGTTGGGGAAAGGCTGGTAGAGGTTACGGGGTGGGGAGTGGGGAAAAGGAGGCTGCAGGGGCCAAGATGCCAGAAAATCAGGGAGCTAGGAAGCAGGGACAACCATCCAGGGAGGCTTCAGAGGAGTTGGGTGGCTGTGAGGCTCCAGGGCCCCATGCTTGCTCCATTGTCCCCTAAGACTTGCAAACCCTGAAAGCAACATGCAGTGTGTGCCATTGGGAAGGGAAACAGTCAGTAAGAAGTTATACATGTAATTAATATCATAACAGAAGTCCAAGGTGCAATGGGGGCCAGTGGAGCTGGGGGGGAGGGGTCATCTTTGAAGTATGTAGAAAGACTACCCCTCTTTCAGATGCGACCAGAAGGAGGAGCTTGTTTCCTGGTATCTTGCTTTGTGGGAGGGACAGGAGCAAGGTTGAGCAGGGACATGGTTGAAAGGGCAGAAGAAGGGAAGGGCATTTCTAGCAGAAACAAGAAGCATGGACCACAGTACTGTCTCTTGAACAGAAGCTACTTTTGTAAGTAACACAAACCCAATGCTCACATACTTAGGAGGAAAAAAGCAGGTTCTGCCTGACAAGAGAATGTGACGACTCTAAAATGCAAACCAGGAGCACTGTCTCAGAAGAACAGAGGAGAAGAATAGAGACAAAACAAGTGTTCTTCCCAAACGCAGAGTCTGAAATGAGGACACACATGCGACCAGTCCTTCTGGAAGTTATTGCAGAAAGCGCCGTGTGGAAATGGGGATGTAAGGCGGAAAAAGAAAGATAAGTAATGAAGTTAGTTTTGCTCTGTGGGTAACTGCCACTTACCCCCCTTCAGCGTGGAGATACAGGACAGAAACCCCCCTCAGAGTTGTCTCCTGTGTGTAAGTAAGGAAGCTCTGGTGTTTTCACAAACTCCCATCCTTCATCAGTGAGGCATTGCCCCAGGGGAGCTAACAGTTCCCCAGCACTGTTGGTCTGTGGCACGTGTGGCAACAGCACACTGCCAGGACCCAGAAATGCCTCTAGCAGAGACCAGGGGTGCTGCTGGCATCCCTCCTGTAGGTGAACTTCTGGGCAGGTGGAGGAGGTGAGGGTGGGCCACTGCTGCCCACCCCTCTGACTGAACTGTTCCCTTAGCTGAGGTAAGGAAATGTAAATGAGAACAGCAGAAAATTCTGAAGAAAACCAGGACCTAAAAAGGGAGAGATACAGGGGTAGCTGGTGCTTCCTTGTTCTCCAATGAAAGTCATGGAATCACAGAGTTTTAGTGTTCAGTATTTCAACCACCACCTTTCATGACAAAACTGTGTTTGCCAAGGGCTAAGTGCCTTGTCAAGAATTTCACAGCCATTATGGGCATGAGTCTTCTCACATTTGTTTCAGCCTACTTTCTACTATTACACACCTGTTCGCAAACATGGCTTTCACCTTGAGAAGAAACAAAAAGAATAAATGGGGATGGCATGATCATCTTCATGCAGACAGGACATAAGCAGCTACTGGAGAGTGGGTTTACAAGGGAAGCCAAAACAGCAGCCAGATGAGAAGACCTCCACCTTCCTGAAATACCCGTAAATATTTATCCCCAAGAACTCACCCTTTCTCCATCTTCATATCCTCTACAATTCTGGAGAACTAGAAGTAACGGAAAATGTTTCACAGAATATTGCTAATGTGCCTTATAAGTACACTGAGGTACATAACACACAAATAAGGAATACGAGATTTTCGCTACTTTAGAAATAAAGAGTGAGACTGAATTATTGAGGGTAGTCAGGTATCAGTAATCTTCCAAGTAATAAGTTAGCATATGCCAGAGGAACAAAACACTACAAAGCCCAGATACATCACGGGCTTCTAAGAAATGACTTAACGAGCTAAAAAAATCAAAAGTAACACAATATTTAATCATTTATAGAAGGACAATGTTCTTGGAACTGTCCTTTAATAGCAGTCTAAAATTATATCCCCTAATGTAAGAACATGGTTTTGGCCACTGGAGTGGTTCTGTAGGCACAATGATTTATCCAGGGAGCAAAAAAAGATTTGAAGTAGTAAAACCTTAAATTTGAAAGGTTATCTTCTCTGCCTGGACAATACCTATATATGAGGGCCAAAATATAACTTGAACAAATAATAGAATATCTACAAATTAAGGACACACTGTAAAGTGACCAAAATTTTTAAAAATAAGGTGAGTACAATTTTTCTTTAACAATACTGACTACATCCCTGAGGGCACATGTAAGAGTAAGTCACTGTAATCACTACCATGAGCAATCTTAAAAAAGAAAAATGCTACAGAGAAGTTATTTTAATGGTAGTTAAGTCTTTTAGAGACACAGGTAAGCTTCTGACATATATTTCAACTGTCCCTAAAAACTTCCCAAAATGATACACCATGCCCAAATCTTTCTATTTAAACAGCTTCAAAAGATCACAGTCAATCTCACACAGCTCATATATTTTTTTAATTCAACTTTTGTCAAATTGATTTATGATTCTGAATTGGACTTATGTCAATTTGATTTATGATTCTGCTCTCGGTCGATGCTATGCGTACTTACTATAACTGAGTTGTCACAGAGGGAAGGGGATCCACATGGACAGAGACGATATACCTCCCTAAGGGCCATTAACTGGAAATAACAGAGCAGGCCTCACCCTTCGCTTTCAATGGCCCCCGAGCTTCCAGAAACATGTATCTTGCAGTACCGGGCACAGATCAGAAGCGTGGAGTCCAGGGAGATAAACTAGTAGATATACACTATTCTTTCAGGGAAGGTAATGTCTCCCATAAAGTTCCTTTTAACTTTTAAGGAATGGCTGAGTTAAGAAACCGTTTAAAACTCATTACCTATGACCATTAAGTGATAGTACATTTTGGTTCAGCTTGTCTTGCTACAGAGCGAGAGCCTTCATGGGTGTCTTAATTTTTCCGACTTTAATATAGACATTTTCCCCATGCCAGGGAGAAATAGTTTGCAAGGTTTTGTGGAGGAAAAAAAAAAAGTGTGAGACAATATTGCACCATCAACACTCACATAAAATGAAGTTCTTAGCCAACAAACTTGAGGACTTGACAATAAATGATCTACCCTTTCAGGAGCAAGATTGTGATTTTGCTATTAACAACTCTTGGCCAAGATGTACAGTCCTATTTTCCACTTGTGATCTGCCATTTTCACACATAATCTCCAATTTATTTGATGTCCTGCTAAGTATAATTTAACTCTCTTCTTTCTTTTTATTGTTAGTTCATTACTATATTTGACTTCTATAAATCTAAACTAAAAAATGAACCATAGCGGTACAAGCCTTTCTCAAGAAACAAGAAAGGTCTCAGGTACACAACCTAACCCTACACCTAAAGGAGCTGGAGAAAGAACAAGAAAGAAACCCTAAGCCCAGCAGGAGAAGAGAAATCATAAAGATCAGAGCAGAAATCAATGAAATAGAAACCAAAAAAACAATAGAACAAATCAACGAAACTAGGAGCTGGTTCTTTGAAAGAATTAATAAAATTGATAAACCCCTGGCCTGACTTATCAAAAAGAAAAGAGAAAGGACCCAAATAAATAAAATCATGAATGAAAGAGGAGAGATCACAACTAACACCAAAGAAATACAAACTATTATAAGAACATACTATGAGCAACTCTATGCCAACAAATTTGACAATCTGGAAGAAATGGATGTATTCCTAGAAACATATAAACTACCACAACTGAACCAGGAAGAAATAGAAAGCCTGAACAGACCCATAACCAGTAAGGAGATTGAAACAGTCATTAAAAATCTCCAAAC
This sequence comes from Mustela nivalis, assembly GCF_964662115.1. Taxonomy (NCBI): domain Eukaryota; kingdom Metazoa; phylum Chordata; class Mammalia; order Carnivora; family Mustelidae; genus Mustela; species Mustela nivalis. The sequence continues at coordinate 41,716,541 of NC_139022.1, read as the reverse complement.
AAACAAAAGCCCAGGGCCAGACGGCTTCCCGGGGGAATTCTACCAAACATTTAAAGAAGAAATAATTCCTATTCTCCTGAAACTGTTCCAAAAAATAGAAATGGAAGGAAAACTTCCAAACTCATTTTATGAGGCCAGCATCACCTTGATCCCAAAACCAGGCAAGGATCCCACCAAAAAAGAGAGCTATAGACCGATATCCTTGATGAACACAGATGCAAAAATACTCAACAAAATACTAGCCAATAGGATTCAACAGTACATTAAAAGGATTATTCACCACGACCAAGTGGGATTTATTCCAGGGCTGCAAGGTTGGTTCAACATCCGCAAATCAGTCAATGTGATACAACACATCAATAAAAGAAAGAACAAGAACCATATGATACTCTCAATAGATGCTGAAAAAGCATTTGACAAAGTACAGCATCCCTTCCTGATCAAAACTCTTCAAAATGTAGGGATAGAGGGCACATACCTCAATATCATCAAAGCCATCTATGAAAAACCCACCGCAAATATCATTCTCAATGGATAAAAACTGAAAGCTTTTCCGCTAAAGTCAGGAACTCGGCAGGGATGTCCATTATCACCACTGCTATTCAACATAGTACTAGAGGTCCTAGCCTCAGCAATCAGACAACAAAAGGAAATTAAAGGCATCCAAATCGGCAAAGAAGAAGTCAAATTATCACTCTTCGCAGATGATATGATACTATATGTGGAAAACCCAAAAGACTCCACTCCAAAACTGCTAGAACTTATACAGGAATTCAGTAAAGTGTCAGGATATAAAAATCAATGCACAGAAATCAGTTGCATTTCTCTACACCAACAGCAAGACAGAAGAAAGAGAAATTAAGGAGTCAATCCCATTTACAATTGCATCCAAAACCATAAGATACCTAGGAATAAACCTAACCAAAGAGGCACAGAATCTATACTCAGAAAACTATAAAGTACTCATGAAAGAAATTGAGGAAGACACAAAGAAATGGAAAAATGTTCCATGCTCCTGGATTGGAAGAATAAATATTGTGAAAATGTCTATGCTACCTAAAGCAATCTACACATTTAATGCAATTCCTATCAAAGTACCATCCATCTTTTTCAAAGAAATGGAACAAATAATGCTAAAATTTATATGGAACCAGAAAAGACCTCAAATAGCCAAAGGGATATTGAAAAAGAAAGCCAACGTTGGTGGCATCACAATTCCGGACTTCAAGCTCTATTACAAAGCTGTCATCATCAAGACAGCATGGTACTGGCACAAAAACAGACACATAGATCAATGGAACAGAATAGAGAGCCCAGAAATAGACCCTCAAATCTATGGTCAACTCATCTTCGACAAAGCAGGAAAGAATGTCCAATGGAAAAAAGACAGCCTCTTCAATAAATGGTGCTGGGAAAATTGGACAGCCACATGCAGGAAAATGAAATTGGACCATTTCCTTACACCACACACAAAAATAGACTCAAAATGGATGAAGGACCTCAATGTGCGAAAGGAATCCATCATAATCCTTGAGGAGAACACGGGCAGCAACCTCTTTGACCTCTGCCACAGCAACATCTTCCTAGGAACAACGCAAAAGGCAAGGAGCAAGGGAAAAAATGAACTATTGGGATTTCATCAAGATCAAAAGCTTTTGCACAGCAAAGGAAACAGTTAACAAAATCAAAAAGACAACTGACAGAATGGGAGAAGATATTTGCAAACGACATATCAGATAAAGGACTTGTGTCCAGAATATATAAAGAACTTAGCAAACTCAACACCCAAAGAACAAATAATCCAATCAAGAAATGGGCAGAGGACTTGAACAGACATTTCTGCAAAGAAGACATCCAGATGGCCAGCAGACACATGAAAACGTGCTCCATATCACTCGGCATCAGGAAATACAAATCAAAACCACAATGAGATATCACCTCACACCAGTCAGAATGGCTAAAATCAACAAGTCAAGAAATGACAGATGCTGGCGAGGATGCGGAGAAAGGGGAACCCTCCTACACTGTTGGTGGGAATGCAAGCTGGTGCAGCCACTCTGGAAAACAGCATGGAGGTTCCTCAAAATGTTGAAAATAGAACTGCCCTATGACCCAGCAATTGCACTATTGGGTATTTACCCTAAAGATACAAATGTAGTGATCCAAAGGGGCACATGCACCTGAATGTTTATAGCAGCAATGTCCACAATAGCCAAACTATGGAAAGAACCTAGATGTCCATCAACAGATGAATGGATCAAGAAGATGTGGTATATATACACAATGGAATACTATGCAGCCATCAAAAGAAATGAAATCTTGCCATTTGCGACAACATGGATGGAACTAGAGCATATCATGCTTAGTGAAATAAGTCAAGCAGAGAAAGACAACTATCATATGATCTCCCTGATATGAGGAAGTGGTGATGCAACATGGAGGCTTAAGTGGGTACGAGAAGAATAAATGAAACAAGATGGGATTGGGAGGGAGACAAACCATAAGTGACTCTTAATCTCACAAAACAAACTGAGGGTTGCTGGGGGGAGGGGGCTTGGGAGAAGGGGGTGGGATTATGGACATTGGGGAGGGTATGTGCTTTGGTGAGTGCTGTGAAGTGTGTAAACCTGGTGATTCACAGACCTGTACCCCTGGGGATAAAAATATATGTTTATAAAAAATAAAAAATTAAAAAAAAATAAAAATAAAATAAATAAATAAATAAATAAATAAATAAATAAAAAGTGAAGCATAGATGTGTATAGATATACATCAAGTAGAGAGGTCTGTCAATATTTTCTTTGATCACTGCCAAACAGTGCAGTGATAAGATTCCCAAAATGACCTTGTGCTTATATTTAATTTTCAGAAAACACACTCTAACAATTATGGCATAACTTCTACAAATACCCACTGTTGCTACCTCCCAGGAAACCATGAAAAGTCAGCTTGAAAAAAACATGTTTTGGAAATATTTGAAGGGAAAATTGTTTCCACTTAATATCTACAGACAACAGAATCGAACATGATTTTAAGCCCATAACAATGCCAGAAAATGTACTTATCTAAGTAGATTCTCAGGTACAAAACAGGACCATTAAAACTTTACCTTTTTGGAGTACCTGGGTAGCTCAGTGGGTTAAAGCCTCTGTCTTCGGCTTGGGTCATGATTCCAGGGTCCTGGGATGGAGCCTGGCATTGGGCTCTCTGCTCAGCGGGGTCCTGCTTCCCCTCCACTCGGCTGCCTCTCTGCCTACTTATAATCTCTGTCAAACAAAAAAATAAAATCTTTAAAAAAAATAAATAAACTTTACCTTTTCTGTAAACTTAAAGTTGGGACCACTAACCACTCCGTCCACTTTACTCCCTTCAGCGAGCAACTCTTAGAGAATAGGGTATCCAGAAAGTTATGAAAGTTTACTCTTCATAGATCTTCAATCAAGAAAACAGCCTTATCTCTGGCCAGTTTATAAGTAGTTCTCTAATTGTAGAGAATCCCCTAAACCAGCCATAAAGCCTAATCGATCCCTAGAATTTATATAAATTAGATACTGATCTCAGAGGATTTCTGGCAGCCTGAACTATACTTGCCAGTAAGCAGTAAGCTTCTGATACTATGAAACTGATACTATGAAACTAAGGAACTCTGTCCTTCCTCAAATTCCTCAAATTAGCAAATACTATAGCACTCCAAAGCAATACTGAATTCTAGTAAGGACTGCTGAAATTTTCTTGAACTTTCAGTATTAAAACCAGGCAAGGCCCCCAGACAAAAAAAAAGCTGGGGGACTCATTTTCCACAACTTGCACCGTAGGCACACAATTCAAACTTGTGTCTTAATAGAACAACAAATGTTGACAGGTTTTAGACAATGTTGTTAGGGCGACAGTGCCATAGTCCTCTTCTGTGACCTGCCCCATACCTATGGCTTTCAGCAACTCATTGTCCACTGTTCCATCAGGGAGGTAATAAAGGCCGTTAATAGCCTTGGAAGAAAGCAATGATTAGATGCAGAATATTCTGACAAATACATTTTGTTTCATGTTATATCACGAAATTTAATCAGTTATTTAGCTGGCTCTTCTAAGACTACTTCCTCTGACCTTTCCACAGCGCATGCAGTGCCTTAGGATAGAAGGAATTCCTCACTGAGTTTTCCATGTTACTGCAGTACAATAGGTGTCACAGTGAAAGCCGATCAGTCTGCATAGGAAAATGTTTTTCCAAAGGAGTTGAAGGACTCACACTCTGCATGGTGCTTTTCTTTCTCATTAAGCCTGACATTTCAGTGCTTTGTTGCAAATTAAAAACACATGATTGCCCTGGACTGTCAGTGTGAAGTTTTGCTCAATACACAGAACACATTGCAGAAAAAAAAAAAAAAAGAAAGAAAAAAAAAGAAACAGAAAAAGAAAAAGAAAGAAAGAGAGAGAGAAAGAAAGCAAGACCCCACTGAGCAGAGAACCCAATGCCGGGCTCGATCCCAGGACCCTGGAATCATGAGTGGGTGACAGAGTTCTTTAAAGTGTACTTGGGAGCTAAGGTTCACTTTATGACCATGACCAAGTAGCAGCAAGAGCTGAGCCAGTTTTCAGACAGCTGTGGGCAGCTGCTAGACTACTGACTACCAGACCGGCCTACAAGATAGATAGATCTGAGAGGACTTCAACCAGAGCACCAAGCACATTTGCTTTGTCTACTCTTCATTCCAAATTAGCCTGCCTTTTCCACAGGCAAAGGTTTTGTTTAAGTTCTGTGATTTACATTTTGACCCCCATTTCAAACAATTATCTGCTTCATTCTTACAAGTGGGGATCTAACCAGAGAGTGCTGGCAAGCCCCTGGAAAAACAGAACAATGGTCTGTTAGGGGTGGGATGGCTGTTGGATCCAGTGAAACTATCATTATGATGGAAGGCTTGCATTGGCTCTGGAAGTTGAAAGGGTGAGAGCACAGGCACAAGTCACTGGGATCTTTTCATACAGTCTTACATCTCTTTTGTTTTACTGATAGATGTCGAAAATTAGTGTGTATTTTTTGTAAACATAACAGTTGTTGCCCTATTTAGGAACTACACCAGAATCGGGAATGCTACTCTGAAAAAGTACTTGGAGATCGCCCGCGGAAATTATCATAATCAATTTGTCAACATTAATGCTGACATACCTATTAAGTTTCCATTAGGTATACAGATACACATTTAGAAATACAACAAATTTTTGATTCCTATAATTAAAATAGAATTTTCTCATGTAAAATACTCATTTATATGTCACCGAAGCCTCTTGTAGAACGTACTAGGAAATACATTTCTATTTAATTTACTTATTTATTTACCCTTAGAAATAATAGGCATGTGGGGCGCCTGGGTGGCTCAGTGGGTTAAGCCGCTGCCTTCGGCTCAGGTCATGATCTCAGGGTCCTGGGATCGAGTCCCGCATCGGGCTCTCTGCTCAGCAGGAAGCCTGCTTCCCTCTCTCTCTCTGCCTGCCTCTCCATCTACTTGTGATTTCTCTCTGTCAAATAAATAAATAAAATCTTTAAAAAAAAAAAAAAAGAAATAATAGGCATGTATCCAGTGAGGCAAGTTATAAGAGCCAGAAAAATCATGTTCTGAGTATAAATAGCCTATTCTACTATATGTGATAAATAGCTACACCAGATTAATTTAAGAGAGCTCTACAAAGATGGTCTGAGAGATACAATAGTCTCATTATTTTATTTTATTTTTTTTTAATATAATTTATTTTTTATAAACATATATTTTTATCCCCAGGGGTACAGGTCTGTGAATCACCAGGTTTACACACTTCACAGCACTCACCAAAGCACATACCCTCCCCAATGTCCATAATACCACCCCCTTCTCCCAAACCCCCTCCCCCCAGCAACCCTCAGTTTGTTTTGTGAGATTAAGAGTCACTTATGGTTTGTCTCCCTCCCAATCCCATCTTGTTTCATTTATTCTTCTCGTACCCACTTAAGCCCCCATGTTGCATCACCACTTCCTCATATCAGGGAGATCATATGATAGTTGTCTTTCTCCGCTTGACTTATTTCGCTAAGCATGATACGCTCTAGTTCCATCCATGTTGTTGCAAATGGCAAGATTTCATTAGTCTCATTATTTTATAATTAATGGATTTAACATCACTTTATAATTTCTATTTCTACATTTTTCCCCTTCACCTGGATGTAAGTATGCCCAAAATTTAGGAATCAAATTTACTTTAACAAGTATGAGATGTTCCTATTTGTTTTTAAACATAATTGCTCCCTAAAAAACATGTAACATAGTAACACGTAACGTAACACGTAACATAAAAAGAATTCAAATGCTAGGTAGAATATCTGCATTTTGCAATTCATGTCATCTCTGGTAAGAAAGCATTCGCAAATTATATCCGTTAAAATAAAGGAGTGACAGTTTAATAAGCTAATATTATTTAGGGAATTAATCAACATGGTCCATTGGCTACCCATGGCTATGTAGCAAAATGAGTGGCTGAAAGCGATGAACATTTATTACCTCCCAATTTCTGTGGACTGCAGGTGCAGCTTAGCTTGGTGCCTCTGGCTCAGGCTCTTTGATGAAATTATAGTTAAGCTGTTGCCTACGGCCATGTTCTTACCACAAGACTGGATTGGGAAGATGCCCTTTCAGTGTGGATCCTGAGGCTGTTGGCAGGTCTCAGGACACTCACATCCCAGTGCACGTGTCCCTCCCTGCACCTCTGCCTCACAACACAGCGACTTGTTTCTGCACAGAGTAAGTGATCCAAGAAAGAAGAAGAGAATGTCCAAAATGGAAGCCATAGTCTTTTCTCACACAGTCTTGGTAGTGAATCCCATACTGCTTACTATATTCTTTTATTTTTTTTAAGATTTATTTGTGCGAGTAAGACAGAACCCAAGGGAAGAGCAGAGGGAGAACACAGACTCTGCACGCTGCTATGGGTATGGAGCCTGATGCATGGCTTGATCTCAGGACTCTGAGATCATGACCTCAGTGGAAACGAAGAGTTCTGCACTCAGCTGAGTGCCCTACTACGTTCTTTTCATGAGGAAGTCTGTAAGTCCAGCTCACACTCAAGGGAAAGGGGCTGAACTAGAGGGTGTGGATCAGCCACATAATATATATAAATAATATAATATACTATTTATATAAAATATATATTTATATAAAATTATAAAATTTATATAAATTTATATATTATATATAAATTTATGTATTTTATATTTATATGTAAATTTATATGTGTGTTTATATATATTTATATATAAATTTATATATATTTATTTACATAAAATATATAAATGGTATATTATAATATATTATTTATATATTATGTGGCTGAAATATATATTTTATATATATAAATATATAAACAATACATATTATATATATATCAATGATATTTAGTTATTAGCCATGGGATCAGATCCCATGACAAGGGATCATCTGGGTGAAGGCAGAGATGCCTTTCACATAGTGTGTTGAAACTCTCTTGAAAATATATCCCTTAGGTCTTGGTTCTGTTTAATCAGCAGCTATTTCTAGTTTGTAGTAATTTATTCAAATATTCTGTATCAATATGGTATCTCATTAATACCAATACTGGACTGAAGGCTCCACTAAGTACATTTAAATATAATGTTTTACTCCAAATAGAGTAAGTTATGTCTCCTGATGTGGGCCATTTCTCATGCTGTAAAAAATGAATCTGAACTTAATACACTACATACAATTGCCGTCCAGTGGAATTCTTAATTATCAAACACTTGCTAAAGGCCCTTAGATTGTTTGGAAATGAGATTATGAAATCCTCCAGTAAAGTCTTAGTAAGCTCCAGTTTGAATCATAAATCAAAGCTGATGAAGAATAACTTCCATTTCAGTTTGGCAAGAATACTTTTCTGGTTCAGCGGAAGGGGATTAAAGTATGGATGGAAACAGACAGAAAATATAAAAGACCTGGAAAAGTTGATTTGATCTAGATCTACCATTGCCTCAGTTTTTTTTTTAATAAAAGAGGGAAAAACAAAAGCATCAATCAAAAATGGGTTATACCATCTATACTTGCCATTCCGATAGCTGTCATTCAATTGTTATTTCTCAAGGTAGAAAGTTTTACTCAAATCCTCCTCCAAATTACTTATATTGTTTTTATACAGGCATCATCAAGGATTGAATTTCAAATCCAATAATGAGTCACCACTTGTGGCCCTTCACAGTAAATGGAAGGATCTTTTCTATACATTCCATATTGGGCTGTTACATTTTCGGCTCTTACGTGAGACATAACTAATGGTATCAGATCGTCAGAATCACATCGGATCCCAACAGCCAATTTTTTTTTTTAAAGATTTTATTTATTTATTAGACAGAGATCACAAGTAGGTAGAGAGGTAGGCAGAGAGAGAGAGAGGGAAGCAGGCTCCCCACTGAGCAGAGAGCCCAATGTGGGGCTTGATCCCAGGACCCCGAGATCATGACATGAGCCAAAACCAAGTGTTGGCTGCCCAAATGACTGAGCCACCCAGGAGAACCTGATGAGTGTTTCTGACCATGGTGCAAGGTGATGGCAGATGAGTGTGTGCATGCGTATTCCACAGTGTGGCAGAGCATATGTACAAGTGCAGGACTGGTGCCGTTTCTTGTCATGAGACAACAGGACTTAGAGTGTTACCAGAAGTGACCTGAGCTCCCCAAACATGCAGCTCTGTGAAGTGCCAATGTCTTCGTGTATGAAGTGGCACATGGATGAGTAAGGCTCTATATGAAGGTGCACCCCTCTCAGGGTGTACCAATTTTCCACAATTTGGCTTAGTGTGAGGTAATTAAACCAGGTGATTGGTGTGAGGGGATGTAAATTCCGTATGGCATTAGTGTGTAAATGGGTGAGTCTGATTGTGTGAAGGAGTGAGGGTATAAGGGCATAGCTGCACCCTCACATACAAGAGAATGGGAAGATTGATGAAGAATGAAGGCATGTCTAAAAGCAAAGGGAAGGAGAAATGGGACCATAACTGGTAGGAAGGCAGACAGATGCAGGAGTGTGTGTGAGGATAGGAGTTCATGCTCACCTGAGGGGGAAGACTATGATGAAAGGCCCACACCAGCACAGTGCTCTTCCTGACCCCCAGCTGTCCCCATACTCTCACGAGTAACTGGGTCCTAACCCTGGAGGCACATTCCCATTTGTCCCTCTGCAGAGCCTTCAGTCTTAGTGCCTCTGCCCTGAAGCCCTCTTTAGATTTTTAAGTGGAGAATAAATTAGAGGGCTTGGGCTGAACAGCTCAGTTGTACCTCCCATCCATGCTCAGACCCCACCTGTGTATTTCCCTTACCATCCTCATTAGCATGAATCAGCTTAGATAGAGAGGAGACACAGGAGAAGTACTGTGAGGCAGAGGACTTTTCTTCTGCTGCCTCAACACCAGGAGGGACCATGGCAGAGGAGTTAGGCTGAGCCGCATCCTCTTGAGTCTTCCTCTTGAATTCCGGTGAATGGAATAAAAATAAAACAATATATTGAGATGCGGCATTTTCTGGAGTCTGTATCCTTTCAAAAGAGCCACATTGAGCGAACACTCTAAGTTAGACAACATTATCACACATGACACTTGCTCTCACAGAAATTGATTTTCTCAGTAGAAAACTCTAGTATTAAGGTGAGTTTACCTATTAAAACTTCACTTACTCCCAAAGAGAAGTAAATAACAATGATCAAAATTGCATTTATGGTGGATGCCCATAATACTGAATACCTTGCATGTGGGATTTCTGGAGATGTGTAAAGAACACTGAATATGTAGAAAGAACCATGTCTGTAAAATAGTATGGAGTCACTAAAGTTGGATATTTTCAGCTTGATTTTCCTCAGGAGAAACTGTAATTAAGGAGCATGGGGTACAGGTTTTATGAAGAACTCTGCATGTGTATCTATCTACTTCTATGTTGGTGTCTATCTATACACACATATATATGTAGAGAGAGAGGATAGATAAAACGATATTATAGATATAGACAAAATAAATTTTCAGGGCTTCCTGGGAATCCTGGTGCTGGAGATGTTCAAATTAAGACTTCACAAACTTGCCCCAAACTCCTCTTCCAGAATTGTATTTCTATATTTATCTTAGAGTTTTAATCTTCCCATTCAGATCCTTTAAGAGCGCCTTCCAAAGAAGACAGGGATCCTGACATGGTACATTTTTGCCTATTATTTAAGAACAGAGACCTTGGGCAGTCCTTGAGCAAAGGGGTCGTTTATGGCCATAGCTGAGCATGGGCACTTAATTCTAATTTTGAGTTAACATGCTGCCTCACCTCCCTGCCGGATTCCCCTTCAGACCAACCTCTCCCCTACCACATACCACAGCGAACGAGCTTGTCTGCAGGCACACAGGAGTATTGTGAGTTTGCATCTGCTGCCATCTGGGCATGGCCTTGGGCCAACTCAGAGGGTCCAGGTAAAACATCTTCAGATGTGTTTAAAACTTCTGGGAAAGAGAAGGAAAAGCAGACAAGTGACTTTATTTTATTTTTTTCCTTCACTAAACATTCAAGAAATAGCATGTACAATAACCCACACGGCACATGTCCCCATGAAGATTATAGTCCAGCTTCCGTTCAAAGTTCTAAAATCTAGGTATCTGAAAACATTTTCTGGAATGAAATGTCTGGTTACCTCTGAAAGCCTTATGTTGTTTTCTGCCATGGATCAGAGGCTCAAATTCTTGCCTAGGACATGATAATAAGGTGCCGGCACTCTCACTATTCTGTTTATCACAAGAATAAATTCAGAGCATGTCAGTAAAGGTCTTTGGTCTGCCAGCTGTGGTTTATGATATGAAAGTCCTGTTGCTTCCTGAGAGGGTTTGAATTTACAGGAAGGAACTGACAGACTTCCACTGATGCTCCTTGGCCTCCTCTTTCAGGTATCTGGGTCGGACCTTACCTGAGGGCTCTGCTGCACAGCTCTGCGGGACCAGGGTTCCCAAGGCTGACTCCAGGCCACACCTCCCCACTTTGGGCACAGCTCCCCTCTGAGGAGCTATGACTGCCAAATGGCTCAGCTGTCACTTGGCCCACTTGGTGGTGTCACCCTCCTCACATCCTCACACACTATTCTGATTAATTTTTGCATCTATACTCACTGTACACATAAGCCTACCTCTAAACCTTACCAATGAACAGCGAAATTCTCGGCTGTTGGTTATTTCCCTGGTAAAATATGTGTATTTCTAGGATCATCTCGATCTCTGCCATGAATTTAAACATATCACAAAAATCACCGGTTAGTTTTTCTTCCTCCTAATCTACATTTCCAAACTTAACGTTCAGGAAATAGGTCCATTTTTGTTCTTTAGAAAATAACTAAAATATACTAAGTCTTCTCCTGGGTTTAAAAACTTCAGGGAATCTTATAACTCAACTTTATTTCACAAAATGCACCTACTTTTTCTCTTTGGTCACTGGAAAGTGTCTGATAGGTCATGTTGGTTTTGGAATGAGACAATTCAGTGGGGGTGCTGTATTTTCTAGGGACTTAGTATGTGTGCCATGTTAGTGAACACAGTCTGATGTATGTGTCTGTCACGTGTCCTCAACAATTTTATGCAGAGAATATAGAGGTGACATGGCCATTGCATGTGAAGGTAGCATGAGCGTCGTGGGTGACACTGCAGCATCCTTCTAGAGACGTACAGCAGTACGTCTTCCCTGTATGACAAGTGACCTGTGTGTCACATAGTATAAAGTTTAAGTAGTTGCAGAGTATCTATTTGGTTTGTGAGTGAAGTATGGAGCTGGGTGATTTTGTGATAACTGCTGAGATTGGGAAAGCAATACACACTGACCATGTGAACGAAGGATGTGGCACTTCATGTGAGCTCCTTGATTGTGGAATTACATGGGGGTTCTAGGGGACTGGAAACGGGAGTTTTATAAAATGTTAAATGACTGTATTGGCTGTGTGCATTGTTAATGAGAAATTAAAAAGTCCTACAAGAGTGAGATTATTTGTGTGAGTTCAACATTAGAGTGGCTAAGGAAGGACATTAGAGAAAGCAAACTTGAGGAATGCATATGCTGCAAAATGAGATGTAAATGTTCAAGACATGAGGATCTGAGATTATGAGTGTGTCTGAGAGTGCAAGGATATGGGAGTGGAGAAGGAGAAATTCAGGGATGAGTGTAAACGGGTAAATATGAGAGGACACTGGGTTAAGTCCAGCAGTGGGTGTGACGGAATAAAGATTTCTGTGTTTTTATGAGGGTAGGAGGTTACTAGAGGGAGAAAACTAAGGACGCGTTCAAATCTCTCCCCTTCTCCACCCATGAAAGGATATATGCTAAGGAGCTCACTCTTCAGAGAAGAGAAGGGAAATATGGCCCTGTTTTGATAACCTTGCATTTGGGGTATTTGTCTTTTTTGAGACTTCCCTTGAATCGCCAGGCTGCTGTTTTTTGTTTTCTTTTTTTTTGTTTTGTTTTGTTGTTTTTTTTTTCAGTTTTCAAGAATGCACTTTTTATTATTAACATATAATGTATTATTATATGTTTTAACATATAATGTATTATATATAACATATAATGTATTATTTGTACAGGTCTGTGAATCCTCAGGCTTACACATTTCACAGCACCCACCACAGCATATACCCTCCCCAACATTCACAACCCAGCCACCTCATCCCTACCCTCCACCCCCAGCAACCCTCAGTTTGTTATTCAGATGCACTTCCTCCTAGACAAGGAAAAGACCTTGCATTTTCAGTGGGGTCCAGACATGGTTTTGAATCAGCTTACATCTCTCATCTATCAGTGGGTAGACAGCTAATGCTCAGCTGAACCCTCAGCCATACTTACAATTCCCTTGGCCACCCCCGACCTCCAGTTCAGGCCTCTCTACTTACGAGTACTCTTACTGCCTGATACACCTGAGAAAATGGCATTGTTTCCTTCTTGCTGGGTATTAGGACCAGGCTCTGCAGCAGCGTCTGGCTCCGTTATGATTTCTATAAATTGAATTAAAGTTAAGGAGATATATCCAATATTTCATACATCCAATGCAACTGATTGCTCACTCTATGCCAGACACACATGGACACTATGGTCTCTTTTCTAGCCAAAGCTCCAAAGTAAAAGTCCTGGACAATATTTCTTTGTCCCAAGTGTTGATGGCTAGATGGACATAATATATGTACTTTGTCTTTATGGGATCCCGAGAGTGTGTCCTGGATCTGTGCTATCACAGAGCACAGTCAATGTATTTTAATATTTGTTTACCTGACTATACATACATCACTGTATGAGTTTTACTTTAGCTGTTACAGGCTGAATAATGCCTCAACCAAAGATGCCCATATCCTGTCACCAGAATCTGTAATGTTACCTTATAAGAACCAAGGGACTTTGTAGATATTATTAAATTAAGGACCCTGAGATGGGGAGATTATTTCTGATTAGATGGGTGGTTCCATATGCCATATTTTAGACTTCTGACGTCTAGAACTATGACAGAACACATTTTTGTTGTCTTTAATCCACTAAGTTTGTGGTCATTTGTTAAATCATTTGATAGCTAATAATATATTAATAAATAATATTATATATTATAATATATATTATATATATAAATTATATAAAATAATAAGTATATATAAATAATATATAATAAGTATATTAAACTAAGGATCCCCACATAAACCAGATGGGTGGGGAGGTTTTCCAAATAGGTAGGCTCTATTTACCCAATTTTCTTTGTTTTCTGAGTACCAGAATTTGAGCCAATGGTGCTACCCACTCTTTGTGCAAAATAAGGAGCCTGGAACACTTGAACTCCCAGTCATATTGTATGTGATTGTCATCTAGTACTTCAGTTACACCTGTTTTCTTATCATCGCTCAATTAGTGATCACTGATTTGTGTGTAAATCATCAAAACCGATCTACATTCAGAGACTTCTCAGCTCACCTTTTGTTCCTGTGTTCCATTTCATCTTTCTGAAATGATTCAGTGTTTTTAGCACTTTATATTTTATTTTTTCTACTTTTTATCTGAAGAATGTCTTTTTCCACCCTTATTCTTTACGAAGTGACTGTTCTTTGCCTTCAGCACATTATTTTGTATTGTCATTAGGTTTCAACAACTGTTGTCTGACAAATCACTATTCAATTGTGTGCTTCTTTCCGTTTGCTTCTTTGTTACTGAGTTTCTGAATGGTGGTTTTAGTGTACTTAGGTGTGGATTTATTTTTGCCTTTCCTATAATGAGCTTCCAAATGTTTCCTGATTCCAAGGATTCGTATCTTCCGTTGTTTTAGAAAAATTGGCAATTATCTATTTGTCTTACTTTCTTTTACTCTTCACAAATCTCAGTTTGATATGTCATACTTTCACATTTTATCCTCATTTATCCTAATCCCTCTTTCATATTCTATTCATCTCTCTGATTTATATTTGAACGTAATTCCCTAGCTCTATCCTTCCAAGTCATAAATTTTCTTTTCACTTGTGTTGAATGTGATGTTTAACTCATCCACATTTTTTATACTTTCTAGAACATTATTTTTCTCCTCTAAAACTTTAGAATTTTTAAATATTTTTTCTTGGTAGTGTTTTATGACATTACATCTTTAATAACTATAAACATTCTTATCTACCATCCCTATAGTACTGTTCAATTAAATGATCTTCTTTGATGCCAAACCTAAATGCTCAGTGTTTGCATAATCTGACTTAGATTGTGTGCTTTGTAGTTTTAGGCTGAGTTCACGTTCAGGAAGTCATTACCATAGGACACTTAACATGGATGACTATCAATTTGGAGCTTTTACGTATTCTACAGTCAGCTATTTCTAGAGTACCACAAGCTATGGTTTAATTTTACACTTATTCTCCCCTTGTAAGTTGAACTGACACTACAGCAATTGTGAACACCGTGCCTAAGAATTCTCCCTCTTCCCTCAATAAATAATATCGTCCCCCAAAATGTAGGCACACAGTTCCTCTCTACCCACTAAAGGTGAAAAGTGTTTGTAATGAGTTCCTATTGACGGTACAGAATCAGGAGCCTCATATTCCCAAATCAGGGCAGAGAAAAAGATTATAACTGGGCCTCATGTGTACCTTTCTCCCTCTGGCTTTGGAGAGATGTTGAGCTGGATGTCTATAGGTCTATTCAAACCCCCTATACCCTCCTCTGCCTGGACTTGAAATGCCCTTCCTTTCTCCTTACCAGAGAATGAGGAGTGATAGGAATTTTCTGATTCAGAATATTCACTTTCTGACTCATCATCTGAAGGATAGTCTTCCAATTAGTGGCCAGGTTGTGGATATTTGTGGGACTTTGATGGTCCTAAAAAATTGAACAAAAGTCATAAAAACAGCTGGTCCCATTCTGTTCTCCTCTTACACTCTTGTCCCTTATCTACTATCCCCACTCTCCCCATCCCCCATGGAAATACTTATTTTGCCCTAAATAGTTATCTTTAGTATTGGCGAAGAATTGGCCTATTGTACTATCCTGTCTTTCTGTCTGAATGCTGCTACCATGGCTCATGATAGACATTCACTCATGGCTCATGAGGTTAGGATTTTCAGTACCATTTGCCTTCCTTCACATCTGTTATCCTTTTACCCTCTGCGTTCTGAACTCCTAGAGATTTATAACCTCAAATGAGACAAGCAATGAAGTTTTATTTTTGAAGAACCTATTCCTCACTGTTATGTCAGTGTTTCTGTTGCCACGGCAAATAAACAAGCTCACTGCTCCCTAGTTAACTGTTTAATAATACCATCATTTCCTATGGGTGTGTCTGATACGTGTACTGGGCACCTGTTGTATCATGATGGTGTGATGGATGTAAGGTGCTTTGTGTGTGAAAGTTCCTAACACGTTGGTTCAAACAGGGCCAGGGCCTAATGTGTAACAGCTCTGGTGTTTGTGAATCTGAATATGGGGTGAATTTTGTGTGACTGATCATGGTATGCATGCTTTATGTGTTTTAGTTTTGCACATATCCACATGTGTAGATTCCACATCCTGTGACTATGGATTTGTGGGGTATATAGGTTGTTACAGGATTTAGATGTACCAGAAAATTATTAGGAATACTGTCTTTGAGAGTAGAATTGGCATATTTGTGTAATCTCAGGGGAATAATGAAAGAACATTAGAGGACGTAAAAGTCAAAAGTTGTAAGAGAAAGAACATATGAGCTTTGAGACCGTGTAAAGATCTAAAGGAAATGGAGGTGTAGAGAAGATTGTGTAAGAAAATATAAGTATATATGCGTATATATATATATATATTATTTTCACAGATTTAATGATGAAAGGAACTAGACACAAACTATACATTGTATGCTTCCGTGAAACTTAAAAAAACGGGTAACTGATCTAGAGTTTCAGAAGTCAGAGCAATCATCACTTTTTATGGCACATGGCATAGAGAATTCAGAAGCATGTGGAAGATTGTAAGGAACTGAATGATGAGGATGAGGAGTGCAGAGGGTTTGTAAAGGGATGAATGTCAGAACACAGGCTACCAAAGGACATGGACTGGATGTCTATACTCCACCTCAAGTCCAGCTCTTGGGAATCTGACTGCTTCTGGCCTACTTAAAGCTGTTGGTACTTTCATGCCTTCCTGATAACATAAATGCTTTGGTGGTTCACACTGACATACCCTTCCATGTTTCTCTGCTAACATTCTCATACCCAGACCCTCTCCCAGCATTTCTTCAAGAAAGAGCACTGCTCTCTGCTGATCTTTTTGGGATTACTCCGGTCCTAGTAAGGACTATTCCCTAGCAACTGATGGTTTCTGTTGATCACGGAAGAAAACCGAGTTAGAGTCCGTGATCAAAGGACCGAGACTGACGCAAAGCGAAGGTCAAGCAAAGCTTTATTTCTGCCAAGCATCAGAAACCAAACAGACCGGTAGGGGCCGTCTCTCATGAAAAGGCCGCCCCCAAGGAGGCCTGCTCCGGAAGACTATTACTCCAAGGACTACCTTAACGGCTATTCTAAGGGCCATTCTAACGGCTATCCCAACGGCTATTCTAACTGCTATCCCAACAGCTATTCTAACTCCTCCTACGACTCCCCCGCCCCAGCCTCACAGACTAACCTTTATTGAGGTGGTTGAGCCCGGCCTACACACAGGTGGCCAATGAGACTGAAACACACCACAGTAAATATATGCGCACCCCACTGACTGGATGTCTCCATCTGGCCTGACTGGTCCCTGGTCCCTATATCCAGGGGTTGCAAGTAAGCTCCTCGGGGAGGGGTGGGGCCAATCTAAGTTTACAACCAAAGAGATCCCTCTGGCTAACCAGGCCCCTACAGACTGGACATGAGTTTTCGCATCAGGCAGCCGAGTATCAACTGATGGGCAGAATTGGAGAGCTGATAACAAATATATTAACCATAAACTAAGGATCCCCACATACTCTGGATGGATGGGGAGGTTTTACAAATGGGTAGGCTCTATTTACCCAATTCCTGTGAATACTGCACCTATGAATTCCATTTCTTCCCTCAATCAATATCTTCCCCCAAAATGTAGGCACACAGTTCCTCTCTACCCACTAAATGTGAAAAGGGTTTGTAATGAGTTCCTATTGAGGGTACAGAAACAGGAGACTCATATTCCCAAATCAGGGCAGAGAAAAAGATGATAACTGGGCCTCATGTGTACCTTTCTCCCTCTGGCTTTGGAGAGATGCTGTGCTGGATGTCTATAGGTCTATGCAGACCTCCTCAACCCTCCTCTGCCTGGACTTGAAATGCCCTTCCTTTCTCCTTACCAGAGAATGAGGAGTAATAGGAATTTTCTGATTCAGAATATTCACTTTGACTCATAGTCTGAAGGACTGTCATCCAAACAGTGGCCAGGTTGTGGATGTTTTTGTAACATTTATGGTCCTAAAAAATTTAATAAAGTCATAAAAATAGCTGGTCCCATTCTGTTTCCCTCTTATACTCTTGCCCGTAATCTACTTAATCTATCTTGTACCTAATCTACTTAAATAAGAGGGCTTGGGCTGAGCAGCTCAGTTGTACCTCCCATCCATGCTCAGACCCCACCTGTGTATTTCCCTTACCATCCTCATTAGCCCTAATTATTTGCGATATGGAAGAGAAATATGGTAGTAGGATGAGGCAGATGATTCTTCTGCAGCCTCACTACCAGGAGGGACCACGGCAGAGGACTTAGGATGGGCTGCATCCTCCTGGGTCGTCTTGAATTCTGGTGAATGGAATCAAAATAAAACAATATATTGAGATGCGGCATCTTCTGGAGTCTGTATCCTTTCAAAAGAGCCACACTGAGTAAACACTCTAAGTTAGACAACATTACCACATATGACACTTGCTCTCACAGAAATTGATTTCCTCAGTAGAAAACTCTAATATTAAGGTGAGTTTACCTTTGGAAACTTCACTTCCTCCAAAAGAGAAGTAAATAATGATCAAAATTGTGTTTATGGTATATGCCCATAATACTGAGAACCTTGCATGTGGGATTTCTGGAGATGTGTAAAGAACACTGAATATGTAGAAAGAACCATCTCTGTAAAACAGCATGCAGTCACTAAAGTTGGATATTTTCAGCTTGATTTTCCTCATGAGTAACTGTGTAAGTAGGGAGGATGGGGTACAAGTTTTATGAAGAATTCTGCATGTGTATCTATCTAATTCTATGTTGGTGTCTTTCTATACACACATATGTAGAGTGAAAGGACAGACAGATATAACGATATTATAGATATAGACAAAATAAATTTTCAGGGCTTCCTGGGAATCATGGTGCTGGAGATGCTCAAATTAAGACTTCACAAACTTGCCCCAAACTCTTCTAGAATTGTATTTCTATACTTCTCTTAGAGTTTTAATCTTCCCATTCAGATCCTTTAAGAGCGTCTTCCAACGAAGACAGGTATCCCGACATGGTACATTTCTGCCTATTAATTAAGAACAGACACCCTGGGCAGTCCTTGAGCAAAGGGGTCATTTATGGCCATAGCTGAGCACTGGCACTTAATTCTTATTTTTGGTTAACATGTTGCCTCACCTCCCTGCCTGATTCCCCCTCAGACCCACCTCTCACCCACCACATACCATGGGGAATGACACTGTCTGCAGACACACAGGAGTATTCTGAGTTTGCATCTGCTGCCATCTGGCCATGGCCTTGGGGCAACCCAGAGTTTCCAGGTAAAACATCTTCATCTGTGCTTAAAACTTCTGGAAAAGAGAAGGAAAAGCAGACAGGTGACTTTTTTTTTTTTTTTTTTTTTTTTTTTTGCCTTCACTAAACTTTAAAGAAATAGTATGTATAATAACCCACAGGGCACTTGTCCCCATGAAGATTATAGTCTAGCTTCCGTTCAAAGTTCTAAAATCTAGGTATCTAAAAACATTTTCTGGAATGAAATGTCTGGTTACCTCTGAAAGCCTTATGTTGTTTTCTGCCATGGATCAGAGGCTCAAATTCTTGCCTAGTACATGGTAAGGTGCCTGCACTCTCACTATTCTGTTTATCACAAGAATAAATTCAGAGCATGTCAGTAAAGGTCTTTGGTCTGCCAGCTGTGGTTTATGATATGAAAGTCCTGTTGCTTGCGGGTAGGGTTCAAATTTACAGGACGGAACTGACAGACTTCCACTGCAGCTCCTTGGCCTCCTCCTTCAGGTACCAGGGTCGGACCTTACCTGAGGGCTCTGCTGCACAGCTCTGCGGGACCAAGAGACTCCAGTAGGATTCCCAAGGTTGACTCTAGGCCACACCTCCCCACATTAGGCACAGCTCCCCTCTGAGGAGCTATGACTGCCAAATGGCTCAGCTGTCACTTGGCCCAGTTGGTGGTGTCACCCTCCTCACATTCCCACACACTGTTCTGATTAATTTTGCATCTATACTCACTGTACACATAAGCCTACCTCTAAAACTTACCAATGAACAGCGAAATTCTCGGTTGTTGGTTATTTCCCTGGTAAAATATGTGTATTTCTAGGATCATCTCGATCTCTGCCATGAATTTAAACATATCACAAAAATCACCGGTTAGTTTTTCTTCCTCCTAATCTACATTTCCAAACTCAACGTTCAGGAAATAGGTCCATTTTTGTTCCTTAGAAAATAACTAAAACATATTAAGTCTCCTCCTGAGTTTAAAAACTTCAGGGAAGCTTATAACTCAATGTTTACTTCACAAAATGCACCTACATTGTCTCTTGGGTCGTTGGAGAGTGTCTGATAGGTCATGTTGGTTAAGGAATGAGACAGTTCAGTGGGGGTGGTGTATTTTCTAGGGACTTAGTATGTGTGCCATGTTTGTGAACACAGTCTGATGTGTGTATGTGTCTGTCACGTGTCCTCAACAATTTTATGCAGAGAGTGTAGAGGTGACATGGCCATTGTATGTGAGGTAGCATGAGCATCGTGGGTGACACTGCAGCATCCTGCTAGAGACGTACAGCAGAATGTCTTCCCTGTATGACAAGTGACCTGTGTGTCACATAGTATAAAGTTTAAGTAGTTGCAGAGTATCTATTTGGTTTGTGAGTGAAGTATGGAGCTGGGTGATTTTGTGATAACTGCTGAGATTGGGAAAGCAATACACACTGACCACGTGAACGATGGTTGTGGCACTTCATGTGAGCTCCTTGACTGAGGAATTACATGGGGGGTCTAGGGGGCTGGAAACGGGAGTTTTATAAAATGTTAAATGACTGTATTGGCTTCGTGCATTGTTAATGTGAAATTACAAAATCCTACAAGAGTGAGATTATTTGTGTGAGTTCAACATTAGAGTGGCTAAGGAAGGACATTAGAGAGAGCAAACTTGAGGAATGCATATGCTGCAAAATGAGATGTAAATGTTCAAGACATGAGGATCTGAGATTATGAGTGTGTCTGAGAGTGCAAGGATATGGGAGTGGAGAAGGAGAAATTCAGGGATGAGTGTAAACGGGTAAATATGAGAGGACACTGGGTTAAGTCCAGCAGTGGGTGTGACAGAATAAAGATTTCTGTGTTTTTATGAGGGTAGGAGGTTACTAGAGGGAGAAACTAAGGACCCTTTCAAATCTCTCCCCTTCTTCACGCATGAAAGGACATATGCTCAGGAGCTCCTAATCAGAGAAAAAAGGGAAATCTACTGGTTTATCCTTACATGCCCTAGCTGGTCCCTCCTGGCCCATTTCACAAAAGTTGTCAGAGGTCTGTCCACATTCTGACCAACAGACCTCATCTTCAAAACACAGCCTACCCAATAAGAATCCTTTAAATAGTCTTACCATTTTATTTTTTTAATTGTTTTTTTAAAGATTTCATTTACTTATTTGAGAGAGAGAGACTAAGAGAAAGAGGGAACAGAAGCCGGGGGACTGGGAAAGGGCGAAGCAGGTTTCCTGCTGAACAGAGTGCCCAATGCAGGTACCGATCCCAGGACCCTGGATCATGACCTAAGCTGAAGGAAGACGCTTAATGACTGAGCCACCCAGGTGCCCCAGTGTTACCATTTTAAATGAATGAACTGAACCATGTGTTTTTCTCCATTTGGTCCTGAAATTACACTAGAGATTTAAAGGCAAAAAAAGGGATAAACAAAAAGGACCAAGAATGACAAAGATAATCACAAACTGAAATGTGAAATCCACAACAGATATATCGGTAGTGCATGACACAGAATCGGAAAGACCGATTCTAAAGTCTCTACAGAAGAATTACAGGGAAAACTATGTCAAAGAATCTCAGAAACACCAGGGAGTATTAGGGAACGGAGCTCTCGAAGCTGGGTTAGAGATCTCTTCCCCTATCCCAGAAGTAAGGAAACAACTGTACCCCTGTCAGGATAAAGCCAGAATTTTCCTCTCTGGAACGATTTAGCCAGGGAAAGAGGTAGTGGGAAACATATGGTGCCCACTGAGGAGCTGGAACCATACTGAAGGAGAAAATTCTTCCAAGAAAGACAGAAGGACCTAGAAGGAGAGAGAGAGAGAGAAAGGAAGGTAGGATAAATGGAAGGAATAATGGAAGGAAAGGGAAGGGGAAAAGAAGGGAAGGAAGGAAGGAAGGAAGGAAGGAAGGAAGGAAGGAAGGAAGGAAGGAAGGGAAAGAAAGAGAGATTGATTATTCCTCTCAAGGGGTGAGATGTTCTATCCTCCCTCTATCTGACCTAAGAAAAATGGCAGCCTCTTAGGTACTAGGTACCTTACCAGCCCCAGAGAAAAACTCAAAACACTAACAGTTGGATATCTGACAATAAAAAAAGTTCTAGCCCTAATATTTTACAATGAAGCCTTGTAATCCATAAGTAACAACATGCACAATAACTTCCAATCAGCTATTTTAGGGCCCCCTGTATTGTTCTGAGGGAAAAAACAAAAAAAGGAAGTTGAAGCCTAGTGAAGAGCAATGAACAGAACAAAAGCATCAAAATGGCTTCTAAGCTTCGGAAAGAATAAGGAAAATATGACATCCATAAAATTGAGTGGTATAGAAAGGTATAAGAAACAAAACATTGGGTTATGGAAAAGAACACGTTCAAGTGAAAAATCTGATGGTGAAAAAGTACTATTTAAATGAAATATATGGAGAATAAATATGAGAAGACCCGGAATTCTTCTATCTTTTTTGTTCGCTTAACATTATTTAAGAAACTCTTTTGCTGTATCTGGTGTAGGAGATAAAGTAGTAGAAAGGCAAAGTTTCTTGAAGGGTTTCTTTCTAGTGGGAAAGACATAATCAACGTAAAGAAGTCAATAGTGCAGAGGCAGTGTTAATAACTAAGGAGAAAAAACAGGAAGGAGATTATGAGATATTGGAAGAAGACTAAAGTTGTAGAGTGCGTAGAAGGCTTCACCATGACTTTTGAGAAAAAGACCAGAAGCAAGTAAGTGAGACAGCAAGGGGTGTTGACATGTGAGAGGAAAACATTCCAGCAAAAGAGAACAGCCAAGTCTCTCAAGAGCATGCTTGGTAGGTGCCAAGAACACCAAGGAGCAGCATCCTGGAACTGAGAAAATCAGGGGAAGGGAGGAGGAAACTATGTCAATGGAGATCAAGGAAAGCAAGACTGGGTAAGATCTTATAAATCAAGATAAAGTGGGCTTGGAGCAGAGAGATGATCAAAGACTGACAGAAGTTAGACATAAAAAGACACATATCTCGGGGAATTGAAAACAGTATTGGGCAACACATACAAGAAACAGTTATTGTGCAAACTTAATTTCAAAAGCAACCAAAAAGAAACGCAATTAAACAACAAAAGGAATACAGACAGAAGAAGCAGTCCTACATGGTAGCAAGGAAAGACCTTTACTTCAACTTCTTGCTTGAACACACCAACTCACTGTTACTTGTCAAATAACTCCTTCTGAAATAGACCTGAAAACCAGATAAAAAGCTCCTCCACAACAAAAGATAAAAGGGCCACATTAAGATAGGAAGGAGAGGAAGAGATGCAGTCTCACCAAAAGTGCCACTCCCAGGGCTGTAGGGATCTCAGGAATATGGACAGAGCTTTTCCCTGAGGAGTAAGAGGTTTGTGTCCCACATAAGGCATGCCAAACCTTGCAACCTGAACCAGAGAGATGCAAACCCAAAAATACCTGACTTTTGAAACCAACTGTCTCACATCTCAAAGACAGAAAGGGCTGCAAGGCGCTGAGATTCTGATTTCCAAGGGCTCCAGCATCCAGACCCACTGCAAAACCAGCTCTTTGAAAAGTGCCTTCGACTATTCATTTGTTAATCTCTGCCTGAGAGATAGGGCCTCTTGGGATTCTGTCCAGAACACAGGCACTGGCAAGCACCATTTCTGCACTCCCTTCCACCTGGCTAGTGCCAGAAGATTCGCACAGTCACAGCTGTTGCCCCACTAAAGCTGGCAGGCATGCCCCACCCCAGAGCTCTACCACTCCCTCACCAAAACCAGTGGATGTGTCTTAACCCTGTGCTCTCCTCCAGCCTCACTAAAGCTAAAATGAGTGGACCTTTCTGGGTCTTGCACTCAACCTGCTTGCAAAAGCTGGCAGACCCACATGGTGCACAAAGGACACCCTGGCTCTGGTGGCCAAGGGGTGCTTGCCTCTCTGGGCCTCACAGGCCTAAAACAACTGAGCAGACAGTTATTGGCAGGCTATCACCACCAGGCACTGCAAAGACAGTAGACCGAAATGTATCCCGAGCCTTCCTATGAAAAAAATCTGTTTACCTGTCTTAGAGGTTCAGCCTAAAGGGCAGGCTTTCAGTTTGGCACATATGAAGAGGCTACAGAGGTGCTCTCAGGGAATGTAAGCCACGGAAAGCCATCATTCCACTTTCCGAAGGACTGGCTACAGCATGGCAGTACCTCTCAGAAAAGAGTTTACACACTCATCAGCTCATCAGGAGACCCAAGTTTTGTGAATGTCAAACACCTCCTGATCTCCTGGACAGGAGGTCAGCAGGATTTACCACTGTGTTTCCAGGGGATTGCACATATTTTCATGCTTTAAAAGCCGCTAAGGGTATGGCTTCCAATCAGCCTGAAACGGGGTGCTAATTGAGATTCCTTCCATTGGAACAATGACAAGTCTTGGCAAACCTTCAACAATTGGGACCACATGGCTTCACTGGTGATATCTACTAAAATTCAAAATTCAAAGAAGATTCAATATTGATCCTTCCCAAACTCTTCAAAACAAACAAACAAACAAACAAACAAACAAAACCAAAAAAGAAAACAAAGAAACAAACAAAAAAATGAAGAACTTCCTCTTCCTTGAAGAGGAAGGAATGCTGCCAAACTCATTCTACAAGGCTACCAATACTATTAGCAAAACTGGACAAAGACACTAAAAAACAAATGAACAAAAACCAAATGAACATACAAACAAACAAAAAGCTATGGGCCAATATTCCTGATGAATATAGATTCAAAAGTCCTCAACAAAACACTGGGAAACCAACAATATATTTAAAGGATCATATACCATGATCAAGGGGTTATTTATCCCAGGCATGGAAGGACGACTCAACAGCTCCAAGTCAGTCAACCTGATATAGGACATTAACAAAATAAGAGAAATGGTGAAGACGGTCTCCACAGATGCAGAAAAAGTATGTCACAAAGTCCAACACCCATTTAAGATAAAAACCCTCAACAGGGCAGGTACAGAGAGAAGGCATCTCAGCATAATAAAGGCTATGTATGACAAGCCCACAGTAGACATACTCAATGACGAAATGCTAAAAGCTTTTTCTCTAAGATCCAGAACCAGAAAGAGATGCTCACTCTTGCCACTTCTGTTCAGCAGTATTGGAAATCCTAGCCAGGGAAATTATGCAAGAAAAATAAATAAAAGGCATCCAAATAGGAAAGGAAGAAATCAAATTGTCACTATTTGCATAAGACATGATTTCATTGATAGAAAACCCTATAGACTCTAACAAAAATATGTTCTGATAAATAAAATCAGTCAAGGTGTAAAGTTACAAAATCTATTCACAAAAACGAATTGCATTACTATATACTAATAATGAGCTATTAGAGAGACAAATTAAGAAAACAATCTCATTTACAAATGCATCAAAAAGAATGAAATGTCAAGGAATAAATTTGTCCAAGCAGGTGAAAGACCTGTACTCTGAAAACTCCAAGATACTGATGAAACAGACAGAAGATGACACAAACAAATGGAAAGATAAACTGTGCTCATGGATTAGAAGGATTAATATTGTTAAAATGGCCATACTACCCAGAGAAAATTTACAGACTCAGTTCAATCTCTATCAAAATTCCAATGATAATTTTCACAGAAATAGAACAATCTTAAAATTTGCGTTGAACCACAAAAGACCCTGAAAAATCTTGAGGGGAAAACAAAAAAAAAGAACAAAGCTAGAGCCATTGTGGTCCCTGATTTCAAATTATATTACAAATCTATAGTAATTAAAACAGTATGGTACTACCATAAAAACATACAAAGATTAATAGAACAGAAAGATGAGCCCAGAAATGTATGATCAATAAATTTAAAACAAAGGAGCCAAGAATATACAAGGGGGGAAGTGCCATCTCTTCAGTAAATATAATACAGGGAAAATGGACAGTCCCTTGCAAAAGAATAAAACTATCATTAACATCTTATGCCATACATAAAAATTAACTGGAAATGGGTTAAAATTTTGAAGGTAACCATAAAACTCTTAGAGGAAAACAGTTAATGTACTATAACCAATATAGTCAGGATTCAAAGTAAATCATTTACAACTAAAAAATTGAAGGTGTACTAATATATTTAACAATTTCAAGGAAGTAATTATAGAAATATAATATTACTATTTTATATCAGGTGGTAGAGAAAAGGAGAATAGAAGGAAAGAAGAAACTCGCTCATTTTAACATTTCTCATTGTATAGAAATATTACAAATTTTGTGTGAAAAGATAGATCACTTTCACCAAAAGTGAAAAAAGAGAGATTTAATATTACCTTCCACACCTAAAACATCCTGAATCATAAACTGAACATTGCGGGCAGGGGGGCGGCGGGCAGGAAATAGACTACTGTGTCCTATCAAGTCTAACAAAACAACAGAGGAGGGCTTCCCAACCAATATTTCAGAGCACACTACTGTGGTGCTACTGGTTATAACAACACTAAGATATCATCGGCCTTATGGATTCAGGAAGGGGCTGGACTAGCCAGATTCCCCAAGGGGGATCCCAACCAACAGAAACTAGTCTCTTCTGTTTATTCTAGTATGTAGTAAAATATAATCATTTTCAATATAATACAGGGTGAAGAAGGGCACTTAACACTACAGCACTGCATGCATATACAGAATTCTTACACTGTTCTTCATTTTGTCTAAGGGTTTTATTTATTTATTCATGAGAGACAGACAGAGAGAGAGAGAGAGAGACAGAGGCAGAGGAAAAAGCAGGTTCCCAGAACAGCAGGGAGCCTGATGAGGGACATGAGCTGAAGGCAGATGCCTAACCGGCTGAGCCACCCATGGGCCCTCCACTGTCCTTTAGTTACACACTCATCTATTATTTTGTTGTCTGGTAATTTAGTTTAAGAAAACCATAGAAAAGTCCTGTAGAGAATGAAAATGAAACTCACCTAGGTAAAAGGAAATTTGGGGAGGAAAAAAATTTGGTTATTTAGGTAGAAATGGTCTTTTTTTTTTTAATTTGTTAATATTTATGATTCTTACAGAGAAAATAAGCTTCATACATTTAAAAAAGTTTTTCACTTAACCTTTGCTTTAGTACTTAAAATACACATTTCAACATTTAAAAATTATTCTAATACAAGAGCACCATTAATATAACTCTACAATTACAAAAGAAGCTAAACTGGGAACCAGTTAAGTTATTCTCATGTTTACAAGTATGATTCTGAAATAAATATTACTTCTATAAACAGCTCTTTATGGCTTTTTAGGTTTGGCTTAAATAAATGTATTTTAGGTTGTGGGGAAGCTTACTATATTTCATGCACTGTTCTGAAAGGATTAAGAGCGAACCAATCCTAAAAACTGAAGTACCCAATCAATCTGCAAAATAGGCAGAAAAAAGTTAAATGGGATCCCTACATAACATCAAAAGCATGTTTTGATACTAGAATCAAATCAGCAACTAGGAGTACTTCAGGACTGGCACAATGTCCTCTTCATAACTGATTTTATCATAAGAGTTTAAGGAGGAGCATATTTTCCACTGTCCAGTCCATTTAAAAGTGACATGTTTCTTCTTTTGTGCTAATGTGACTCCCCTGAATGACCTAGCTAGTTGATTGGTCACTAGTAATTTGGTAACCAGTCAAATCAAGCCTGTAAGAAAGGAAGCCAATTCTTAAACTACCATATTATCTGACCCATTCAAATAATTTATTTTCAACATAAACATATAAACTCAATATGAGACGCCTAAGTAAAGCAAACACCACCAACAAAACTGAGACAGCTTCTCTTCCTCTAAGGTTTAGGCTTTGCCCAGAATTCCTTATACATGGAATACCCCATATCAAGAGTCATTGCTCCCACAACAAAGTGTTGGGCTGCCACACGCATGTGGATCAAGTGAACAGACATTTTAGTATTTCCCCTGCTCTTCAATTTATATAATCCATATGCAACAATTGCTGCAAACCTGGCCATTGCAATGGGAACAAAAGGTGCCTCTCTAGCTTTTCGGATAAGTTTAGATCCCTGATCTTCATCATATGAAGAAAGAGAAACATCTGTGCCAGTTGACATAGTGGCTGAAGAATCCTCCTACAGGGACAGGACTCAGTCTCCAACTGGTTTCTCAGAAATGGTCTTAATTATACATTTTTTTCAGACCTGCTAGATTGCAAATAAGTTGACTATGATATATTATGCAGTTATGCATGAGAAGTGATGGTAAAATTAAAAAAAAAAAAAGGTAGATAAATAAACTCACTGTTTCTGAGGTTTGTTCATTAGATAAAAGCTAATACTTAAATTTAGTTCATGTTGCCACCTGTGAAAGCTGGTATACAAATGGACTACTGGGGGGAAAAAAAGAGTAACACTAAATATTCAACAAGATAGTCAAATTCAGGATGTTTCTTCTTCAAGGGTAGTAGATTTAGCATTCTATGTAGAAGATTTACTTCCAGGACAATTGGACTCCATATCCTCTCTCTAAATGACCCAAATGGTGTCATTACCACAGCCATATCCCCAAAAGTCACCATCAATTCATGAGTCTCTAACTGCAGAGAAGAATGCATTCCAAAGTCCAAGGAAGGATTTTTTTCAAAGTCTAAATGATACAAATGGGAGGACCTGATAGCATAAGCTGTATTTAATGGGAATCTCTGATATCTCAAGCCATTGGCCAGCCACAATCTCTCTAAAAACAAAAACAAACACCAACAATGACAGAATCAGTAAAAAGCTAGAACTTATTAAACAAGCTCAAGTTCCATGGCTCCAAGAGGTGCCAAGGTAGTTAAGTGCTGTTCATCGGCCCTCTCCTGTATCCTGTTCTACATTTCTTTTTCCCTGCCTCATTACTTTTACTGACCTAGGTTGTTTACCCAGTGGAATGGCCTAGATTTAATCTCTGAGAAGTATGAGCCCCTAGTTATCTTGGATTGCTGCAATTGCACATTTACTGTTTTCCCTGATTGTGGACATACCAAAAGGTATCCTAGCAATGTCCAGCCTCCAGACACACTTGATCCTTTCTGTGGTATCTAGTAACAGTCTTAGGTCCCTAGATCTTCACGCTTATCAGGGCTGATTACATCCAAAAGTGCAATAACTTCTTTCTCTGCTGCTCTGTAAGAAAGACTAGATTTTTCTTTCTTTCTTTTTTTTTTTTTTTTAACTCTTAGAGACATAACACTATTCAATAGCCACCGGATCAATGCTGTGTCCTCTACCAAATATACTTTCAGGCTCCCACCCAAAACAATCATCCCTCTGTTTAGTAACTTGGCTGAGAGCCAATGTTTTCTGAGGCAGCAGCTTCCAGGTGATGTGATAGGATTACACGCCTGTCCTACCTGCTTATCGTAAAACTGGCCCTGGGGTCTAAGGCAGTGATGTGATAGATCACATGTAAGTAGACACATAGATGCTTTACTCTGATCTCCCTTCCAGGAGGAACTCATGGCCCACTCTAGGAGGTACATTCAACAGACAGTGCCATGTATCAGTTCTCAGCATCTGCTGAGAGTGGTCAGTATTTAGCAACTTAATGAGGAAGGGGTGTAAATCCCCAGGCATTTCTACTTGGCGCAGGACCACTCTGACAAATAATATTTGCTCCAAAGCTCCCCACTAGTAGGCAATGGCTGTAAAATAAGTTTCACAGTTCAACTTCTCTCTATACCCAACCCTGCTTTTATTTTCCTCTTTTGATAGGTTTTAGTCACTAATTAACACCTTATATTCCTCCAGAAAATCCAATCAAGGATGATTTGTGCCGAGGAAGTAGAAAAAGGCAAGATGGCAATTTCTCATCTTGCACGCTAGTCCATATACACAAGGAGTCCATAGAAACCAAGTAGCAGCCACAGTTTAGAATTCAATAGGACTTTCTATGTGCTTCCTAGAAAAAGACTGACCCTTTGGGGAACTAGGATCTCTAATCAGGCACAGTATAGAATTTCAGAAAGAAGAAACAAAATGTCCCCCAGTGGGTCATCAGGAGTGATGCTAACTTTACCTCTTCCACCCCCTCTACTCTTCCCACTAGGGACAAAGTATAGCATTAAAGGTTTTGCTACAACTAATACACTGCATAGCAGAGGTATTTACAGAGGTTCTGTAAACGTGCAGAGTACGCTCATAACTTGGCATTTTAATTGCACCTTTGGTTGGGTATTCCAATATTCTAGCATTTGTGCATCTCCTGAGCGATTCAGTATGTGGTAAAAAGGGGAGGGATCACAAAGTCCTACATGCAATTCCATACTTCCATTGAGAGAAAAGGAACTCCTGGTCTGTTTTGATATGTGATATCCCATGGTGGTAAACCAAACACGAAACACTCTGAAAAATGGTACTAACTGGAGCCTTGAGAGGATAAAAATCCAATGCACATTCAGGATGTGTCTCTTCTTACTAAACTAAATATATGACCTTTCTAGAACAGAAAGGATTCCATACATCAACTTGCCGCCCAATGAACAACAGGAATTCCTGAGGAAGAGTGCCATCTGGTGACAGCAATAACTAAAAGAGCCTTGGTAAAAAGGAGTTCATACTGTTGGGCCTATTCATAGCCTTCTCTGCCATCATGACCACTACAGAGAGTTCTGGGTTGGAAAATTTGCTCTCCTCTGGGAACTGGATTAGTGTTGGGGACTTTTGATGGAAAAGCTAGCACACAACCCTTAAGATGTCCATCTTACCCTCTTCTGCTGGCACAAACTGAACAGTACCCCTATTGGCTACCCACTTATTCTTCTCCTAGAGGTGACATACTCTGTTAACCACCTCCATAGCACTCTGTAGCCAACCTCCCCTGGCTGCTGCTCCTCCCCTATGGCCCTTCATGATGATTCCATCCACCAGCTTATGGAGGTTAAGTAATCCTAGGCATCCTCTTTCCCACCCCTGCCCCAGGATATACCATCATTCTTATTGTGCTTTTGAGCCTGTCTTTACCCTCTTGGCCTTTCATAAATATCATCATCTGACAGATTTCCACCTCATTCCATCCACCAAGTGTCACCACAATGCTGCCAATTCTACTTCACCTAGGATGAGCCATTGGTTTTCCCAAAGGTCTTTACCAGGTGTTTAGTCTGAAATCCCAGGAGAGTTGTCCCAAATAAATTAAACTGTGGTGGGTCCTGACAATTCATGATGGCTATGTTTTGCAATTCTTAAAGGGTGTAGTTATTTTTCTTTTCCTTGTTAGACCCAGAACACCCCTGGATGTCTTGGGTTATAATTTAAGCCCAGCGTAAAATCTAGTGAGCAGAAAGGGCAACAGAAACTAATCCTGAGTGCCATACATGAGTTACAGAAGAGAAGCATTTGCACCATCTTACAAAATGGGAAAAATCTCTCTCTTAACAGGGAATAATACACTATGTCTATGGAGTCATAGAGGAATATGAGAATTCTTGATTAGGGGGGACATCAATCACTCCC
Source organism: Mustela nivalis (assembly GCF_964662115.1). NCBI lineage: Eukaryota > Metazoa > Chordata > Mammalia > Carnivora > Mustelidae > Mustela > Mustela nivalis. The sequence goes on along the minus strand of NC_139022.1, from coordinate 41,684,883 downwards.
ATTTTTATATATCTAGGTCCCATGTTTTCCCAGCTAGGGTCCTTACCTTAGCAAGCAGATCCTGTCTTTGTTGAATTTGACCTCTTGTGGAAAGTGTCTTCTCCTATAATTAGGACCTGATCTGATTCTCAGCAATGATATTCTCTCCCAATGCAGGAGATATGAGCTTCTTTATATGCTACCAAGGAGGAGTTCCAACTTTCTCACTCCACTCATAAACAGCAATTAATTAATCTCAGTTTTTCCAGAAAACAACAACTTTTCTAAAGCTTCAATGAAAGTGGATGTGTATGCTCACCACAGGCGGCTCCTACCACACCAGGATATCCGACTGTGGTAAATACCTCTTGACTGGTCAAATGTTTTAGGGTTTCATATATTTCCCTATCAGGACCTCCACTGTTAATACAGGATGCATTCAAGGACATGCATCCCATCTCCTACTAAGAGCTCTATCACTCTTAGGATCAAATCCTGGACCTAATTTTTGGCATAATATCTCATAATCTCTCAGGAAATGAGAATAGATTTAGATAAGGCCATAGATGTCTTCTAGCTTTTAGAGCATGCTCTGAGGAAAGAGTTCATACTCTGATGCTATTGTTCTCTTTTTTCAAAAAATTTACAGCTATTAACAAAAGCCAGCAAAGAGCTGAGTCCTTACAATCACCACTGCTCCTTTATCTTTCAGTTGCTGGAGATATTGATTGTATAAACCCCTACATACCCTTGCATCTAAATGACATCTCAGTTTATCACTCATGGGGCTCATGGCAAGAAAGATGCTACAGTATTCATTGGTCATTAACACTCATTCCACTTATTACCAAGAAGCATCCCCTGTTGCCATCCAACTAATGAGTAATTCAGTTCCAGACTAATACTCCACTGTTCTGCTTCTTGGGCCATTTCCATTACAACATTTCCATTTCCATTACAACCACCACGATGTTGGAGAAAGCATTTAAGCAAACATAAAGAAAGATTCAGAAACTTGATGTGGACAGCTACTACCCTGCAAATTAACTCAGAGTTACTCAGTTACTCAGAGTTGAAGTTATATATGGTGGGCATCAAAAGTGCCTTCCAGGGATGCCTGGGTGGCTCAGTTGGTTAAACGGCTGCCTTCAGCTCAGGTCATGATCCCAGCGTCCTGGGATCGAGTCCCAGATCAGACTCCTTGCTCCACAGGGAGCCTGCTTCTTCCTCTGCCACTCTGTCTGCCTGTGCTCTCTCTCCCGCGCCTCTCTCTGACAAATAATTAAATAAAAATCTTTAAAAAAAAAAAAGTGTCTCCCATAATCATTTAAACATTTATTTTTATTTTTAAGTTTATTTATTTATTTACAACCAATGTGGGACTTGAACTCACAACCCTGAGATCAAGAGATGCATGCTCTTCTGACTGAGCCAAGCCAGGGGCCTGTTAATCATTTCTTAAAGGATAAATCCAATGAACTTCTTGAACATGCCTCACCTTTCCTGTCCCATAATTTTTCAAAAAGTACATCTAAAGATAAAATATACCAATATGAATTTATAGTTAACCCATTGTTTATACTTGGCTTCATGATCAATTCATAGCACAGGCAAATCTGTGTTATTTGAGCTAGCTCATTCAAAAACATGCAAACAAAAACAAAAACAAAATGCTCTATGAAATCATACCTGTTGCAGCTTCTTAAAATAATTTAACCTGATGTACTTTATATTAAAATGAGTTTTGGAAGTAGTCCTTTTCATTAAAAGCCAATCTACTACCTTTTTCAAAATGCAGTTGGAAAGACAAGGTACGATGAGTAACACCTGAATGATTTTTGACATTTTTAATAGCAAATTAAATAAAATTGAAAACCTAATCAGTGAAATTTAAATGACTGTTTGTGGGGTGAATGACAGTGAACCTCAGTGATAAAGAAAAGGAAAAGTAAGTGGGCCACATCAATCTTTACCATTGTTTCAACCTATTCTTTCCCCAAACATTTCACTCCCTTTTTCAGGATAGACAGAAAAAGTAAATGAAAGTACTCTAAGATTAGTAAGTTCCACTTTATTTTTTTAAAGATTTGTTTATTTGATCACTTCTTGGGCTTTTGGCTAAGATCAAGTGTAAAGATTTATTTATTTGAGAGCATGTGCACCAGAGCATGAGCAGGGGGAGGGGCAGAGGGATATGGAGAAGCAGACCGCCCGCTGAGCAGGGAACCTGAGGGGACCTGAGGTCCACCCAGGACTCTGGGATCATGACCTGAGCTTATGGCAGATGCTTAAAGGACTGAGCCACACAGGAACCCAAGTTAGTAAATTTCAGAAGAATCATGACCTGAGCTTATGGCAGATGCTTAAAGGACTGAGCCACACAGGAACCCAAGTTAGTAAATTTCAGAAGAATTTCAAGTTAGTATCTCTCCTATAAGCGAGATACGTTTTTGAAGGCAGACAATCTGAAATTCACATGCAAATGATAATAAATTTTTTTTACAATGACTTTGAGAACACATATGTAGAAGCGTGTATCAATACAGGATCAGATAACCTTTTTCAGTGATAAGGATGAAGAAGAGTTATGAATATTCTCCATGCATTCATGGAGCCACAGCCATATATCCTATACTTTTATGATGAAAAATGGCATGTATCTACTTCCCAACTGATATTCCACTTAAAAGGAAAGTCCATCATTGTCAGTAATAAAAAAAAAATATGTCATATAACCTGTGTTTCATAAATTAGTAAGATTGAAAAAGTAAGAATTCATAACTTGTGTGTTATCTTAATAGCTGAAGAATATAAAGGAAATGGAATACAGCATAGTTAAAATTTAAACCAAAAGGGAAATTCACAAAAGTCCAATAAAAATAAAAAAACAGCTTCCTAAAAATATTATTTTTCATTAACACAATCTCCACAAATTTATCCCTTCACTTTTGTAATTTCTTTGCATATTATTTTCTTCTGATTTCCATAGAAACAGTACAAATTATCTCATGCTAAGATAATTGTTGTCTCACACTGGCTTTGGTCACTTCTTGATTTTCTACTGATTTTCCATCTGGCCAAAACCAGTATTTTCATAAAATTTTAGAGAAGATAAAATGAAGCTTATTTTTGCACTTCTCAATGATATCTTGCATTCCCATGATTTAGTGAGTTTCCAGCCAAAAGACAAGAGAAAAGAGTATTTGGGTTCAAGTGAAAAAAAAACAATGGATTAGAGATGACTCACATTGCATTAAAAAACAACAACAACAACACATTACATTTAATGACAGTTTATGAAGAATTGAGAAATATCTAAAAATGTTAAATATAAATATTTATAGCATAGACAACTGCCTCCAAAGCTTCAACCCTTCCATTGGCCCTCCCATCAGTAATGAATGGTTTGGGACCACTCTTCTCAACTGTGCCTCCCGAAAACACAGAGCACAGAGTAAGCATGATGATCAATCATTATGTGTATAAACCACGACAACAAAGGTATTACCCCTAATTTGTATTTTAAAAAACACTCAGAAATAGGTGTTAAATAACTTTCCCCAAAGTTGGGGTTTCTAATTCTAAATCTTTATGAATACCGTCTTCAATCTCCCATTTTGTCCTGCTTCTCATTCATTCATCAACATCAACTCTTATCTCACAGGCCCATAAACCTGCCTTTTACTTTCTTTGCCTTGAGTTCATCCTATACTCAGCCATCTCTACAGGTGTTGCTGCCACCCGAAAACTTCTGTAGTATAGATTTCCTTTGCCTTAAGGGGGACAGTACGTTGAGTTCGATGTACTAGCATCAATCATTTTTCTTCTTATGCTTCTTTTCCCATTTCTAAAGATAAAATCAATGTATCTTTTGAAGTAGTCCCAATACCCTGAAAAACTGTTAAGTTTACAGCAAAGAAAGAGAATTATAAGACTTTACTTACTGAAGCATTTGATTTAATACTGAACTCTATCCAAAGCACCTCTGCCACTAATGTCAATATCTGTGCCATATTGTGTGGATTCAGAAATACAGGTAAAATGTTGGCCTGAGTTTACGGAAATTAAAAAAAGCCAATTATACTCGCTGCTGAACCAAACACCTTTCAAAATTCAACTAAAAACGTGAAATCATTTTTTAAAAATTCATGCCATACCTGACTAGAAAAAATAAAAGGCTAGAGAAAATTGATGAAAGATAAAGATATTAGATATATTTATATCTATAAATTTAAAATATATCTACATATATTTATTTATAATATGATACATTGATTGGATTGATTTTTCAATTTTAAGTTCTTAACTATAACTGACATGGAAATTATTTTCAAATTATCATTTGAAGCCTCTTGTAAATAAAAACCTTAAAAAGAACTGTGATTTCATTTTCCTTGGCTGTATCATTGTGAAACCTGCAAATATTAATGGACAACCCAGGAAAACCTCAGAGAAATCTGCCAAATAAATGCATATTTAGAGCAGGATTGTCAAAGATAAAGCCCTGAAGGAGACCCAAGCATCAGACCTGTATGTTTCCATATTAAACAAGAATTAATGAACACAAAAGAACAAATACATCAAGGTTAATGGTTAATGTGCAGAGTGATAATGGGGAAACAGATTAATTTCATTCCCAGGCTCAGTTCTTTCCAATGATACCATCACTTTGTAATTTGAAAAGGGGAGAATCCAGTGGCATTTGTTTTCATGATAAAGTGGAGAATAGATCATAAGAGTGCTTGCCCCACGGAGCTTATAATGTTGACACGGTGTATTTGCAAAACTCACATCTACATTCTTTTATTGAAAAAAAAATCATGAAGCCAACTAGATAACTGTCATAAAAAGCAATTTCCCAGAATTTATAGAAGAGATTTATATTTGGATGATCTATACAATGAGATTTTAAGTCAGAAGGTAAATTAGTGACACATGTAATAGTCAACCCAGCCACAGTCCACACAAACATCAAACTTAATACTGGTTTGGTATTTTTCTCCCTTGGTTCTGGTCCTTCCATCATTTATGGCTTTCACAAAATTTTAGGACAGCAAGGTTCTGAGGATCACTCTGTCAGAAAAGGAGGAAATAAGGAAGAGGCAAGAAAAACTGAGTATTGATAGAACAATCTTCCCAAAGTGCAAAACAGTAGGCAAGAAAAGCACAGTTTGAAGAGTTAGGCCAAGAAAAGAGTACTATGAATCAAAATAACCTCAGGAGGAGAGCAAAAAGTTGGAGAAGCTTAAGATAACTGCACAGAGCCATATATTAAAATCTTCTGCATAAGAGAGACCTAAATTCCAGAAGAGATTTGAGAAATTACAGGACAATCTTAAGAGGGAAAAAAGAATTGAAAATCAAGAAGAGAGGAATAAAGGAATGTGACAGATGTAAGTTAAATTGGTGTTGATTACTAAGATTCTGTGATTTTTTTTTAGAAGATTTTATTTGTTTATTTGACAGACAGAGATCACAAGTAGACAGAGAGGCAGGCAAAGAGAGAGAAAGGGAAGCAGGCTCCCTGTTGAGAAGAGAGCCCAATGTGGAACTCGATCCCAGGACCCTGAGATCATGACCTGAGCCGAAGGCAGCAGCTTAACGCACTGAGCCACCCAGGTACCCTGTGATTTTTTTTTCTAGTGCAATTCCTTTAAATAATTATAAAATTCAATGGTATGTTGTGCTGGCAAAGGATGAAATAGCTGAGATGAAGTATCAGTGAATCTGAGGGATCATGAAATTTTCACGTTTCATGGATCATCAGTGAGGATGCTGCAGTTATCAAGATGACAAAATATGACCTGGAAGAAATGAACATTTGAGACGGATATGGAAGCCCTTGGGAAAGAGATTAGGAAAGAATGGAATGAGTCAATTCAAGAGGAAATTTAATTTTGAAAGTTTTAGTAATGTGAAGTCTACAAATTAATAGGCAATAAGATTAGGTTAATTTCCCTACCTCTTGCTTTAGGGTGGTATTAGAGGACTCCTCATTTAAGCTCTTACTGTATTGGCAATGGTATTAGCAGAGTTAAGGGTAATCATGGCTGTGAAATTTAATATTATGTGAATAATGTTCCTATCTTGAAAAGTTGGTGAAACACCTAAAGTTGTGTTCTCATGACACATTATGGCTATTCAATATAAAATATTGGGAGGGCATCCTAATTACGGTGAAGGTAATTAAATAAATGATGAAGACCATTAATTATTGGGTTAGGGGTATCTCCCTATGTAGGTCCTCCATTGGTGACATCAGTAGGAATAAAAGGCGGTGAAGGAGAAAGAAGTGGAAGGAAGGAGTTCCACATCAGAAAGGAGTTTCTGAAGACAAAGTTGAACCTTTCTCAAAGGGTTAGATGGAAGGATATGTATGAACGGGCAAGAATAGGAAAGACATGGGTAGAGTTAAGTCTAGAAATGGAAAAAGACACAGTGAAGGAGAGAGCCAGATAAGAAGTTTGGGGCTAAGGAGAACTAGCAGTTACCTCTTGGAGTTCCTTCATTTTTGTTTTTGTTTTTTAAGATACTATGTATGTATTTATGTACGTATTTAAAGAGAGAACACAAGCAGGGAAGAGGAGCAGAAGGAGAGAGAATCTCAAGCAGACCCTGTGCTGAGTGCAGAGCCTGACGTGGGGGCTCAATTTCATGACCCAAGATCATGACCTGAGCTGAAACCACGAGTTGGACACTCAACTGACAGCCATCCTGGCATGCTGATTCATTTTTAATATAAAATTTGACAGTATTTGCTTAGAATTTATGAAAAATCAATTGATAATGTTTGATAAAGCATTTAAATTTTGCAATATTTCAAAATACTTCCTGCAAAAGAATTCTTTTTGACAATATAGTCTTGATTCTGTTACTGAAAATACTTGTATAAAGCCAAATCATTGAGTTTATAGAGCACACACACAAACACACACACAGAAAATTAAGTAAATATTTCAATGCCATGATTCTCAGGAAGAATCTTGTGTCTATAGTAATGTATGTATTTTTGAAAGTTGATTGAAAATGTTTCTCTACTTAACAACTTCTAAGAAACATCACACTACATTTCTAAACATCACATTACATGTAAGCAGGATACACTGTGTTCCAGCTTTGATGATGCCCCTATCAAACCACTTTAGAAACAGAAAGTGTGAATTTTATTTAAATAGATTAGTGCAGCTTGAATGGTGCCATGATTTTTCCTTGTGACACTTCTTGCAAATTATCACCTTTTTTCTGAGACATGTGGATTAGTAACCAGAGTTCACTTCCTAAGAATGGTGGTTGGACGGTAAAGACAGAAAGCAGAAATAAAGGTCCTTGAAATATCAACTAAACCCAGAGAAACGAACAGCAGATGCTCTATATGAAAAAGCCTCAGAAAATTCTTTCCATAGTTCTTAGTGTCCTAGTTCCAAAGAAAAAAGCCTTGGTTTTCCATAAAATATTACCAAAGTATAAATATCCAGATTCAGACTCTCTAGCACTACTCAATTTCCTAAAAATCTAAAATACAAAGTATATTAATTTTTAAAAAATGTATAGAAATAAATGATGCCCCTAGATTCTATATATTTCTTTTTATAAATCAACAAATAGTTCTGAAAGTGGCTAATTCACTGTAGTTTACAGAAAAATCATTATATAAATACACTTCCTCTACAGTTTTCAGTAGGACAGGGTATTCAGAAAGAAGCAGAAAAGATTTTTGTTTTACAATATTTTCCAAAAGAGTTTTCAGGTTCCACTGAGTTTTTATAACCTATTTTTTTCTGTTTAAAATTTAAAATATTTATTGAAATTCCTCCAAGCTAACAGACATCACTTCACGTGGCTTTTGGTATTTTCTAAGCAATTTATTTAAGAGAGTAAATGATATTTATAGCGCATCCCATGAGACAAACATGATTCCATCCATGTTTTAAGAAAAAGTCAGATGAATTAGGAGAAGATGATGCATTTTTATCCAGTCTTTTTTTTTTTTTTTTTTTTTTAATTCAGTTAGTCAGGCACCTGGGTGGCTCAGTTGGTTAAGCAGCTGCCTTCAGTTCAGGTCATGGTCCCAGGGCCCTGGGATCAAGTCCTGTGTCAGGCTCCCTGCTCAGCAGGGCTTCTATGTCTCCCTCTACCTCTGCTCATGCTCTGTTCTTCCCACATACACACTGTCTCTCTCTCTCAAATAAAATATTTTAAAAAATAAATTCAGTTACCCAACATATCCTACTTCATATTTCAGATGTCATGTTCAAAAATTCATCAGATGTATATAACACTCACTGCTGATCAAATTACATGCCCTGCTTAATGCCCATCACCCAATTACCCCTTCCCTTCACCCACCTCCACTCCAGCAATCCTCAGTTTGTTTCCTATAGTTAAAAGTCTCTCATGGTTTTTTCCCCTTCTCTGATGACTTCTCTGATTCACTTTACCCCTCGCTTCCCTATGATCTTCTGCACTGTTTATTATATTCCACAAATGAGTGAAACTAAATGATAATCTTTCTCTGAATGACTTATTTTGCTTAGCCAATACCCTCCAGTTCCAATGACCTAGATGTAAATGGTAATTATTCACCCATTCTGATACCCTCCAGTTCCAACCACCTAGATGTAAATGGCAATTATTCACCCATTCTGATGGCAGAGTAATATTCCAATGCATATATATATATATATACATATATATATGTATATATATATATATCCATTGATCTATTGATTGACACATAGGCTCTTTCTAGTTTGGCTACTGTGGGCATCACTCCCCAAAATGTTGGGGTACAGGTGCCCCTTTGGATCACTGCATTTGTATCTTCGGGGTAAATACCTAGTAGGGCAATTGCTGGGTTATAGAGTAGCTCTATTTTTAACTTCTTGAGGAACCTCTATACTGTTTTCTAGAGTGGCTGCACCAGTTTGCATTCCCACCCAGTGTAAGAGGGTTCCCTTTTCTCCACATCCTCACCAACATTCGTTGTTTCCTGTCTTGTTAATTTTCACCATTCTGACTGGTGGTTTTGATTTGTATTTCCCAGAAGCCAAGTGATGTGGAGCATTTTTTTTGTGTCTGTTAGCCATCTGCATGTCTTCTTTGCAGAAATGTCTGTTCATGTCTTCTGCCCATTTCTTGACTGGATTATTTGTTTTTTGGGTGTTGCATTTGGTACATTCTTTATAGGTCTTGGATTCCAGCATTTGATCTGTTATTTGCAAATACCTTCTCCCATTCCATAAGTTGCCTTTTAGTTTTGTTGATAGCTGCCTTTGCTGTGCAGAAGCTTTTTATTTTGATTAAGTCCCAACAGTTCATTTTTGCTTCAGCTTCCCTTTCCTTTGGAGACATTTCTAGCAAGATAGAGCTTGAGGTCCAGCATTGTGATGTCCTCATCTTTCGTTCTCGTTTCAACATTCCTCTGGCTATTCAGGGTCATTTTTGGTTTCATACAAATTTTAGGATTATTTGTTCCTGCTCTGGAAAAAAGTTGATGGTATTTTGATAGGGATTGCAATGAATATATAGACTGTTAGGTAGCACAGGCATTTTAATAATATTTGTTCTTCCAATCCATGAGCATTGAATGCTTTTCCATTTCTTTGTGTCTTCCTCAGTTTCTTTCATAAGTGTAGTGTTTAGAGTACAGATCCTTTGCCCCTTTGGTCAGGTTTATTCCTAGGTATCTTATGGTTTTTGGTACAATTGTAAATGGGATTGATTCCTTCATTTCTCTTTCTTCTGTCTCAGTGTTAGTGTATGGAAATGCAACTGACTTCTGTTCATTGATTTTCTATCCTGCCACATTGCTGAATTCCTGTACAATTTCTAGAGATTTGAGAATAGAGTCTTTTGGGTTTTCTACATGGAATATCATGTGATCTGCAAAGACAAAGAGAGAGTTTGACTTCTGTTGGCTAATATGAGTGTCTTTTATTACTTTTTGTTGTCTGATTGCTGATGCTAGGACTTCTACTACTATGTTGAGTAACAGTGGTGAGAGTAGATATAACCTGCCATATTCCTGATCTAAGGGGAAAAGCTCTCAGAATTTTCCCCCTGAGAATATTATTCACTGTGGGCTTTTCAAAGATGGCTTTTATGCTATTGAGGTATGTTCTGTTTATCCCAACACTGGAAAGTTTGAATCAAGAAAGGATGTTTTACTTTGTCAAATGCTTTTTCTGCATTAATTGAGAGGATCCTAAGGGTCCTGTCCTATTAATGAGATGTATCACACTGGTTGATTTGCAAATGTTGAACCAACCTTGCAGCTCAGGAATAAATCCTACTTGGTTGTGGTAATAATCCTTTGAATGTACTGCTGGATCCTACTGGCTAGTGACTTGGTGAGAATGTTGGCATCCATGTTCATCAGGAATATTGGTCTGTAATTCTCCTTTGTGGTGTGATATTTCTCTGGTTTGGCCCCATAGAGTTAGGAAGTTTTCCTTCCATTTCTATTTCTTAAAATAGTTGCAGGAGAACAGGTGTTAGTTTTTCTTTAAATGTTTAGTAGAATTCCCCTGGCAAGTCAACCAGCTCTGGACTCATATTTATTGGGAAATTTTTGATTACTACTTCAATTTCCTTGTGGGCTATCAGTTTGTTCAGGTTTTCCATTTCTGCCAGTCTCTGCTTTAATAGTTTATAAGTTTCTAGTAATGCATCCATTTCTTCCACATTGCCTAATCTGTTAACATACAGTTGCTCATAATATGTCCTTAAAATCGTTTTTATTTTCCTAGTGTTCATGGTTTAGGGTCCACAAATTCTTTTAGTTTCTGTTTGTCCTGAAAGCTCTTCATCTCTCCTGCCATTCCGAATGACAGTTTTACTGAGTAAAGTATTCTTGGCAGCATGTTTTTCTCATTTAGTACCTTGAATATATCATTCCAGCCCTTTCTGACCTGCCAGGTCTCTGAGGATAGGTCTGCTGACAATCTATTGTTCCTACCCTTGTACCTTAAGGACCTCTTGTTCCAAACTGCCTTCAGGATTTTCTCTTTATCTCTGAAATAGATACAGTTTCACTATTATATGTCAGGGTGTTGATCTATTCTTATTGATTATGAGGAGGGTTCTCTGTAACTTGAATGCCTGTTTCCTTCCACAGAGTAGGAAAGCTCTCAGCTATGATTTGATCAATTAACCTTTTCTTTCTCTTTCTTCTTCCTCTGGGACCCCAGTAATTCTAATGTTGTTTCACTTTATGGCATCACTGATTTCTTGAAGCCTTCTATCATGGTTCTCTAGTTGTTTTTCTCTCTTTTCCTCAGCTTCCTTCCTTTCCAGCACCTTGTCTTCTTATATGACTGACTCTCTCTTCTACCTCGTTTACCCTAGCTGTTAGAGGATCCATTTTAGACTACACCTCAGTTAAAGCACTTTTAATTTCGGACTAGTTAGATTTTTTTTCTCCACAAAAAGATTCTCTAGTGTCTTTTTTGCTTTTTTTCAAGCCCAGCTAGTAACTTTATAATCATTATCCTGAATTCCAGCTCTGATATTTTACTTATGTGCATATTGATTAGATCTGTGGCCCAGAGTGTATTTTTAAAAGATTTTTTTTTTTTTTTTAATTTACCTGAGAGAGCAGAGGAAGAGGGAGAAACAAGCTCCTCACTGAGCAGGGATATGGAGCTCAAACCTAGGACCCTAGGATCATGACCTGATGTGGCAGGGAGTATTACCACTGGTTCTTTCCTTTGCTGTGAATTCCATTTTGCCCAGAGAAGAATGGAACAATGAGAGAACAAAATCAAAAATATCAATCACAACCTAGGGAAAATACACACTAGACAAGAGGTCAGAAACCGAAAAAGAAAAGAAAAAGAAAAAAGGAGAGGGGGAGAATATAATCTCCTAGGTAGACAAAACAGGATGATCTACATGATCCTGGGTATATTTTCATTTGTCGTTAGAAAATACTAAATCCCCAAATTGTAAAGAAGGTAAAACTTATATATTACAAAAATAAAATTGAATAGAGTGAACAGAAGCCAAAAATGAAGAATATATCTATTAAATTGTAAATATAAAAATTAAAGTAAAAAAAGACTCAACAAAGATTTGATAAAACAGGAAAATAGTTGAAAAGGAAAAAAAGGAAAAATAAAAGGAATATTGTAAGCTAAGAGATAAAAAATCCTGAGAAAGAAATCTCAAAGTCTACATACCCTTTTGCCCTAGCACTGGAGTTTTGCAGTTCTATGTGCTCGGTGAAGTTGGTATTCCCCTGATGTTCAAGCTGTTCATCTGTGGGAGGGGTCTGCTGTGCTCTCAGGCCTAGCTGCCTGGATGGAGCTGCACTGCCCCTTGCTATGGGGCTGGGCTCAGTGTAAGCTGCTTGGGGTTGTTCTGTGTGGCTTTTGTTCTGTGCTGCTTAAGAGGGTGAAAATAAAAATGGCCTGCTCTGATCTCCAATCCTGGAGCTGAAAAAATGGAACCCCCTCTCTTCAGTAAACCCTCAGGGAAGAGCAACCTTCACTTGTGTGTACACCAAACTCTGCAGACTCCTTTGGTGCATACCCATGCCACTCCTCCTGGGGGAAGGCAAGGGTTGCCAGGTTTCTGCCTTTGCAGGGTCCCTGCACAGAAAGCTCTCACCGGATGGAGCCACAGCTTGTAGTTTATGGCAAACTGAGCTGAGAGCCCCCTCCCAGGCTCACTGACCTTAGCTGGTTTCCCTGCTCCAATTTCTCTGCTCCAGAGTTGGGAACTCTGCTGTTTTAGGCACCCCCACTCTTTCTATGATCCCATGGATCCTCAGACCACACTGAACCACCTAGAAGTCTGCCTTGCTTCACCATCTAAGCACCTTTCAGGAAAAGACTTCTATCACTGGAGCGGACGTGGAAAAATTCTGATTTTGTGCTCTGCTGCTCTATCACTTTCTGGTAGCCAGCTTATGGAGGCTCCGTCCACCCCCATTTAGCTTCCCATATATCCCCTCCAATTCACTTCACACCGCCTACCTTGCAAAAAGTGGTTGCTTTTCTATTCATAGAATTTCAATAATTAGGTGTTTTCTTAGATCTCAGGCTGAATTCATAGTTGTTCAGAATGATCTGATAGTTATCCAACCAAATTCAAGGGACCAGATAAAACGAGATCCTCTACTCTTCCACCATCTTGCCTTCCTATTCTCCACTCTTATCCAGTCTTAATGAAACTTTAAAATTAGACATATGGACTTACTGGGAAGCTGAGGATAGTACTATGCCTCTGTGCCTCAACAGTTCTTGTGATGTTGAGGCACTAGTAATTCAAGTTCCTCAAAAAAGAAAACTAAGACTCCACTAAAAACATCTTGTTAAAGAGAATTCTGCTGGGTAAGAAGGAAATGCCTCAAATGATTTTGTTTTTTCCTTAATGATATTGTTGCCTACATCTAGGACTTAACAATAGCAAGGCAAAGGAAAAAAGGAAATTTGTGCCAAGATGTAATCTAGGTTGCTTGTGCTTATGAGCACTTATCTGCCTTTCTTCACCCAACTTGCTTACAAAAAATCATTGATGATGATTACTAAAGAAACAAGAATATAAGAATATGGTGGCAATACTGTATAATTTCATAATCAATAATGTCAGTAATTGGTGCTGAATATATTATCATAGTAACTACATATCACATTCATTTTTAGTGGCTTATTTTTAATTTTTAAGCAATTAAATACAATACAAAATAATGTAAAGCATTCAATGAATTAAAAATGTTATCTTATTTAAATAAGGGTTCCTTTAATAACCCTTTAAATACTAAATTTATTAAGAATATAATTCACATCCTTAAACATCCTGAGAAAGAAGTGGGTTTTTCAGTAAAATATTTTGCATTTTTATTAATTTTTTTGTCTTTAGCAGTGATTGGTGGTGGAGGGAATACTTAGTTTTTGTTTTTACCTACAATGTAAACCATACAGGGGAATATTTTATTACTTGCGTAAATTATTCAGAGTACTTCATGAGTAGCTATGTAAAACTTTTCAAACGGGGTTCTGTTACATGAAATCTTGGAGTACACGCCAGGTGTATGTGAATAAGCTCTTACAGGACAAACAAAGCAGATTTAATAGGAACACCAAACTTATTCAAAGATTTACAGAAGAAAAGTTAGTTAATATACTTCATAAAAAGTTCTTGATGGATCTTTTCAGTTAATAAAAATGTGGTACTCTTCGGAGAAAAATGCAAAGATCAATATGATTTTTTAAGTGTAAATATAGAAATGTAAAGAAATCTTGAAGCAGGCCACTTCTGACCCCAGACCAAGCCCCTGGCTGCCCTTAAAGGTAGGCAGGGAGAACATCTGAGAAACTCAGGTCTAATTAAAGTGGGTTATCAGTATGCTGGTATGGTAAGAATAATGTTACTGTTACCCTGTCCCCACAACGAAACCTTAAAAAAAGTGAGGTCACAGCTTCTAGCATTAAGAAAGGATGATAAAAGTGAATTTATGCCTTCAATCCTTTATGTGTACGGCCACTACATAGGTATTGAGGCTACTATGTGTCTCAAAGTGTCAGTAATGAACAAAATAATCTCAGCTTCTTCCATGGAATTTACATTGTAGATGGCAAATGCATGGCATAAATGGACTTGCCCAGAGAAGACTTTCAGGCAATGAAACAACATTTCAGAATATAATTATACAGCCTGGAAAGACTGATGAGCATGAATACCACAAAGATGGCGGTCTCTTATGCTATTTATTATTAGAAATTTTTTGCAAAATCTTTTTCTGCTTAGACACATGGAATGCACAAACTCAGCTACACCCAGAAACCCATCATCTCTGAACAAAGCAGCCGAAAGGCTACAAACCCAAACCTACTGCTTACTGGGGTTCAGATTTTTCCTCCTGTTAGCTATACATTCCATAATTTATGAGCAAGGGTCTACTGGGAAATAGTTAATAACTGGCTCTCTAGAAAAGAATATACAGCTATAGATCTAGATATGGAATTATATAAATAGAAGTTTATCATAAGTTTCATTAATATAAACAATGGCACAAAATTTATAATTAATAATGAAATGTAAATACTCACCACTGTCATTCCATATAGCCTATTAATTCTCACCAAATGTTTTAGTAGATTTTTGCCAAACTCTTGTATTTGATGTCCACTTACAGTTGCAGCTGATGAGGTGATGTATTTGCAGCATGAATGGTGCTTAATATTTTGTTTCCTTTAAGGAGTACGATGTGAGTGAAACAAAGAAGACTGGAGCTAAAACTGCTCATTTGTTAATTCTGTGAGCTATGTTTTAATTGATAAAGTTAACAATTTCCAAAGACTGAAGAATATTTCCTCTTTATTGAGTGTGCTATACACAATGCACCAGCTTCAGACATCATACACCTTGAAGCTTAACCTGCATTGTTAACATTTTCCTTATCGCTTTCTGGACCAACAACAAAACACCTTCCCTCCTATTTCAAGCTACCAGCACGATGCCCCTGAACATATAACTAGGAAGAGATATGCAGTAGCCCATCATCTGTAGTATTTCTACCATATGGATTAACACAATAAACATAAATAACCTCAAATCATAGGTGTGAGAAAACTACTTCGAAATTAGAAAGGGTGACTTTTGAATTTTTATTAATACTTTAATATAATTAATTGGATATTTATATAATTTTTAATAATGGTTAACCAATGGCTTGAAAAATTCCTAAAAACCTGCCATTCAATTTTGTGCACAGTTGTGAACCAGCTTTGGCATAGGGTGGCTCATGAGCTTCTCATAAGCCCTGAACACCTAAATATCCATAAGTCTCCCTGTTTGCTAGGATTCTGGATTTTAGCACTGGAAGTCCCTGTTCCAAGGAATAGGTCAGTCTGAGGCCATCTGGGGCATTCTATAACCCTAATTCATGGATTCTCCCAAATACTTCTAGAACTGCCTAGCTGCTGATAGAGCTGCCATCTTTCTCAGAACATAGAGTTCTTGCAGTGACCTTTCCCCCTCAGAGTCCTTGACCTCTGCTCCAGCTGTGGGCCAGGAGATAGACTCCATAAAATAAACACTGCCATGTTGCCAGTCACTGTCAGACTGAAGAGCACACTGGAATTCACATTCCGAATTTGTTGTAATTCAGGTAGATACCACCTAAACTCATCTTTTGTTTTATTGTAACCAAGGCTTTGGCATCATTGAGCTCTCTTTTCTTCACGTAATGGGGGCTCCCAAGATTTACTTCAAAGAGTAACTCTGAAGATTAAATGATATTATGTTCACACAATGCCTACTTTAGACATTCAGTACATAGTATTCTTGTAAGTAGTCCTAGTTCCTTTTAAAACCAACCATTTGCTGTCCCTGGTGGTCTCTGCAGAGAACCAGCCTGACTGCTAGCCTTCGAGTATATTTAAGCCTGTCTCCAATCATATCTACCTAAGGATATGAGTCCTATCCCTGGCACTTCACACCAGAGCAGTATCAGCCATGACCTTGTACCAACAATTCAGTCCTTAGTTCTGTACCTTTTATCTAAGCCAGCTCTAAGCATAGCTAAATTCTCTAAATTCTCTGACAGTGAAGGACTAGCAACTTTTATCATCCTGGGCCAAAATTAAATTTGCTCTTTCATGGAAAAAATATAATCTTTGTGTAGAGAAGTAATCATGTGTATATATTAAGAAATTCTTAGCAGAGGCTGGGATTCACATAACAAAATCAAGTATAATTTGTCACTCAAAGACATGTGTTAATCACACCATTATTCTCTCATTTGGTTCTTTGGAAAGTTGTTTAACCCAAAACCAGACAAGGATCCCACCAAAAAAGAGAGCTATAGACCAATATCCTTGATGAACACAGATGTGAAAATACTCAACAAAATACTAGCCAATAGGATTCAACAGTACATTAAAAAGATTATTCACCACGACCAAGTGGGATTTATTCCAGGGCTGCAAGGTTGGTTCAACATCCGCAAATCAGTCAATGTGATACAACACATCAATAAAAGAAAGAACAAGAACCATATGATACTCTCAATAGACGCTGAAAAAGCATTTGACAAAGTACAGCATCCCTTCCTGATCAAAACTCTTCAAAGTGTAGGGATAGAGGGCACATACCTCAATATCATCAAAGCCATCTATGAAAAACCCACCGCAAATATCATTCTCAATGGAGAAAAACTGAAAGCTTTTCCGCTAAGGTCAGGAACACGGCAGGGATGTCCATTATCACCACTGCTATTCAACATAGTACTAGAGGTCCTAGCCTCAGCAATCAGACAACAAAAGGAAATTAAAGGCATCCAAATCGGCAAAGAAGTCAAATTATCACTCTTCGCAGATGATATGATACCATATCTGGAAAACCCAAAAGACTCCACTCCAAAACTGCTAGAACTTACACAGGAATTCAGTAAAGTGTCAGGATATAAAATCAATGCACAGAAATCAGTTGCATTTCTCTACACCAACAAGACAGAAGAAAGAGAAATTAAGGAGTCAATCCCATTTACAATTGCACCCAAAACCATAAGATACCTAGGAATAAACCTAACCAAAGAGACATAGAATCTATACTCCGAAAACTGGAAAGTTGTTTAAATTGGCACCATTTCCTTTTTGGTTGTCACACTGTTTTTCTGTACATATCTTCATAAAATAAAACCAAATAATGATTATTGAATTTTGTGATGTATGTGTCAAGTCATATAGTAGAAAATTAGGTTAGACTGTTTGGATCCTTATTATTCAATGGTTTGTTTTGGGGTTTTGTTTTCAGGATATTTTCTTTGGGGGGGGTCACTTTAAACAAGATGCCAATTCTTGTCTGAACCATTGGCAATAAAAGAAAACTGTTAGAAGTGGAAAGCTCTTGGAAAATTAGCATATCATGACTAATTTTTTTTTAAATGATATTATAAGGTTTCCTGGTTGAGTAGGTGTCCTTTAATTAAGGGCTTTTCATTAGAAACGATGGGATTATTGAGCCAGGCTCTAGGAAGTGGCACATTTCTACATTTCAAAGAGATAGGAGAAGAAAAAAACAAAAAAATGCTAGAAGAGAAGATAGTTTACCTTATGAGCAGATCCTTTTTTTCTGCTGCATTGCACAGGTGTGGGAATGAGGGAGGGAGGAGCAAATTGGCCGGGGTGTCCAGCCAAGCCTGGACAGCTGTGGATAAGTAGCCCTCACCACTGATTCCCTTCCCAGGGCTCACTTTGGGCTTTGTCTTCCTACCATACACATACACACACACATACACACGCTGAGTCATTCATGGGTTCAAGAAAATGAAAAGTAACATAAAAGTAGTCACCCCACAAGTCAGATTTCAGTGTAGTAAGTATGGACTCCATCTAATTTTCCTTCTCTGTACTTGAGAGCCCAGAGCATGATCAGTACATCACTTCTATTCTGTCACTATCAATCTAGTATCTTTATACCACCATTTGATGAATGTTTACTGGATTAATTAACTGTTATAAGCATAACACCTATTTAGTGATATAAAGAAATGCAATCATGAGAGATCCTGTTTGAAAGATTATATTTTTGTTCCCAAATATATAATCTATATAGAAAGATAATGCAGTGACTATTAAATTGAGATAATTTTTTTTCTTTTCTAAAAAAACGCTGTAACTTTCTTCAAACACTGAATAATGTTTTTAAAAAGTCCATGAACCTGGGGCTCCTGCATGGCTCAGTTGCTTAAGCATCTAGATGCCTTCAGTTCAGGTCATGATCTCTGGGTCCCCAGCTTGAGTCCACTGGGCTCCCTGGTCAGCAGGGGTCTGCCTCTTCCTCTGCCCCCGCCCCACTTCCTCTCTCTCTCAAATAAATCTTAAAATAAATAAATAAATAAGGGCGCCTGAGTGGCTCAGTGGTTAAGCCTCTACCTTCGGCTCGGGTCATGATCTCAGGGTCCTGGGATCAAGCCCCGCATCGGGCTCTCTGCTCAGTGGGGAGTCTGTTTCCTCCTCTCTCTGCCTGTCTCTCTCTGCCTACTTGTGATCTCTGTCAAATAAATAAAATATAAAAATTAATTAATTAATTAATTAATTAGAAGTCCATGAACCCATATTGCAGCTAAAATTATATTTGTCGCTTTAGAAACATAATTCTACTAAACATTAAACACTGATATTTCTACATTGAGATAAAGATATACATAGATCTGTGTCATTCATTTTAACTGGTGAATACATACAACACATTCTTTTTCATTCCCCTACTGGATGATTTCTACTGAATAAGGTCTTTATTTCCAGAAAACTTTTTGCTGCCATGTGATCTTGAACTCATGGAGCCAGTACTACCCACTGATCAGGAAGAAAGACAGTGCTTCCTAGAGGGGAAAGACAGTGCTTCCTAGACTTAACCTTCCAAACAGATTTTTAAAATCACTTGTCAGAAATAATAGTCTGGAGGACAATGCACTCATTTGCAAGACCCAGATTCTATTACAAAAAGAAAATATTTAGATTCAAAAATGCAAAAACAATTAGAGAACTGAGAAGGAAAAAGAGGAAGACTCCTGGACTGTAGGGAAGGCTGGGACAGGAGTTCAAAAGAGAACCAGAGTTATATCCTTTTACAATAAACCAGTGATCTAGTATGTAAACTATTTCTCTGAATTCTGTGAGCCATTCTAGCAAAGTAATGAAACCCAGGAAAGGAGGGGTTTGTAGGAACCTCTGAATTCTTTTTGGTTGATCAGAAAGAAGTACAGGAAACAATCTGGACTTGCTACTAGCATCTGAAATCTATGGTGAGAATTGTTGGAACCGCCAATATAGCTGATTGCTCAGGAGCCCAGCCTGTTAACTAGTGTAGGAAGTGTCTTTGGGGGTCAGTCTGGTAGTACTGAACTGTTAACCTAAGAGATCTAATATGAGTAGACAATGTCAGTAGTGAGTTGAATTGTAGGACACCCACCTGGTGTCCAAGAATTGTTTGGTGTTGTCAAGGAAACCAATCCCAATCCTCACTGGAATTGGTTCCAGAACACCCCCAAAGATTTGGTAGGATGTAATCTCAGAGCCCATGAGTGAGAGAAAGAATACATGAAGGAGTGAAGGAAGGAACTCCTGAAATGGCCTCAAGGCCCCCCAGTGGCTGTGGCTTCACAGTAAGCTACTTTCTAAACAAAGGACATCTCTGGACAAACTCCATAGGGAAACTACTTTAGAGAAGGTTTTCAAAGTGACAAAGATCACGTTTAGCTGCATGGCTCCTTAGAATGTTCTGTTTTCTCCACAAGAAGGTCATTACCCCCAATATCAAAGTGTATCATTCTGGCACTTTGGTGGCTTATTGTAAAGCTGGATCTGACAACCAGAATGTACTATTCTGTCTGAGTCTAGAAGGGGCAATCTGTAAGAGCTCTGACTTAGCAGGCAGTGGCAGCTGAGCTGGGCAAATATGCCCACACTCCAGAGGCCCTGGCTGTAACTGGGGATAAGCAAACTGCTCAGTGCTCAAAGGCAGGAGAGGCCAAGAGAATCCAAAAAGTCACTGAGGAGGCTTCCCCTGCCTCCTTAGAAAACCGAGAGCAACTATGCACTTGGACACATGCCACGATGAGTCGGCCACTGTACAACAGACACAATGCTAACATCATCCCATCTTAGTTCATTCACTTTCAGAAAGCCACAGAGGAGACCAAAAAATTTCCTGGGCCCTCTCCTGTTGTCGAAATTGAGATTTCCTAGTGTGTGATTATTGAGAATCAATATTGAGCAATGGCAACTCTTAACTATTGGCCTCTTATATGCAAACTGTTTAAAAGGTGTATCACTAACAAGAAGGTAGTATTCAAGGCCAAGCAATATTCCTAATTATAGACATAGAGAAGGCTGTATTTTTAATTCCTTCATGTGCAATAAGCAGAGATTCCAGTGACTCAAGATGGCAATAGCCAGAAAGCACCTGTCACCAAGATGCACAGGTTAATGAAAGCCTTTTAATTCTTTACTCATTTCCTACAGCCAACTTTCTGTTGTTGCTGCTGTTAATCACCTGAAGATTTTCTATATAAAAAAAGAAGAGGGGCATCTGGGTGGCTCAGTGGATTAAGTCTCCGCCTTCAGCTCAGGTCATGATCTCAGGATCCTGGGATCGATCCCCGTGTTGGGCTCTTAGCGGGAATCCTGCTTCCCATTCTATCTCTGCCTGCCTCTCTGCCTACTTGTGATCTCTCTCTCTGTCAAATAAAGTTTTTGAAAACAAAAAAAAAAAAAGAAGAAGAAGAAGAGATTATACAAAACAAACAGGGTATAATGAAGCCTAACCAATCAACAGAATTGGACTATCTCAACCCCATGGCAGTGTCTGAGCAAATAAGCAATGTAATAACAATATTTTTTTTAAAATAATAAGCACATTGAAGGTAGAGATATCCATTTCCAGATCCATAAACAACTACTTGAAATCTGTCCCTTATATATAGAGAGGGCTAGTTAAAAGACTGACAAGGGTAAAACTATGTATTATCATTGGTTTGCATAAATATTTATATAAATATACATAAACACATATTTATACATATATATGTATATGCACAACAAATGATAAGAAATAGATGGCATCATTTATATCTTTAAAAGAGAAAAAACTGAAACAACAACAAAAACTGAAGATATATCCTCAGAGGTCCTCAGATAATATAACTGGGACACCCAGACTGTGAGGGATGTGCACTTAATTAATTTAGGGAAGAGGCCAGTGTAAGAAGAAATACAAAAGGAAGTATAAGACCAGCAGAGGATAGGCACAGAAACCAATGAAATAAAATTCAGAGTCCACGATAAACATAAACCCATATATCTATGACTGGCTGATTTTTGACAAAAGCACCAAGTCTGTTCAATGGGGAAAGAATAGTCTCTTCAACTAATGGTGTTGGCACAACTGGATCTTCACATTCCAGAGAATGAAACTGGACCCCTACCGTACACTACATTAAAAAACTAACCCAGAATGGATCAGTGACCTAAATATTGAGATAAACCATAAAACCCTTAGAATAAAACAAAAGGATTCATCTTCATTACTTTGGATTTGACAATGGATTCTTAGGTAGGACACTAAAGTATGCCCAACAAAAGAAAAAAAGAGATAAATCTGATTTTATCAATTTTTTTTTTTAAAAGCCTTTTGTGAATCAAAGGACATTATCAAGTAGTAAAAAGAGGCACTCGAGCTGGCTCAGTTAGTCAATCATCTGACTCTTGGTTTTGGCTCAGGTCATGATTTCATGGGTTGTGGGATCAAGCTCTGTGTCAGGCTTCTTGCTCAGCAGGGAGTCAGTTTGAAAGATTTTCTTCCTCTGCCCCTCTCCGGGATTATGCTCTCTGTCTCCCTCTGTCTGTCACTCTCTCAAAATAAAGAAACCTTTAAAAAAAAATTAAAAAGACAATCAACAGAATAGGAAAAATATTTGCATGTCACGCATGTGATAAGGGTTTAATGCCCAAAATATGTATAGAAACCCTAAAACTCAACAACAAAACCCAATGTAAAATGGCACAAAAGAATTAAACAGACCAAAGAGGACAAATTACCAATAAGCACATCAAAATATTCTCACCCTATTGGTTATGAGCGAGTGCAGATCAAAACCACAAGGAGTTACCAGTTCACATCCAGAAGGGGGGTTACAATGAAAATATTGAAACTAAAAAGTGTTGGCTAGGATGTGGGAAATGTAGAACCCTCACACATTCCTGGTTGGAATTTAAAATGATGCAACCACTGTGGTTGCAAATAGTTTGGTGGTTCCTTGTAAAGCTGAAGAGAATTAGCACATGATGCAACAATTTCACTTCTAGACATAAACCCAAAAGAATTGAGAACATGGGCTGAAAGAGACATTTGTACGTCAAAATTAGTTTCAGCTTTACTCACAATAGCTAAAAGGTAGGAAAAAACTCAGCTATCCCTCAACAGATAAACGGGTAGACAAAAATGTTCTATTTACACAATGGAACCATAAAAAGGAACAACATCTGATACATGCTCCAATACAGATGAAGTGTGAAAACATATTAAGTGAAGTAAGTCTGACATAAAAAGATGAATAGTGGATGATTCCACTTATATGAAATACAGATAACAGGAAAATTCATAGAGACAGAAAATAGATTAGAGGTTATTAGGGGCAAGGTTGAGGAAGTACTGGGGAGTCAATGCTTAATAGTATTTCATTACTCCCAACAAATACCCTGAAAGGTTACAGAATTTCTGTTTGGGTGACAAAAAACTTCTGGGAATCGAAAGTGATAATGGCTGTACAACACTGAATATAATGCACGCCTTTGATCTGTACACTAAAAACTAGGTAAAATGACCAATGTTATATTTTAACAACATTTTAAAACTAAATATAATTAACAAAGATCTGAATTTTCTAGCCAAATTACATAGTTGTCCTTCAAGAATTTTTCCATTTTATGTAATATATTTTCAGAAATTAAATAAATATATAATTTTTAAATATAAAAAAAAAAACAAAATAATTTTTTTTTTTTAAATGAAGAGGGAAGAAGGCCCATCCTTTGCTCTTCCTTCTAGGGAAATTATTGAATTGCATTTCACAGATGTGCTTACAGTATGAACCATATATAATCTTTAGAAAATCCCTCAAGGAGCTAAGCACAGGAGTAAACATTTATTTAGAATAAATTAAAAAAAAAAAACTACAACTTCCAAAGCTGACAAATATCACACAAGTCCACACACATAAAATTTATACTAATGGACTGCTTGATACACTTCTATGTTTTTCCTATATCGTTTTGTTCTTTATTCTTTGAAAATCTCTTCTCACGATGATTTGCAAACCACTGCCTAGTGAAGGAAGAGAAAGATGATTTAGGATTTCTTCTAGCATGACCTGTATTGGAAAGTCAGCTGTGTGGTGAGAGAGTTCATTTGCAGAAGCCTCGGTGTCACTTGTGGGAATCTTTCTTATCCTCTAGTCACTGTAGTTTCCTTTTGCTCATCATCAGCTGAACTTCCTGTCGGGCAGGAAGTAAATGCATGTCCTGAAGGCCATGTTCATTATCCCAAGGGACTTAATCTGTATCTCAGACAAAATTCTGAGCATCCCTGGTATATCTTCATGTGGGCTTCCTTGCCATACCTCAGTGGACACTTCAGTCTCTGAGAAGTCTTAGGGTCTCCCAAGAGGAAAGAGATTTCATAAAACCACTGAATGGTGAAGTTCAAAGTGATCAAAAAAGCACCTAGTCTGGAAATGTTTAAACTTCAGCCATCTAAGACCTACCCTCGGTTTTTCCATTTCTATATACCACTTCTGTTACTATTTGCTTACCATTTACTTTCCAATTTTTTACTTAGTCACAAACTTCAGTCTGACCGGACATAATTCTTCCCATAAAATTGTGTGTTTGAATGGCAACATATTCTTTTCCTCAATGGATGTTAAAATACATTTATAGCTCAGAAAAGAAGAGGGAAAAAAAGAGTCTGTCTGGGTCTTGCTAAACCTACTTCATGCCCTGCGCACCCCAGCAGATGCTGAAACAAAAGAATTCACAGGGACTGGAGAAGACTAGTATTGGGGGAGTTAATGACACAGGAATAAAACATCCCTTAAGCGATGGAAACTATGTGGAAACCTTGTTATTTTCCAAAACCAATGTAATTATCCTTTTTATTAAAGTGAAGTGGCAAAAAGAGCTATGCTCACAGATATTTTTTTTCCTCTACAAGTGTGTTTGTGTTTTTTTCCCTCCGCAAAAATAATGCCGTTCATTAGATTATAGCAATGTCTTGTGCGCTCAGGAGTCATTTTTATCAAGTGGGAAAAAAAAAAGGGGGGGGGATTAAATAATAAAGAAAGCCAGTAAGGGAACCAGGACCAGGGTGAATGAGGGGCAGAAAACATCTTGTCTTTTCACTTCCTCCATGAAGCTATGAAAATTTTCCCTCTCATATCCTTCATCTCTACAGATAGAAATAACTGCTCTATAATCCACCTACTACCTTCTCTTCATAGGATCTTTTAAAATTAACATATAATATATTATTTGTTTCAGGGGTACAGGTCTGTGATTCATCAGTCTTACACAATTCACAGCACTCATCATAGCACATAACCTCCCTGATGTCCATCACCCAGCCACCCTATCCCCCCTGCCCCCAGCAACCTTTAGTTTGTTTCCTGAGATTAAGAGTCTCTTATGGTTTTTACATAGGCTTTTATTCATTGTTTCCTCCCATGGTATCTACATTCCACAAGCTCCTGGGAGCACAGAACAAGCCTTAATTCCACAGACACCCCTGACCCCTGGTATCATACCAAGTACAGGGGAGGTGTTTCATGTTGTTGAATAAATTAATGAATAGTATATATAAAAACAGACACCTAAAAATAAATAATTTTAATACTCATCATTAATAATACTTAATAAAATCGACAGCATTCCTAAAATTAGAGCACCCATGATAAGAAATGACTAAATACAGATTTAAGAGAAAGACTGAAAATATTTGTTAACTTATGTGAGATAACTCCTTGGCCTGTATTTCAAGGAGACAAGTGTTACCATATTCAACACTATAATAATGTGGTTTTTGTGTCTGCTAGCCATCAATCAGACAGGTATTATTGTTTGTATTTATATGAGATTAGAAAAGGGGGAGGAAGAGATTTCAAAGTATCTAAAGCCAAGACAGTGTGAGAAGGGCAAGGGTGAGATTAAATTCAACAAGACAGAAGTTTACTTGCGGGCAGCAGGATTTAAAACCTGTCTGAGTATATGCAGAAGCAGGCAAGAAGAACCCCCATGTAATCAACCCAAAGGTCAATGGAAGGATACAGGGAGAGATGTGGCAGTTAAGTCTGACACAGCCCTGACGTGTTGAAAGAGAAGCCTCTTTGCTGAGCCTCGGGCATCTTCCACCACAAGCTCTCCTTAAGGCCTCACCAGATCCACTGTCAGCAGAAGCTGGACGGCTGATCTCAAGGCCAGTGCCATCAGACAAGGATGTGCTGACCTGGAGAATGCATGGTCCACATTCAGACAGCAGGTGCTCCCCAGCAACTACCAAAGCACTGCCACGTAAAACTAGAGGACCCATGTGGCCAGAACTTGCCATCTGCTAAGACTTTTATGTGAAATTTATTGATCCTTCAGTCTTAGTGATTACCTATAATATTTAGGAGCCCCATATAGACCAGACAAGACACATCTGCTATTCCAATCTGACCCTTTATCCTCCAGTTTGTAAATGATAGTTTAACTGCATCTCAATAGGGGCGCCTGGGTGGCTCAGTCAGGTTAAGCATCTGCCTTGGGCTTGGATCATGATCCCAGGGTCCTGGGATGGAGTCGAGTGTCAGGCTCCCTGCTCAGCGGCCAGTCTGCTTGTCCCTCTCTGTCTGCTCATGTTTGCACTCTTTCTCTCTCACTCACTTTCTCCCTCAAATAAATAAAAATCTTTAAAAAAAATTGCATCTCAACAAAATTCAACTTTTTATAGAGATTATGTTTACACGGCTCTAAAAAAGTTTTCTTGGGATTATAGTGCAAAGTATTAACACACTGAAATGTATTAAAATGCTCAGGTGAAGGATCACTTCTAAGCATTATATTATTGTACTGGATGACGGTAGATCTCAAAACTCTTGAATACAGGGCCTACTGACTTTTATATTCTACATAACTGCATTATAATTTAATTAATTATTTTTATAATTTAAAGTTCTCATAATTTACATTCTATCTCTGCCTTCCTCTTTCTCTTTGAAAAAGTTAATCATGCACTTTAATTCATAGCAAATCATTACCATTAGTCCCTTTTCCAATTCAATTATTTGGCATATTTTACCTATTCCCCATTCCCATTCCATACCTCCCTGAAACCGTAAACTATTCCAATGTGTTTGATGAGTATGGTTCTTTTCTATATGGTCTCATAAATTGAACAGCTTTCGTTCTTATCATTTTAACTTATGAAAACGATGCTTATGAGCTAGTTATTTTTACTTTCCTATAAGGTCTGATGTTTTCTTTCTTTTTTTTTTTTTTAAAGATTTTATTTATTTGAGATAGGGCGAACCAGAGAGAGAGCGCGCATGAGCAGTGGGGAAGCAGACTGCCCACTGAGCAGGGAGCTCGATGTGGGGCTCCATCCCAGGACCCTGGGATCACGACCTGAGCTAAAGGCAGATACCCAACCGAGAGAGCCACCAGATGCCCCAAGGCATACTGTTTTCAGCATGTGTGTTTATTTTGCCCACTATCTAATATAACTGCATAGTATTCCACAGGGTACACCCACCACACACGCCTGCCCATCCTGAAGCTATGAATGCCTGGAGAGTCTGCAGTTTGCTGATACCACAAGCAACACTGCACTAATTAACCTGTGCGTGTTGTGTTCCCTCACAGACTTTGGGTTCTATGTCCAGGACTGGGATTGCTGGCCCATCGAACATGTGAGTAATTTAATTTTACTGAGAACTGCTTCAGTGCTTTCCAGGAGTCCTGCAGTAATCGACAGCTCCCAACAGAATGTCAGGATTCCTGGAGTTCACATTCCGCCAAACATGTGGCATTATCCAGGCCCATAATCTTTCCAAAATGGTGCCTCTTTATATAATTTTTATTTTTCCATTCCAGTGGTGGAGCAATGGATGATCTTGCTCCTGGCAAAATGGAGCAGGGGGCCATGAGCAGATAAACCTGCCCAGTGAACCTGGTTGCCTTCCCCCATCTGACCATGGTGCTATTGGCCACTGGCATGTTCTTCACTGCCTGGTTCTTCCGTTAAGAGCTTACTGCCACCAAGAACACTTAGGAATTCTATAAAGAGCTCCTCTGCTCCTTGGTGGCCTTGCTCTTCATGGCTTTGTATTCCTCTTCTTGCTGCTGTGGGTCAGCATATACATTCTGACCTTTCAAAGGCTCAAACCAGGTGACCTCACTGAACCCTTACTTTTGTAAATTAATTTACTATTGCTGGAAATGTCCCAGCTGCTTTTTACAATGAAGGCAGATGTGTGAGAAAAAAAAAAATGTTTTTCTATTTACCAAAGAACATGAACCTCTTCCTATAAGATTACCGATTTTTTTAGTCTTCTGTAGGTCTTGGTTCAACTGTATGCAATCTTAGGTCAAAATGTTATCTTTCTCTTATTGATTTATAGTAATCTCTTCTCTAGTAAAACCTACATAAACCCGTATACACACACACAGAAACACCTTCATAGAGATCACTTGGGGACCTTGATAAAATTCATATTCTGACCCACAAGGTCTGGAGTGAGTCCCAAGAGTCTTGCATAAATTACCAGATCCCACAATATGATGACAATGATGATGTCTGTCCAAGAATCACAATGTTAAGTGGCAAGGGTTAATGCTATATTTAACTACTTGTTAACCTTTATTCTTCCATTTATATTTTAGAGTAAATTTATCATGGTTCTCAAAAGTATCCAAGTGGGGGTTTAAGTAGAATTGATCAAAGTAACTAATATTGAATACTAGGAGTTTTTAAAAATATATTATTGGGGCGCCTGGGTGGCTCAGTGGGTTAAGCCTCTGCCTTCGGCTCAGGTCATGATCCCAGAGCTCTGGAATCAAGCCCTGCATCGGGCTCTCTGCTTGGCAGGGAGCCTGCTTCCCCCTCTCTCTCCACCTGTCTCTCTGCCTACTTGTGATCTCTGTCTATCAAATAAATAAACTTGAAAAAATCTTAAAAAGAAAAAAAAAAAAGAAAAAATACATTATCACTGACTAAAGGCCAGCAATATCTCTCCACTCATCCAGATCACTTTCTACCTTATTACCTTCAGAATTTTTCCATAGATTTTTTGTGTGTGGTTAAGCTAAGTCCTAAATACATCTTAGTTTTTGTGAATTTTCTACAAAGTGTCTTATTTATAGTTGGTTATAACTGGTTTAGAGAGGGATGCTACTGATTTTATTATGTTTGTATTTTACCTGACAACTTTGTGGAAAACTTATTAGTCCAAATACTTTATGATCCTGATTTACTGCGATCATTGTTGTTTTTAGGTACCTAACCACTAAATTTCCCCAAAATCACAATTTTATCTTTTCCTTTTTCAATTATTATTATTACTAATTTTTTAAGATTTTACTTGTTTATTTGACACAGAGAGAGATCACAAGTAAGCATAGACGCAGGCAGAGAGAGAGGAGGAAACAGGCTCCCTGCTTGCTAAGCAGAGAGACCAATGCAGGGCTCGATCCCGGACCCTGAGACCATGACCTGAGCTGAAGGCAGAGGCTTAACCCACTGAGCCACCTAGGCACCCCTTTTCTCTTTCAATTCTTAACAATTATTTCTTCTCAGAGCACTGATCAAGAAGAGCAAATGCTATGTTATAGTAGCTGTGTTAGTCAATGTTCTCATCTTGACCCATCTTTTAAAAAGAGTATCTAAATGTTTTCAGTAGTGTTTGTTGTAGAATTTCAGCAATCATTGCACCTAATGGAAAAACATTTATTTCATGTTTTTAGATAAATTCATTAGGAATGTCTTTATAGGAATATACCTATACATATCATATATAAAAATATACATATATATTTATATGTCCATCTTACATAACAGAAAAACAAGTAATATAAATGTCAGCTCCCACATATCCCTGATTTGTTGAGTTGTTATCAAAACGTTACTAAAGCATTATTTCTGCATCTGAAGATATCAAAAAATTTTTCCCTAGAAATCATTAATACATAAATGGAGTTACATAAAATATATTGATAAATTTCTGATGAATCATTTTCTAACTTATATAACTATTACTTGAAAATTATGTATTATAAGATACATTTTCATTTTATTTAGCCCTTACCTTATTTCTGATTTTCCTTACATAATCATAAGAAGAGCTGGGGCGCCTGGGTGGCTCAGGGGTTAAAGCCTCTGCCTTCGGCTCAGGTCAAGATCTCAGGGTCCTGGGATAAGCCCTGACTCAGGCTCTCTGCTCAGTGGGGAGACTGCTTCCTCCTCTATCTCTCTGCCTGCCTCTCTGCCTACTTGTGATCTCTGTCAAAGAAATAAATAAATCTTTTAAAAAAAAATTATAAGAAGAGCCAATATTTTTCCTCTTTATTGGGATTAGAATTGCACTAGTCTCCTTAAATGAGTTTAGAAGGTTCAGTTTTTCTCTTTTCTTCAACATTTTATGTGGGCACTTTAATTAGTCTTAAAAAGTAGAATTCCTGTGAAAACAGCAGGAACTTGGAATTATTTTATCTCATTTCAAAATTGTATCATTCTTTTATTAATCTTTTCTATGAAATAGCTTTTACCTTTGTAATCTTTAGCAATCTTTATAATTTCCTTTTATTATAAATTATTTAAGAATGCATCATTTGATTTCTAAACATACTGAATTTTTAATAAAGCTTTGGGTTATTAATTTTTTTTTAAATTTTAAAGATTTTATTTATTTGTCACAAAGAGAGAGAGAGCACAAGCAGGGGGAGCAGCAGGCAGAGGGAGAGCGGACTCCCTGCTGAGCAAGAAGCCAGATGCAAGATTTGATCCCAGGACCCTAGGAACACAACCTGAGCTGAAGGCAGGCGCTTTAAACAACTGAGCCACCCAGGTGCCCCTAGGTTATTAAGTCTTAAACGGAGAATTTCCTCTGTATAATATTGATACCACGGATAACTTCAGTTTTTAGTGACATAATCCATAATCTGGTTTTGTAAATGTTCTGGTTCATTCCTTTATAACTAGTAGTCCAAGCAATATTCATACTTTTGCTTTTATCTCAGATGCCTCTCATTATTTCTTACTTGATTTGTCAGTCCCTGAGAAGTGTGTGTTAAAATGGCTGACTTATCAACTATCTTCAGCAGTCCACAGTTTCAGTTTTCTTAAGCTCTGGATTTACATGCATACATATTTATACATATCCACACTTATATCATCTTCTATATTATTCCTTTTTAGATGATAAATTAGTAACTGTCATTCCTTAGGGAAATTAAATCACTGCTTTGCATACAATAAACCTCTAGTAATCTTTTTAATTGAATTAGGTTAGAACTGAATCAGATAAAGTAACCGGTTTTTAAGAGTGGACAAAGAGGGAACAGGGAAGTCGGAGGATGACAAATGAATTAGAATTATCAGTACATTCTTCTTCTGCTCTTGAAATTTGACAGAGATTGAATGTCCCCAAGAGTTTCAAAAGCCAATTTATTTTGAGCTGTAACCTAAGATACTGAGTTTATGAAAAGTGGAACTAGAAACTAGATCTTCTAATTCAGTTTGAAAAAAAGCAAAAGGAAGTCAGAGAGAAAGTCAGAGGCACACACACAACTTAAAAGACCAAGGAATGAGAAAAGTCAGAAATGGAGCCAGTGAGGGAAAGAGAAAGAGACCGAAAGAGATAAAAAGACAGACAGAGACATAAAGACAGGGAGAACTCCCACATTCTCTGAACAATTACTGTGCTGCAGGCACTGGGGTTACGTTCTTTACTATTTTCCTGAAATGCACAAATATACTCCACAGAATCATTTTTAACAAACAAGAAGACAAGAAGACCATTTCCAAGAGACAACACAGATCAGACTTTTTCCAACACAGCTGAAATATTTATGATTTGTCTTCATAGTCAATTTAATTCAGATTTAAAGAGATGACTTTTCATAATCCATGGGCATGATCTATTTTTAGCACATTTTAGCAAATATTTTACTATAATTTTAGCAGAAATAACAAGGTCCAAATTTATGCCATTGGCTAGCTTATTTTTCTGATATTTCCACTCTAATAAACCCCATTATAAAACTACATCTAAATATATAACCAATAACCACATTTGAAAGAAATACACTTAGGATATAATTCATATCTGTTAGTAACAGAAGTAATCAATACTTTCTAACATCATTCAATCTAAAAATCATATAATCGTAGCTGTCTAAAATATGAACAATGTTAAAAATTGTTTTATTATGTATATATAGTGTCTACCATGTTATAATTTTTACACTTTGGTTTTCAGTTTCCTAATAAGGAATCCACTGAAACTTCGGTTTTCAAGTGGCATGTTTTTACCTGATCTTCTTAATTTCTTATTAAAATCAGCTTAAATTGGTTGAGTATTACTTCCACTGGGATAGTTGCCAATACTAAATTGGATTCTAATGAGTAATGTGTGGGGTCTACAAAAACTCTAAAATTATTTGCAAATGCTGTATGTGTGTGTAACATCCTAACTATAAAGGAATTAATAATGGTAATACCTGCTCTGATGAATGACTTATCAGACCACTGATTTTTTTTGTTAATATTTTTTAAAACTTTGAAGATGCTAAATCAAAACTAATTAGAAGTAATTTAACTATTAATACATACCAACTCTTCAATTGTTATAAATTCATCTGTGATTGTTTTTAGGAAGACAAATGTCAGGGAAGTTGTTCAACACTCAATAACCATGGTTGAATGAAAATGTTTATTACTAAACCTTTATCCTCTGAATATGGATTCCATCACAACTATGCAAATAATTTATTATATTGACTTGATTTAGGATAGGTAAATATTTCCTGACTTCAATTTATCTATGGTATAAAAAATTCACATTAAAAGATAAACATAAAACATATGCATTGGTTCATAAAGGAGAATCTAATAGTTTGTAAACGAGCCATCTATTTTAAGAATGTCATCTGGAGATAAGAAATTAATAAGTCTCTTGAGGATAGTAAATTGTTCTAGTCACTTAAAAAGAAGTTGGCCCCGCAAAGGACACTGGATCCAAGTTTTGGGGTTGTATTTCTTGAAACTGTGAGTAATTGTTACACACACATAAGAATTAGGTATTTGAAAAAGCAATAAAATCTTAACATTTATTGGAAAATAACAGTAAAGATGAAACTAACCCTTTGAAAAACTTTATGAAGCTATTTTTTCATAGATCTAAATGTCTTTACAGCTGGACTTTAATATTCATATGTGTAAGAATCAGCTGTTGCTCCTTGACAGTAATAAAGAAATATCAAGTTCAAAATAGTGAAAATAATCTACACTATGCCCTTTATAGTATGATACAATTAAGGTTGTTATAAAATTTGTCATCCAAAGTGAAAACTTTGAGACTGAGAGGGAATACTAACAACAATTACACTGGGCTGAAAACAGAGGCTTTCTAGGACAAACTGAAACATAGGATTACCTTCACTACAAGGAACATTGAATCCTTCCAATTTACTTCTTTTTCCTAGAAGAACCATGTCAGTACATGAAGCACTGAGATGCTGTCCTGAACAGGTTTAGGATGGCGAACTGGTTTCAAGGATCACCTGCCCTGGACTGATCTTAGAGCACTGCACTAAGTGAAAGGCTGTGCTGGGACGCAGGGGAAGATCAGTTCTCAGGGAAAGAGGTGGTGCTACAGGTAGGAAGTATTTTCTGATTTTGATGGAGTCTCCTGTTTTACTAGTTTTAACACTTTATTCTTCTGCTTTCCTCGTTTATTGACAGAATTAACAATAGCTACCCACACAATCTACATTAACAATCTTCAAGAAAACTACCTGATTCCTTAGAACTACTGTGCCCATTTTACTGTTATGGTAGCCAAGATACTGAGCATTTTAAAAACTTCCCAAACTGTTAACTGGCAGGGCTGGGATCCAAAGAGAGGAATTCTAGCTCTAGATACTGTATATTTAACCAGTTTGCTAGAATTCCTTTTGGGTAGTGCTTGAGATTTGTGGAACTCTTAGTTAATAATGTCCAGAATGAATTAAAAATCCAAGTTGAGGGGCACCTGGGTGGCTCAGTGGGTTAAAGCCTCTGCCTTCGGCTCAGGTCATGATCCCAGGGTCTTGGGATCAAGCTCCACATCAGGCTCTCTGCTCTGCAGGAAGCCTGCTTCCTCCTCTCTCTGCCTGCCTCTCTGCCCACTAGTGATCTCTGTCTGTCAAATACATAAATAAAATCTTAAAAAAAAAAATCCAAGTTGAATATTATATGACTACTTATAAATTACATATATACCAATTCACTCTTAAACTAACAAATTCCTGTGATCAGGGAAAAAAAATGAAAGAATATATTTAAGTATGGATAAGACGAGGGTCCACATAAGAGGAGGTCTTAAAATCACCTAAATTTTTTTTTATCCAGTTTGCTTGGAACAATCACTTTTGTATCCACAGCAACTAGAAGGCCCTATTTGGCATATTAAGGTGCTTACTGAATCACTGTAAAATGAGTGAATGAATAGTTACAGATATACCTGTGAGCTTTTTTCCTGTCCTTTATTCCAACTGCGGTCCTTAAAAGCCAAAAGGGGTAAGAGTAAGGGAAGAGTGAGGCTGCTCAACAAGCCACTGGTATATTTCTTTGGAAACAGACAAGTAAAATGCCATGGGTGGTGGCTGGAAAAACCTTGCCCTAAGATGGGAGTCAGGACATCACCATATTCTGCCTCTAACTGGTGGAATTCTTTCTTCAGTCTATTTTGAGAACCGCTACTCAGCCTATTTTGTGTCACTTCTAACGGGTACCACATCATAACTGACCCCATAAATTGTATTGTTAAAAGCTGGCCTCTAAATACTGAAGTGACTTTTACTGGCTAGATACAGTTAACTGTGATCTGAAGAGACAATAACCTCAATGCAATATGAACATTCTTACCCAAAGTTATCAGTTTTACTTCCAAAAATAACCCCCCAAACAAGTGACTGTTTTGTATCTCTTCTTCATTTTTTTTTTCCAAATGTTCTAAAATGTGGATTTGGGTTCCAAATCTGTCTCTATGGATGAATATCACCATGGATTCCTCTCTTAATCTCTGTAAGGTTTGGTCTTCTTTTTTGCAAAATGTAGGGACAGTGATAGTTTCTACATCAAAAGAATGAAATAAAAGCAGATAATGGTTGTAAAAACCTAGTCCCATTAAATAGTCTCAATAAATATTGCTATGAATAATGTCTGAGAAGCCAACTGATATCTATAGAAGGATTATAATGAATCATTTATATCTAAGAAAACATTTGTAATAAAGTTAGAACATGATGGAACTAAAACAAACTGGATTGAATTTAAATAAAATTCGAGGCTAATCCTGCTCTTTTAAATCATGTTACTCATTCCAGCTCTTTCAGAGGACCTGGTTAAAAGATTAAGGAGGGAAGAAGCAATTCTGTGGAAATAAAAGTATTCAGTCGTATAATAAAACATTACATGGTAAGTGTGGATTAGTAAAACTCAAAACAAAACAAAAAAAGAAATAATGGTAGAAATAGAAAAGAAATAATGCTTGTGGAATACATTTAAATTCACTTGATTTGTTAAATTTTTTTTTTGTTTTTACTGTGGTAAGAATACTTAACATGAAAAAAAAAAAAGAATACTTAACATGAAATCTAACCTCTTCAATTTTTTTAAAGATTTTATTTATTTGAGAGACAAAGAGTGAGCTAGAGAGCATGAGCAAGGGAGAGGGAGAAGCAGATTCCCCACTGAGCAGGAAGCGCGCGCCATGTGGGACTCCATCCCAGGACTCTGGGATCATGACCTGAGCCAAAAGCAGACACAACCGAATCAGCCACCCAGGTGCCCTTCAATTTTTAAGTGCACAAGACATACGGTTAAGAATACGTGTGGTGTTGAACAGATATCTGGACTCACTCATCTGAACTAACTGACACCACCTATTGAACAGAAACTTCCTATTTCCCCCGTCCCTCAGTCATTCTGCTCTCTGCTTCTATGATTTTGACGGTCTTGGATATTTGATATAAGTGGAGTCAAGTACTATTTGCTCTGTTACCGCTTATTTCATTTAGTATAACATCCCCCAGATCCATCCATGTTGCCACCTATGG
This sequence comes from Mustela nivalis, assembly GCF_964662115.1. Taxonomy (NCBI): domain Eukaryota; kingdom Metazoa; phylum Chordata; class Mammalia; order Carnivora; family Mustelidae; genus Mustela; species Mustela nivalis. Next base: position 41,649,046 of record NC_139022.1, on the reverse strand, counting down.
CAGAATTTCCTTCTTGTTCGAGGCTGAATAATATTCCATAATCCGTTTTATGTGTATACCACATTTTCTTTATCTGTACATCTGCAGATGGCCATTTACATCGTTTCCATGTCTTGGTTGTTGTGAATGATGCTGCAATAAACATGGGAGTACAGACATCTCTTTGAGATCCTCATTTCAACACTTTTGAATAAATATCCAGACACGCAATTGCTGGATCAAATGGTAGTTCTATTTTTCTTTTCTTTTTTTTTTTGGGGGGGGGGGGTGGGTGGGCAGGGACAGAGGGACAGGTAGACAGAGAATCTTAAGCAGGCTCCATGTCCAGAGCAGAATTTAATGAGGGGCTCAGTCTCAGGACCTTGATATCATGACCTGAGCCAAAAATCAAGACCTTGATGCTTAACCAGCTGAACCAGCCAGGTGCCCCAGTAGTTCTATTTTTAATTTTTTACGTAAACTCCACAATGTTATCCATAGAGATTGTACCTTTTTAAATTTTTACCAAAAACATACAAAGGTTCGAATTTCTCTACATCTTTCCCAACACCTGCTATTTTTTTTTTAATAATAGCCATCATAACAGGTGCAAGGTATTATCCCACTGTGCTTTTGAATTGCATTTCCCCACTGATTAAATGATGTTGAACATCTTTTTATACACTTCTTGGTCATTCCTATATCTTCTTTGGAGAAATGTCCATTCAAGTTCTTTGACTATTTATTTAATTATTCATTGTTATTTTTTAAAAGGAGATTGAACAACATATTTTATTAAATTTTTTTTCCCCATTATGAAATCTGTAATTGAGAAAGTACCTCATGGGTTGAGGGTAACTCCTGGGAAAGAACACCAGGGAATCGGGATAAAAACACAATGAGAGGAGAAATGAAGAGGCAGGATCAAAACTATTGCCATGCATCCATGAAAAAACAATCTTGTTTTCCGGAACAGCCACAAACAAGCCAAATTTGGGACAGTGAAGCATGTCAGGGCACCAAGTTTGGCTGGTTTATCAAATGTTGATATAACATTGTCTAAGCCTAGTGTGTGTCATCTTTTTTTTTTTCTCTCTTTATTTTTTATTTTTTAATTAACATATAATGTATTATTACCCCCAGGGGTATAGGTCTGTGAAACACCAGGTTTACACACTTCACAGCACATATCTTCCCCAATGTCCATAACCCCATCACCCTCTCCCTAACCCCCTCCCCCACCAGCAACCCTCAGTTTGTTTTGTGAGATTAAGAGTCTCTTATGGTTTGTCTCCCTCCTGATCCCATCTGTTTCATTTATTCTTTTCCTAGCCCGAACCCCATGTTGCCTCTCAAACTTCCTCATATCAGGGAAATATGATAATTGTCTTTCTCTAATTGACATATTTCACTAAGCATAACACCCTCTAATTCCATCTACATCGTCGCAAATGGCCAAGATTTCATTTCTTTTGATGGCTGCATAGTATTTCGTTATATATATATACACCACCTCTTCTTTATTCATTCATCTGCTGATGGCTAATTAGGTTCTTTTCATAGTTTGGCTATTGTGGACATTGCTGCTATAAACAGTCGTGTGCATGTGCCCCTTCAGATCACTACATTTGTATCTTTAGGGTAAATACACAATGGTGAGATTTCTGGGTCATAGGGAGCTCTATTTTCAACTTTCTGAGGAACCTCCATGCTATTGGAGCACTTTTTCACATGTCTGTTGGCCATCTGGATGCCATCTTTGTAGAAATGTCTGTTCATGTCCTCTGCCCATTTCTTGATTGGATTATTTGTTCTTTAGGTGTTGAGTTTGAGAAGCTCTTTATAGATTTTGGATACTAGCCCTTTATCTGATATGTCTTTTACAAATAACTTCTCCCATTCTGTCGCTGTCTTTTGGTTTTGTTAACTGTTTCCTTTGCTGTGTAAAAGCTTTTGATCTTGATGAAGTCCCAATAGTTCATTTTTGCCCTTGCTTCCCTTGCCTTTGGCAATGTTCGTAGGAAGAAGTTGCTGCAGCTGGGACAGAAGAGGTTGCTGCCTGTGTTCTCCTCAAGGATTTTCATAGATTCTTTCCTCATATTGAGGTCCTTTATCCATTTTGAGTCTTTTTTCGTGTTTGGTGTAAGAAAATGGTCCAGGTTCATTTTTCTGCATGTGGCTGGTTGATTTACCCAACACCATTTGTTGAAGAGACTGTCTTTTTTCCACTGGACATTCTTTTCTTTCCTAGTTTGTCAAAGATTAGTTGACCATAGAGTTGGGCGTCTATTTCTGGGCTCTCCATCCTGTTCCATTGATCTATGTGTTTGTTTTTGTGTCAGTACCATACTGTCTTGATGATGACAGCTTTGTAATATACCTTGAAGTCTGGAATTGTGATGCTACTAACTTTGGCTTTCTTTCTCAATATTCCTCTGGCTATTCAAGGACTTTTTGGTTCCATATACATTTTAGAATTATATGTCCCATTTCTTTGAAAAAAAGGGATGGGATTTTGATAGGGATTGCATTAAAAGTGTGGATTGCTTTAAGTAGCATAGACATTTTCACAATATTTGTTCTTCCAATCCAGGAGTATGGAACATTTTTCCATTTCTTTCTGTCTTCCTCAATTACTTTCATGAGTACTTTATAGTTATCTGAGTACAGACTCTTTGCCTCTTTGGTTAGGTTTAGTCCTAGGTACCTTATGGTTTTGGGTGCAATTATAAATGGGATGGACTCCTTAATTTTTCTTTCTTCTGTCTTGTTGTTGGTGTATAAAAGTGCAACTGATTTTTGTACATTGATTTTATAACCCGGCACATTACTGAATTCCTGTTCACGTTCTAGCAGATTTGGAGTGGACTCTTTTGGGTTTTCCACATATAGTATCATATCATCTGAAAAGAGTGATAGTTTGACTTCTTCTTTATTGATTTGAACGCCTTTAATTTCTTTTTGTTGTCTGATTGATGAGGCTAGGACTTCTAGAACTATGTTGAAGAAGATTGGTGATAATGGACATCCCTGCCATGTTCTTCACCTTAGTGGAAAAGCTCTCAGTTCTTCTCCATCGAGAATGATATTCACTGTGGGGTTTTCATAGATGGCTTTGATGATATTGAGGTATGTGCCCTTTATCCCTGCACTTTGAAGTTTTGATCAGGAAGGGATGCTGTACTTTGTCAAATGCTTTTTCAGCATCTATGGAGAGTATCTTATGATTCTTGTTCTTTCTTTTATTATTTATCTATTATATTATATATCTATATATTATAAATCTATTATTTATTGTATCACACTGACTGATCTGCAGAAGTTGAACCAAACTTGTAGCCCTGGGAATAAATCCCAATTGGTAGTGGTGAATAATCCTTTTAATGTACTGTTGGATCCTACTGGCTAGCATTTTGGTGAGAATTTTTGCATCTGTGTTCATCAAGGATATGGGTCTGTAATTCTCTTTTTTGATGGGGTCTTTGTCTGGTTTTGGGATCAAGGTGATGCTGGCCTCATAAAATGAGTCTGGAAGTTTTCCTTCCATTTCTATTTTTTGGAACAGTTTCAGGAGAATAGGAATTAATTCTTCTTTAAAATGTTTGGTAGCATACCCCCGGGAAGCCATTTATCCCTGGGCTCTTGTTTTTTGGGAAATTTTTGATGACTGCTTCAATCTCCTTACTGGTTATGGGTCTGTTCAAATTTTCTATATCTTCCTGGTTCAGTAGTGGTAGTTTATATGTCCCTAGGAATGCATCCATTTCTTCCAGATTGTCAAATTTGTTGGCGTATAGTTGCTCATAATATGTTCTTATTATTGTTTATATTTCTTTGGTGTTGGTTGTGATCTCTCCTCTTTCATTTACGATTTTATTTGGGTCCTTTCTCTTTTATTTTGGATACATCTGGCCAGGGGTTTATCAATCTTATTAATTCTTTCAAAGAACCAGCTCCTACTTTCTTTGATTTGTTCTATTGTTTTTTTGGTTTCTATTTCATTGATTTCTGCTCTCATCTTTATTATTTCTCTTCTCTTGCTGGGTTTAGGCTTTCTTTGTTGTTCTTTCTCCAGCTCCTTTAGGTGCAGGGTTAGGTTGTGTACTTGAGACCTTTCTTGTTTCTTGAGAAAGGCTTGTATTGCTATATATATTTTTTCCTCTCAGGACTGCCGTTGCTGTGTCCCACAGATTTGGAGCTGTTGTGTTTTCATTATCATTTGCTTCCATGAATTTTTTTCAATTCTTCTTTAACTTCCTGGTTGACCCATTCATTTTTTAGAAAGATGCTCTTTAGTCTCCATGTATTTGGGTTCTTTCCAAATTTCCTCTTGTGATTGAGTTCTAGCTTCAGAGCATTGTGGTCTGAAAATATGCAGGGAATGGTCCCAATCTTTTGATACCGGTTGAAACCTGATTTAGGACCCAGGATGTGTTCTATTATGGAGAATGTGCCATGAGCACTACAGAAGAATGTGTAATCTGTTGCTTTGGTTATTCACTGCTATTCAGTGCTAATCACTGATTAGCAGTGCTATTCACTGCTCCTGTGATTAAACAGGAGAACCTTAAACATTCTGGATATTAACTCTTTATCAAATGCAGAGTTTCGAATATTTTTTCCCATTCCACAGGTTGCCTTTTACTTTGTGGATTGTTTGCTTTGCAGCATAGAAGCTTTTCAGTTCGAAATAGTCCTACTTGCCACTTTACTTTTGTTGCTTATGCTTTTGGCATTTTAGCTAAGAAATCATGGCCAACACTACGATGAAGAAGCTCTACTTCTGTTTTCTTATAGGATTTATACAGTTTCAAATCTTTTACTGAACTCTATAATGCATTTTGAGTTGATATTTTTATGTTTGGTATAATATAAGGGTTTAATTTAATAAATACATGAAACAGAGTAGAAAAATTTAAAAATCACCAAAGCTAAGAGTTAATTGTTTGAAGAGAGAAACAAAACTAACAAATTTTAGCTAGGCTAACTAAGAAAAAAGAGAGAGCACTCAAATAAGTAAAATCAAAAATCAAAGAGAAGACATCACAACTGGTGCCAGAGAGATAACAAGAATAAGAGGCTGCTATTAACAATTACATGTCAACAAACTGGATGTCCTAGAAGAAGTGCATAAATTCTAGAAATATACAACCTACCAATATTGAATCCAAAAGAAATTAAAAATCTGAACGAATTAATAAGTAAGGAGATTGAATCAGTAATCAAAACTTCCAGGAAGGGGGAAAAAAAAAAAAGCCCTAGGGGCGCCTGGGTGGCTCAGGGTGGTTAAGCCTCTGCCTTTGCCTCAGGTCATGATCTCGGTCCTGAGATCAAGTCCCACATTGGACTCTGCAAGCACAGAGACTGCTTCCCTCTCATTCTCTCTGCCTGCCTCTTTGCCTATTTGAGATCTCTGTCTGTCAAATAAATAAATAAAATCTTGAAAAAAAAAAATACCCAGGACCAGATGTATTCCCTAGTAAATGTTGCCAAATTTAAAATAAATAAATAAATTACTTAAATAAATAAGGCCAAAACTTTTCAAACTTTCCAAAATTTAGAGGAATAAGCACTCCAAAACTCATCTTATGAGGCCAGCATTACCCTATTGTCAAAGCCAGGTAAAGATACCACAAGAAAGTTATTAGCCAAGATCCCCAAATAAAAAGATACAAAATCCCTTAAAAGTATTAACAAACTGAATTCAACAGCACATTAAAAGGATCATGTACCATGAGTAAGTAGAATTTATACCTGGATAAAAGGATGTTTCAAGATAGATCCATTAATATGAAATATCACATTAAAGAATGAAGAGTAAAAATCATGTGATCATCTCAATAAATGCAGACAAACCATTTGAGAAAATTCAATACCCTTTCATGAAAAAAACCTTCATCATCCTAGGTATACAAGGAATTTACTTTAACATAGTGAAGACCACATATAACAAGCCCAAAGGTAACATCACAATCAACATTTAAAAGCTGGAAGCTTTCACTCTAAAGATCAACAAGTAAAGGATTCTCATTCTTGTTGCTTTTATTCGGTATAGAACTCTAAGTCATAGCCAATGCAATTAGGTAAGAAAAAGAAATAAAGGGCATCCAAGTCACAGAGGAAAAAGTAAAATTATGTTTGCTGATGACATGTTCTTACATGTAGAATAACCTAAATAATCCACAAAAAGCCAAGAGAATAATAAGTATAAAAAATTTCCAGGATAAAAAAAATCAACATACAAAAAAAAACCAGTAATGTTTCTGTATCTTAGCAATAAACTATGCAAAGAGGGAATTAAGAAAATAATCCCACGCACAGTAGCATCACAAAACAAAACCAAACAAAACTTTGGAACAAACTTAACCACGGATGTTGAAACTATGCTGAAAACTATGAAAACTGGTGAAAGATAGTTTATTGTTTTTAAGATTTTATTTATTTATTTGACAGAGAGAGAGATCACAAGTAGGCAGAACAGAAGGCAGATGGAGGGGGGGAAGCAGGCTCCCTGCTGAGCAGAGAACCTGATGTAGGGCTTGATCCCAGGACCCTGAGATCAAGACCTGAGCCGAAGGCAGAGGCTTAACCCACTGAGCCACCCAAATGCCCCAATAAAAGACATTTTTAAATACACCGAAACCTTTTTAAAAATATCAACATTTCACCAGTAATGATTGAAGATGTTGTTAAAAACAATGCCTTTTATTTTATATGTTTATTATTATCCTTAATGACTAGTTTAATATTGCATAAACGATGATTCTAGGAAAAGAGTAAAATTAATTTTCATTAAAATTAAAATAATGAAGGGGTGCCTGGGTCAGTCCTTAAGGTTCAGTCCTTAAGTGCATGCCTTCGGCTCGTGTCACGAGCCCCAGGGTCCTCATGCATTGGGCTCCCTGCTCCGCGGGAAGCCTGCTTCTCTTGTCCCATTCCCCGGGCTTGTGTTCATGGTATCGGTATCTCTCTCTCTGTAAAATAAATAAATAAAACCTTTTTTAAAAAAGTAAAATAATGAAGAATCAGAAAAGGAACACATAAAGATAACCTTTAAATAGGCTCCAAGTTACAAAGTGTATTTAAAATTATCCACTCTGAAAATCCAAATGTCAAAATATAATTAGACTATAGTTTATTTCCAGAAACAGAATTAAACGACTCTAAGAATAGACTTCAAGCAGGTTTTCTTTTTGTATATAATTAAACATTTTCAGAAGATTAATGACAAATCTGCAGAAGCAGGTCATACTGCGAGGTGTTTTCTTTGCAATGTAAACTACAACTGAATCATTTCAATAAAATACCAGTTACAAGGGCAAGGATGAGTCACCTAAAGTACTATATATCCACTATTTTAGAAGCTCACATATATCAATGATCTTTAATTATAATAAGCATCACAACTGTCCCAAAATGCTCATGAGAAAATCATCTGAGAGAAAGTTACTCAAGATAAGTCAGCAACAGAGGCAGCATCCAAACTCATCTCGTCTGAGGTTAGAAGGCACTAGTGGGCTTTAAAATCAGACACATGAGATGTGGAATTTATACCATTAAAATTTTATTTTAAATTTCATTTAATCTGAAATTACTATGGTTCTGTACCCTAATCCTAATGCCCAGTTTTGTTTCTAGACTTTTTTTTTTTTTTTTTTCTTGGTCAATCTCTAACCCCATGCAAACTAATGAAGCTTCAAATTTCCTCCTGAGAAAGTGACAGTAAAAATATTTGACCATTTTCAGGGCCTCGTTGCTACCCAATCAGAACTTGCATCAGGTACAAGATTCAAACCCTGTGAAGAGCCACTTGGTGGATGAATTCAGTATTGCTCCAAGGCATTTGGGTCCTGGCTTTTCCTATTTCCTGTATGCATACTTCCCATTATAGCCACTCTGCTTACTTACCAGGCTGAACCTCCTCTACCATATACACCCTGGGGACAGGGAATGCCAAGAACAATTGTCATGTCAGTTTTAAAATAACACCTTGAAGGACAAAAAACAAAAGATGGATGGGGGTGCCTGACTGCCTCTCAGAAAAGCATGTGAATCCTGACCCCTGGGGTTGTGAGTTTGGTCCCCACATAGAGTACTTTTTTTTTATATATGTCTCCAATTTAGAAAATTAACAGAAGTAGACACTTAATTGAAAAACTAAGATAAAAAGAGAGTATGAGTACAAATGGTTGATATCCAGGATCTATAAAGAACTCCTCAAACTCAACACATACAACACAGACAATCATATCAAAAAATGGGCAGAAGATATGAACAGACATTCCAATGAAGACCTACAAATGGCTATCAGACACATGAAAAAATGTTCAGCTTCACTAGCCCTCAGAGAGATTCAAATTAAAACCACATTGAGATATCACCTTACACCAGTTAGAATGGCCAAAATTAGCAAGACAGGAAACAACAGGTGTTGGAGGGGATGTGGATGTGTAAGAACCCTCTTACACTGTTGGTGAGAATGCAAGTTGGTGAAGCCTCTTTGGAGAAGAGTGTGAAGATTCCTCAAGAAATTAAAAATAGAACTTCCCTATGACCCTGCCATTGCACTCCTGGGTATTTACCCCAAAGATACAGATGTAGTAAAAAGAAGGGCCATCTGTACCCCAATGTTTATAGCAGCAATGGCCACGGTCACCAAACTGTGGAAAGAACCAAGATGCCCTTCAATGGATGAATGGATAAGGAAGATGTGGTCCATATACACTATGGAGCATTATGCCTCCATCAGAAAGGACGAATACCCAACTTTTGTAGCAACATGGATGGGACTGGAAGAGATTATACTGAGTAAAGTAAGTCAAGCAGAGAGAGTCAATTATCATATGGTTTCACTTATTTGTGGAGCATGACGAATAGCATGGAGGACATGTGGAGTTAGAGTGGAGAAAGAAGTTGGGGGAAATTGGAAGGGGAGGTGAACCATGAGAAACTATGGACTCTGAAAAACAATCTGAGGGTTTTGAAGGGATGGGGGGGGTGGGAGGTCGGGGTACCAGGTGGTGGGTATTATAGAGGGCATGGACTGCATGGAGCACTGGGTGGGGTGCAAAAATAATGAATACTGTTATGCTGAAAATAAATAAAAAATAAATTAAAAAAAGACAGTATGACTTAACTAAAAATATTTCAGAGTAGACTCAATTAAAAATATGTAAGTAGAACTATACTTGGTAAAGACAGATATGTTTATTTGCCATGTAAGTTTAAACAACTGAATTTAGCATCTTAAGAAAGACAAAACATTTACCCAGTTCAAAGTTAATACTGAAATTAGAGATGAATCTTCCAAAAGGTAAGACATTTATATAATATACTACATAATACACTATGTGGGGTAAATGTATTGGGAGTTTTTATTCCCAGAATATACAAACTGAAATGTTTTTGACTGGCATTCTGTACACTGTACCAGGTGTTCTTCATGTGCTATTTATATTCTTATCTTGGTAACCATGTATTAAGGTTATTACTAGTTCCCACTTCACAGCAGAAGAAACTGAAGTCCAGAGAGTCTAAATAACTTCCCTAGAGATTTAAGCAGCACATACAGGGCATGTTTTTTTCTCTATATTCTGCACTGCGGGGAGAAATGTTCCTAAGCAGGAACCATTGTTCATTTCGCAAGGGTGTGGGAAGAAAAGAACAATTACTACTGGAAGATATAACTGCAGATATATCTAATTTCCGAGGGTTTCATCTGGCTAAAACAGTGAGTCCCCAAAAGAATAAACATGGAAATGTCTTCACCTACAAATAAATTTTATGTTAGACTATTTCCTTAATAAGTGAACCATTCTCTTTAGGATCCAATTCCTTCCCTCTTCCTCATCCCAACATGTTATTGAAACTGATGGCAATAAAATCACTCCATTCCAAAGGCTGAAAAATGTAATGACTTGTCATTATAAAATAACATATTTATATGCTGAAAAAGGGCTGAAGAGAGTGGTATACACATGCTTCTGGGAACTGTGGTGTCTATGGGAAATCCCATGTTTTGTAGTATGTGGTTAATGACATACACAGTGCCTCCAGAGCAAAATGGGCCACTTCCAAAGGTAAGATTGTTCCATCTTCATCCCATTCTTCTCTTGGGATTTTTTTTTTAAGTTTACAGACCTCTAGTAATTAAAAATAGTATCAGCCTCATTGGCAAAATCTTTGAGCCACAGCTTTCTCTGGGTTCATTCTTTCTAAGCCCCAAATCTCATGAATGCAGTAAAAGGTCTTTAGATAAAGTTATACTTGAAATGCCTCTGGTGTGTTCTGGAGAGTAATGTCATTTCTGAGCTGTACCGATGTTGCATGTCAAAACTACTGGTCTTTTGGTCTTCTTAGCAGATCACGTACTGTAAACAGAAATATGAAGGGAGTGCTTTTCAGTCTCCATTTAACTGTCATTCTTTGAAATATTTTATGTCACCTGCCCAACTTCCGTCTACCCTTCTGAATACTGGGTGACAGAGCCAGAGGGTGGTGCGCAAATGAATGACCTTGGGTTCTGCCAGCCAAGGTCTGGAGTCATCAGCTATCACCTGAAATGATCCTGAAATGCCAGGATCAATATGAGGAGCAGACTGGAAATCTGAGAGCAAAGACCGGAGCTTCACCTGCTGGGCAGGACCTATCTAAAAGGACCAGAGAATAACGGTCATAAATCACAGAGCCAAGAGGTTAGTGATCGGGAAAACAAATTAAAGTGAAAGAAGTCAAGAAATAACTTAGATTAGCTCCACGTAATTTCACCAGAAAAATGACTGGACTTAGCAACTTCCCTTTTGGGATTCTCAGGGGATTTCAACTCAAGTGAAGAGTCCAGTATTGTGTGAACACCCTCTTCCTTGGCATGTATTCCAGAGCTCTCTTGAATCTCCCTGGAAGGAATATGAGGTATGTGTAGAGCTTTCAGAGTTATCATGGCTGCCTTCAAGGCATGTCTTTCCAGTACTGAGACTGGTTTTGGTGCAGATGGGGCCCAATATGTTCTCCACTATGGATTCTGGTTCCTGTCACGGAGAACTGGAGATGGATTAATGGCATGGAAACATGAAGCTACATGCACTCCAATAGAGATGCTAAAGAGCCAGTAGTGGGTACCAACAATTTGGTTTATACAAAACAGTCATTTTTTCCTACTAATATGGAGCAGGTCATATAATATAGAAGTAAGCAGTCTACAGAGCCTGGACCTTGTATGAACTGAAAGGTTTTAAGCTTCTCCAAAGCATCCTGATGCTTTCAAATCTATGATAGTACAAAAGCCAAAAATCCAATGACAACTGTGCATAATTTCCAAATCATACATCCATTCTTCTCTTCCTTTACACATACATGATTTACCATTGAGTGTTCAACAGATGATAGACAAGACTGAGCCAACCCTCAGCTCATTTACACCCAAGCTGACAATAATGGACCTCACTACTGGGGCGGTGATTACAGCTTACAGGTAATGGCTACATAATCATTAAGATTATCATCAATCTTAAGAATTGTAGGGTAGGCTGGTTTCTATTAATGGAATTGGAAATAATGGGGTTAGGGAACAAAGAAGGCTCATGGAAGCCAACTGCTATATGAGAGTATGATCTAAAAGCCAGAGGGGATTTAAGCTTTTTAAGGAGATTCTCATCTTTTGAAGTACTGAATATGCTGCAAATCAGGCCAAGATATTAAAGTCACAACAAAACTGCACAGGGGACTGAATTTCAGTAAGTTTCAGTAAGTCATTTGTCAAATTCAGACCCTTGATAGAAAAAGGAGAAAATGAAGAAATCCAAGATGGGAATATTTATTAGATAAGCATGAAAATCTTGAACCCCGAAATTCTCTATATCTTATGCCTCAATAGGAGTAGCCTCGCCTCATCCCTGATCATCATGTTCCTGACTAGAAATCGTGCAATGGCTTCAGATGACACTGCTGCCTCTGATGACAGTATCTATTTTTTTTCTAGATCTGCCCCAGCTCTCCTCATTCCCTCTGGCCAAGTAATGTCATATCTTTGCCTAACTGAAGTGGTAAGTAACATGAAGTTCCTTGTCCAGGAAAAACTAGCTTACATGCCAAAGAAATCTGAGTACTTGAGTAAGTCAGACAGGCAGGAACCAGGGTATTACACATTTAAGTGGGATCTTAGAGAGCTGGACTGAACTGTGAAGCAGAATATCAGATAGGACAAGGAAGTAGCTATCTTGAGTCCCCTCACTCACAAACTGATACCCAATGTCTGACAACATCTGGAGCAAATCCTGTCTGCTTGTATGACTCCTTGAAGCTGTATACAACACTGAAGCTGTACACAACACTGAGTAGAGATGTTAGTCTTCCTCAGTACAGCCACAGCTGTACTGAAAGGGGGTTAGCAGACAGACGTGGCAACGAAGGCTAAGATATGGTATGAATTTGGAAGAGATACTCTCTCTGGTTTGATCTTTACATATCTGAAAAACAGAAATAACAATACCCCAGATTAGACTTTACATCGCTTCACAGTAGAGCCTGTTGTAATTCACTCTTATATTTCTTGCTCCTTAAAAGAGATCACAAACATTTCTGGACTCCGCAAATAAAGAAAGGCTTTCTGTGGGGATTCAAGTGGCACAATGTAGAAATATACCTCAAATATCTGATATAATGAGGTGCTCACTACATCAAAGATTTCCCTGCTCCATATGCTTTCTTTTATATCTGCTTCGTATCTCTCCATTCTACTCTCCGCAAAGTGAATCGCATGTTCTGCCCTCTTTAGGACAGTTATCATCTTCTGCCATGTCCATTAGAAGGGCCTTTTATCTGTTAATCCCTATCTGTTCGTCCCCCATTATCCACAGAGCTGGTTGTTACAATTTGTTACTAAATCAAAGAACTGATCATGCTAGCACTTGCTTTCCACTTACTTGAGGACAAAGCCAAAATTCCTTCTCCTAGAAAACATTGTCCTTTACTAATATGGCAGAAACTGTATGGGCTAAAAGTTAGCAAATGCTTACTTAGGGAATGGCTGCTAACAAGTGAGTATTTGTTCAATTTAATCTCTTAAACTCGTTCCTTTGTCTGTAGAAGCTGTATACAAATACTAAGGTAGAGATATGCTGTAGTGTAGAACAGAAGAGATAAAATGTGGGAAGCACCTGGGAAAGGATGGGTGCCAGATTAGCTTTAAGTATAAAAGTACTGTTCTCTCTAGCTGTATCTCCTGCCATCTGCTCTTCAACTCAAGGTTGGAATCACCCAAGTATTTCATTTTGAGAAACTCAGTTAATGATGAGACCAGCCAAACCAATTCCCCATTAGTATTTATAAAAGAAATGCTACTAGGTTGTTGTCCCTGTCGCCATTCTTTTAGACTGTCCCAAAACCCTTCTTCTCCCAGAAGATTTTTCCATTTTATCTGAGCTCACTCCCCAAATGCTATATGCAAAAGCAGTAGTTTCTCTTCCTCATTCTAAAAAATGTGCTGCGTTCACTTCATTATACTACAGATCCCACTGTAAAGTTACTGCCTGTGCCACGGCCACCTGTCACTAGACACTGCGCTCTTGGGGACAGATTCCACTGAGTCCTTCCAGAATCCCTCCCCAATCTAAGCAGATTCTGGCTGCCATGCTCATGCCCGACAGACATATGGCAGTGACTGAGCAAACTGATGAAAAAATTCAGATTTCATCAATTAAAAAAAAAATTTAAATACTTAATGACAAAGATCTTTTCGGGTAACACCTCTGTGTAAAACCTCAAGAATTATCTATAAAATAATCAACAGAAATGAATACTATGAAATAGGAGAGCATCATATTTAAAGATATAGTAAATAAATTGTTTGGTTAGGTTCTCCAGGAATTAAGGAAAATCTCCTCGTGGAAAGCTCAGCATTCCACAAAAGTGAAGAAATACATAATGGTAAAATGAAGAAAACAATAGTTTCCTTGGGAAGCTTTAAAATGTTTTATTTTAAAATATTAATGTTTACCACATTCTAACCTGAGAGCTGATGTCTGTTGCTATACCAGTGCCTCTAGTCTATACGTTCGTATTTCGGTTAACAGGAAGTAAGGAAGTAAGAGGAAAAGCGGGAGATGGAGATTTGGAGTTCCTGTCTGTGCCAAGTCACAGTCCAGAAGGAATAAAGTGGGAAAATAATAACAAAAGAAAGAGCAAGGATCAACTGAAATGATACACATCATTATCCCGTAAAGTTTCTGCTGTCACGCACTCAGCAAGCTTTTGCGGAGTTTGACAGTTGTGAAAACAATTCTTAAAACAACAAACAAAAATGTTTCATTTGGCAGGTGGGATAAATTCAGTGCCTGAGCTATTACATGGGGCTGTCGATATGAAGAAAGTAGATGGTTAAAAAGGCACTTTGGGGATTCAGTTAGATGTGAGCTTATTAAAAATTATACAAAGGATCGCAATACAGAGAAAGTCAGTGGGCCTCTTCAGATCAAGGCATCATAAAGAATGTCCGAGATGTAAAGAAAAATGTAGTTCAAAGTAAAGGAAGCAGATTGCAAGTGCTTGAAATGTTACCCATTAAAAAAAATATATAACAATAGAGCCTTCCAGGCTGTTAAATGGTTAACTCCTGCAAGTCTGGGCACTTTGTCTGGTAGACTAGAGTTGGCTTTGCACAGCACCGCCAGGAAACAGACTTAATGAAATATTTTAAGTAATAATTAGAACAGTAGCATAAGACGATAAAATATCCTAAATGTGCTTTCCAGAGTCTCACAGAGAAGGGGGGGAAAAAGGGGGAAAATTTAAAAATACATACAGAAACGGCAAGTTTTCCTTTCTGATCCTTCTCAATTCCAGGAGCAATAACTTGGATAGTACCAAAATTAAAACAGACGGACAAAAGTAGATCAGTGTACTCTCCTGTCCTTCAAATAATGATAAAATTCTGATTTTAATTAAAACTATCTGAGCATAGGAATGCCTGGGTGGCTCAGTTGGTTAAGTCACTGCCTTCAGCTCAGGTCATGGTCCTGGAGTTCTGGGATCCAGTCCCATATCAGGCTCCCAGCTCCATGGGGAGTCTGCTTCTCCCTTCTCATGCTCTCTCTCCCTCTCTCAAATAAATAAATAAAATTAAAAACAAAAAACAAACCTATCTGAGCATATAATACAGGCTGCACTTCATTATTTGTCGTCACTTTACAAAGTACTGCCTACAAGATATGAGTGCTGACCTCTGCTATGAAACACTGATGAGGAAGCAGAAGGCTGGCTGAGGACAAAGCAAAAGCTGGCACCTTATACTCCCCACTTCTCCCCCCACCTCGGTGACATGTGTCACATCCCTCAGGCACCCCTGCCTGCCTTAAAAGGAAAACAAATAATTAACTTGTAGAGATCACAATGCTCCAAGACAGGAGTCTCCCTTGGTTTACAATTGTCCTAGTGATTAACAAGGAAACTATCTTATCAATAGCCTAACTTCCAGAGACAAACAACTCAGTTCCTAAAGCCCTAACACTGCCCTCCTCTCTGTAAAACTGAAGGAGGCTGAGATGAAAGGAAATATAAATAAAGTTAAATTTCTTCTAAATCTAAAGCTCATTGACAAGGAGCTCATTGATAGGAAAAATATGACATTCCACCAGGAAACTCCCAACTGTCTTCATGTTAGTGCCTTATTAGAGGTAAAAAACAGCCTTGGCTTGACAATAACCATGACTTCAGTATCCTGACGGTTTTCTTTACCCTGTTACCCCTTCTGAACAACCCTTTTGTCCTTACCTACCCAACTCCTGTGTATATAATCAGCCACTCCTCAGGATATCGAGGCAGCAGATCTTTCTGCCCACGGGGCCTGTCCCCGTGCTTTAATAAACCACCATTTTGCACCAAAGATGTCTCAAGAATTCTTTCTTGGTCATTGGCTCCCGACCTCACCCCACCGAACCTCACCTATGTTCTAGAACTTCATCAAAACCACCTCAGCCATCAGATTCTCCTTACATATGGGGTTTTACATTATTTTCTGATTTAAGTAAACCAATAAAAGAATAGAAGCATTTGGTTTTCATTTTATTTCCACTGAACTCGACATCATGAACATGCCTAGAAATCTCTAGAACAACAGAGTTCTTCCCCGATTGACATTCAATGATCAGCTCTTCCTATAAGTCCACTGCTCAATGAATCCATCTGTAACAGACATTACATCCCCTCCCCTTTACTTCTGGTGGGAACTAATCTCAGTCATTTTCTTCAGATTTTAAGCCTTTTAGAGAAGGTACAAAATTTTTTTTTTTGCCTCCTAAAAGCTGTTAAGACCTCCATCTGCAACTTCACACACAATAAATCACTTAGATCATCATCTGAAGTCTGTTTGTAAAGCTAATAAGCCTTGAGGCATATCTCTTGAAATGCAATCTAATCTGAAGCAGATGAATTGAGCTCTAGAAAGTACAGTGTGTACCAACCCAAGGTGAAGATACAGACTGAATTACCATGGGCTATTTAAGTAGTTTTTAGAAAAGCATCATCAGTATAAGTAAAAATGACAAACTGCTCGTTTCAGAGAGAAGACCCCCTATGACCTTTAGTCATTCTTATCTATTTGGGGTCCTGTGAGGAACATGGTGTTCTACACATCAGTGATAGGATGAGTGATAATATGCCTACCTACTACAGAATCCACAACAGTAGGTAACTTTCAACACTCACTAAAGTCTATGCTGGGGCCCCTAAGACCTTCTCCCCCACTCCCAAAGATTTTATTTATTTATTTGACAGGCAGAGATCACAGGTAGGCAGAGAAGCAGAGAGAGAGAGAGAGAGAGAGAGGAGGAGCAAACAGGCTTCCTGCTAAGCAGAGAGCCCAATGCTGGGCTCGATCCCAGCATCCTGGGATCATGACCTTAGCTGAAGGCAGAGGCTTTAACCCAGTGAGCTACCCAGGCACCCCACCCCTCAGACATTCTTGGCTCCCTTAAAGAACTGTGGTTATACAAAATCCTAAAGCAAACCTAGTACACCATCAATCTCTGCCCAAACCTATATTTAAACCATAATTCCGGATCGCTGAGAAAACTGGCTCCACAGGCTGTGCGCAGGACGGTTAATTGTCATTGATTCCTTCCTTCCCACTCCACCCCAATACAGAGGCAGGGCTACCTATAAGCTTTACGGATCTTCCATACTCTTATAATGATATTTAAATAAGAGAACTGGTTCCCATGAGAGTTCCCTAAGATACACAGGCTTCTGATCCAAGGATAAAGGATTTTTGCGAGATATACCCAAGTTCACAAAGAATTACAGGGTACCAATGATTCCATATCGTGTCTCATAACATATCTTTACTTATACCTGCCTGCCAAACTAAGGAATTCATAGATTCCAACTGGAATCAGGTCATGTATTTCCATGCAGAGTACTTCCTGTATACAGACATAAGCAGAATAAGGGAAGAAAATCTTTTGGCAGTTTCTCTATTAAGGTAATGAGCTGTGTTTCTGAGAGTGTAGAAGGCATTGCCATTCTTCCCTATTTAAAGTAAGCAGACAATTTCTACTGCAGTCATTAAAAGTTCCCAAACCGGAAGTCTTCAGATCACTCCTAGATTGGCTTACTAGTCTCAATCTTTTGCATAAATATAAAGTGGATAGATTTCCATTTTCTTCTTTCAATCGCTAGTAGACAATTCCAAGCACTTTCCCCTTCACAGTCCTCTAAGAGTGAGGGCCAGGAGAGTGACATTTATCCCTCAGGTGAGCTAGAATCAAAACACATCAGAAGGGGATAAAGGAGAGATTCCCCGCAAAATATTTTTTCCATCTGCAAGAAATATGTAAATGGTAATTATTTCATAGGAATATTCCAAGAATGAATGGTCACCCCAGATAAATAATTAAACCTACTATCATCATTATCTTAATCCCTAGACCAGTTTTGTGCCAGGGTAAAGGCATATTTTTATGAAATGGATCAGACTATCCTTGCTTGGTCTACTGTAATCATTTCACATGTCAGGCCTTAAGAAGACCTTAAATTTTTAAGTGACTCAAAGAAAATGAAGTTACTTCTACAGCAAACTAAAAACTCAGTCAGCAATCCCACGTTCCTGTGGCTAAAATACCAAACTGGCAAATAATCTATTCAGTGATGGGTGGCTTTAAATGGTTTCATAGTCTGAAAAGTTTTATTTATATAAAACTTCTGGTTCATTTATTGTGGTAAATAATCTAAAATTTTTTTTTTTTCGAAATGATCCAGTAACTTCGTATGACATTGTTACAGCAAAAATGCACTTCAGGAGAAAGTGACACCCAAATTATCTGTGATACAGAGACAATTAAAGAGAAGTCAATATTTTGGTAAATAAAGTTAAATTCTATTACAAAAATATAGCTGTCACACTACTAAAAAAATATTTATGCCTTCAGAATCCACCAGCTAAGAAGGTGATTATATAATGATAGAATTTTTAGTATTTACTCCCCCAAATAGACATAGGTCAAATTCCCTTCAATAAAAAAGTAAAAGCCATGATTTCATAGAAATAGTACCCCCAAAGAAAAGCAAACATGAGTTTATAAGCCTTTGGCCTCCAGTGAGAATCTACCTCAGATACCTAACACTGAGTAGCTGAGCCACTGACTTTCGGTGTTATGGGCTCCACAAAACAAAGACATAATGAAAAGTCATTATTTGCTACAATCCAAATGGAAAATACCCCCCTCAAAATTGAGATAATTACTCTTATTTCTACTTATAAAAAAATAAATGTTTCATGGCAGAAAAAATTAAACATATTTGATTACTGAAGCCTCATGACATTAAGAGTTTCTGAACAAAATTATTCAGTGCTATTTGGAAATTTGGGCATAATGCAATCTTCTAGGTATTACTTAAAGCCAGAGGCTGTGGATCCTGATTTTGGCAGTGCGAGTCCCCACAGCCAATGTGGCACAAGCTAACTTCACCTTAGCTTTCCTTGTACATATTAAGGAGATCATGACTACATCATAACTCAATATTCATCAAGTGTATTACAGAGCTGAGGCTGCCAGATTTTCATTTCCTATTGTCTAGACAGTCAGTCTAAACACTGTATTATGAAGCCTCCATGGAACATAATTCCCCAAAGACTTCTTAATTCTTTAACTTGTAAAATCAATAAAGTCTTAACAACCAAGCACCCACTCCCAGCCTACAATGCTCCTGATGGCTTTTAAACTGTGTTCAGCAGTCAGGCTGCGTGGTTTTCAGAAGAGGAAACACTGCATTTTCATGAAATACAGAGTGCATAGAATATTTTGTGAGAGAGAAACTCCTGGAATTAAAATGAATGTTTTTAAATAGATTTTTACATATTATTCAGTGTATTGACATACCTACACAAAATGTTTTATAAAAAATAAAATAACCTTGTCTTCAGTTTTAACACCAAAGTGAGGAGTTATGTAGAATCACTTTTAAAACAAAACTAGAAGAAATGGGTGAAATCTGAAGATAACCAAAGGATGACTGAAAACCGTCAGCCAAACTCAGGGAAGGCTTCCAGAAAAGGGTTTAAAATAAAAATGTAACCGCACAGTCAGGTGCAAAAACTACCATGGGATCAAAAGTCAGAGAAAGAAACTGGTTGGAAAGAATCCAGGCAATTAATTAGTCTGTCAAAAAACCACTCAGAGCTCAGTAAGTGAGCAGTAAATACACCGAAATGTGTGAGCAACAGTTTGACATTGGGAGAGCTTCTAAAACTATTAGGGCAGGTTATACGGAAATGAATAGTTTTGCGTAGGCCTTCCTACAAAACTGTGATCGTATATGCCGTGATCTGTTTTTTTCTAAATCCTTACTATAAAAACTACAGTTCCTGGAACATAACAATATGTTCACAAGAAGCTGAATGACAAGAGGGAAAAACGGCAGATATCAGATATAATTACGAAATGCTTGATACCTGACTCGGCTCTCCTGGTAAGATCTAGAGTTTCTAAGTAAATTAGGCTATACCCTGAAAAGAGGAGATAGGTAGGAGTGCATGACAGAAATGAAACATAAATCCATCAACTTACATTATGTAGAGACTGACATGACCTTTCCAGGTACAATCAGAAGCACAGGCTGCTGGGCTTATGGGATATACAGTACACCAGCTCCCTACACACCAAACACATCAACAATTATAAAATATCTTCTGGTTTTCGGTACTTATGTCTTTACGGTATGCATTTTATTAAACCCATCCCAAAAGAGTTCATGGTGTTAAATGCTATTGTCAATGTGATTACTTTTTTCATTTTATTTTTCAGTTGTTTATTGCCTTTGTAAACAAATACAATTTACTATTTCAATCTCTTAAATGGTTAACATTTGTTTTGTGGCCCAGAGTATGGTCTATCTGGGTGCATGTGTCATGCATGCTTGCAAAGAACTCATGCTCTGCCATTAAGTGGAATGTTTTAGAGATATCAACTAAGCCATGTGGGCTCATGACAGGGTTGTTCAAATATTCTTTTCTCCCTCATAATTTATAGACTACTTTTCTATCAATTTCTAGGACGAGGATGTTAAATCTAATTGTAATTGTTCATTTGTCTGTTTCTGTTCACCTCTGTCAATAGATGCTTCATGTGTTCTGAAACACCTACTTTTAGAATTGAATATGTATGTAGGATTTTTAGGTTTTGATAAACTGACTCATCACTGTGACATGTCTCTCTCTTAATATCCCTTGTCATGAAATCTACTTTTTATGATATTAACAGCAATTCCAAGTTAAGTTTAGTGTTTACATGGTGACTCTTTCTCCATTCTTTCAACTCAACTCTGTATTTATATTTATGTTAATTTTTTCAAAGTATATAGTTATATCTAGACTTTTATTTACTTTTAAGGCTGCTGCCTTAAAATTGGAGATTTTATACCACTTATATTTATAGCATTTATTAATATGGTTGGGTTAAATATACCATCTTGCTATTAGTCTTTTAAATCTTATACTTGTTCTTTCTTCCTTATTTTTCTCTTCTTCTTTCTGCCTTTTGGATTACTTGGGTGTTAGTATTTCATTTAATGTGTGCTTCTGGTTTATTAGCTATACTTCTTTTAAATTTTTAGTACTTTCTCTAAACTTACAATGGGTATTTTTCACTTTTCAGGGTTGGAGGAATTGAGTATGTTTATTATCTTGACTATGGCGATGGGTTTCACAGCATATTTTCGTGTAAAAGATTATCAAACTTATAATTTTAAATGTTCCATGCACTGCATGTCAATTATACCTCGCCAAATCTGTCGTGGAAAAAAAAAAAGGGAGGAGCAAGAACATCAGGGTAATTGGCACCATATTTTAACAAGGTTTTAAGTCCACTACATAGTAAAAAGTGTAGTACTGGACAAAATCCTGTCCAGTATAATAATGTATAACGAGTAATATTATTGAGTTTTTCTTCCGTCTGGAAAATTGGAACATACAGTTCGTTAAAATCCAAGACAAATCTTGAAACATCAAAAGCATTTTTGAAGTCCCTCTAGCTATCTTACCCATAGAGGTCATTTGGAAGAAAAAATATGACCAAAACTTCCTAATTTAAAAGAGTCCCCAAAAAATCAAACCTATAACTGTGAGTATTTCATTCCAAAATGTGCTCATATCTACATTAGATTCATCTATTCCATTTTTTTCTCTTATTTTTTCTCAATTCTGCTTCTGAAGGTAGCTTGGCATAATTTTTTTTTTTTCTGCAAAGGGCCACAGAGTAAATATTTTAGAGTTTGCAGATTACATTCCATCTCTATCTCCTATCTTTCTTTGTTTTTCTTTTTAATAATGCTTTCAAAATGTGAAAACAATTCTTACCTTGAGGACTGAACATAAACAAGCCACAGGCTACAGTCTGCAAATCCTCTGCTTTAAAGTAAATTGCTTTTGACATGATTTGGGACCTTATCAATTGCTATGGACCACAAGCACTCCAAAGTCAGAGAGACACAATAATTGGGTATGGTAAAATACATTCAACATGTTTCCTTCTTATATTTCCCCACAATATGGATGAGGAGAATATTCAAAAACTTTAAGCATCTATTTCAATTGGCATAGAGTGAGAATTGACATGTTAACATTTTAGTGGCTCTCTCGAATTCTAGGCTTGGTTTCTAAGTATTTGTAACTTAATGGAAACCTTGAAAAACCTTTAACTAAGCTAAGTAAGTCAACTGTTTTGTACCTGCAAAAATATTTTGTTTTTTAAAAAGACTTTATTTATTTATTTGACAGACAGAGAGCACAAGCAGGTAGACAGGCAGGCAGAGAGAGAGGAAGAAGCAGGTTCCCGAAGAAGCAGGTTCCCTACCTAATTGTAGGACCCTGGGATTATGACCTGAGCTGAAGCAGACGCTTTAACCCACTGAGCCACCCAGGTACCCCTGCAAAAATATTTTAAATGAATTGGAAATATTTAATCTGTATAGCTTTCTCATTAGGTTAAAAATTCATTATTTCCCAAATAAAAGTCAATATAAATGTTATACTATAATGCATCTTTTTTTTAAACTACTTGATTTTTTAAATTTGCATTAAAGGTATATTTGGAAAGGTGTACAAAAATATATACATTTATTTCCATAGGGCACCAATTCTTAAAACTGTCTCTTCTATCATTTTGTTTGAGTGAATGTTTCAGCATTATTATTCACATATTCGGCAAATGTTTATTCAGCATCTAAGTTTTCTACTTAGAATATACAATGGAAAATAAGATAATCATGGTCCTTACAATGATGGAGTCTATTACCTATGAGGTTGAAAGGTGATAAAAAGGAAATAGACAAAATAATTACAAACCATTCAAAGTGAAGAAAGTAAACAGAACAACTTGGGGTAGACAAAATAGCCTCTAAAAGGAAAGCAGTTTATTGGGGAATCAAAGGTAGAAGAAAATGCAAAATTTTGGAGACAAGTAGCCAAAAAACCTCACGGCTGAGGAGGGACAGTGAAAAGATATTAAATGGAAGTAGTCTAATGTGCTTTAGGAATTATTTAGATGTCAGTTGTCTGAGGCGGTGATCGTGAGCAAGTGCTGTGAAATTAGGATGAGGAGATGGTTCGGAATAAGACTCCTACTGCTACTTTGAGAAAAGACTAGAGGGGAAAACAGTAGAAGGAGAAATACCAGTAAAGAATCAATAGGGACCCTTTCCTCAAGAAAAGACAGGCTTCATTTGAGAAAGGACAGTGGTTTAGAATAGACTGGTGGCAGAAGGATGAAAAAGGGTGAATGGACATGGAGATGTAGATCAAAAGGAAGGCTAAATACCACAGTTCTTTCACATATCTATAGGAATGATCTAGTAGAAAGAGGAAAAGTAATGAGGCACAAACAAGAAGAA
Organism: Mustela nivalis; assembly: GCF_964662115.1. Lineage (NCBI taxonomy): Eukaryota > Metazoa > Chordata > Mammalia > Carnivora > Mustelidae > Mustela > Mustela nivalis. The sequence continues at coordinate 41,625,691 of NC_139022.1, read as the reverse complement.
AGACAGACTCAGTGCATTTTAGGACTTAAATTACACTGCTTTATTTAGTATGTTTTTAGAATAATAAAAATGAGGGGGAAGTTGTTAATTTTTTTAAAATCCCACAAAATTTCGAAGTGGAGCTTAAAACTCAAACCATAAAGTCACCCCATTCTTAAAAGTTCTCATTCATTAATCATAAATATTTGTCATGTGCCAGACCATATGCTAGATACTGAGAACACAAATATGGAGATATAAGTACATTGACATCTGTGCGCTTCTACTTCTGACACTACTTAGTCATCTCCAGTGTAAATATTTAAGATTTTTCCTTTACACTACACTTTCAGTTGTATTTTAATGAAGCAAAGAGCTATCTTCAAACTGTGCAAGGACTCTTCCTCTTCTTCCTCTTCCTTTCCTTGCTGGAATAAATCATTTATCAAACCATTAAGTGAAGGAAAACAGGGTCTACCTGGACTAGGGCATGGGGATGCTGTGGTAGCTCAGAGCAGCATGTTAGAAGAGAAGCAAGATGACAGACATGGGGTGGGGCTGGAGAGAAGTGGCTAAGTGGCTAGGAGAGGGTGAGGAAGGTTATCCAAGCATGGAGAGGGGGTATCCAGACATGAGATTAGGGTGAGACTACATAGCTAGAAGAGGGCGAGGAGGGTCTCCAGGCATTGGGGAAGCCCAGTGAAGGAAGTCAGATCTTAAGCAGGATGGAGAGAGTCTCCACCAGAGTGCATCTTGCTGCAGGGCTTTAGAGCCAAGTAGGGTAGGAAGGTATCCACACAAGGGGCAGCCCTGTGTATGGAGTCAGAACCAATGCTAAGTAAGGAGGGAATCCATTTCAGAGTGAGCCCAGCAGGGGGTGTCTGAAAGGTTAAGGAAGGAATCCCTGTATGGAGGGCTGCCCAGTGTAGAGATTCAGAGCTTAAATGGGACAAGCAATGTGTCTATGTGGGCTGGCAATCTGGTATAAGGAATCAGAGCCTCAGAGGAGGGAAGGCATCCATGAGACAATACAGCTCAATGCACTGGGAATAAAGGCACGTGTCCAATAGGGTTCAGAGGGCATTCACACGGGAAAGGAGTGGCCATGTAGATGGAGATGGGTGATAAGTTACATACACAGAAATTGATCAACTAAGTATATATTGATAGTAACAAGAGCCAGGATTTTCATTTTCAGAGAAGAAATAGAGAAAAACCTAAAATTATACCCTGAGGTGTTGAACTGGAATCAGAAACATCAGTGTAAACTCATGATACACAATGTTTCTAGGTCAAAAGAGAATACACATAGGGCACCTGTGTGGCTCAGCTGGGTAAGCATCTGCCTTTGGCTCCAGCCATGATCTCAGGGTCCTGGGACTGAGGCCCAGGGCAGGCTTCCTGCTCAGTGAGGAGTCAGATTATACCACTGCCTCATCCCCCGGCTCCTCCCCATGCTTGCATTTTCTCTCTCAAATAAATAAAATCTTAAAAAAAGAGAGAATACACATAAAAGGATGTATAAATGGACAGCTAAGTGTATACAAATGTACTCTAACTCTGTCTACTCAGAGACCCTGAAAGTAGCAACACCCTAATGACAGTAAACCCATCCATCATGTAGAGCATGGCTTCTGAATGCATTCTCCTCTAAAAGACCTAAGGTTCCTTGAAAATATGGTTAATTCCACTAATGGTTCAGGAAAAACAGAAAAGAAACTTGGAATCAACTGCTGTACCAGAAAAAAAGAAGTGCTGAAATACAAAAGTGTATTAGAGGGATTCAAAAACCAATTTAAAACGGCTTCTAGTGGCCAGGACAGCAATCACAGGAGTTATCACTTTAAAAAAAAAAAAAAAAAAAAGAAAGAAAACAAAAAAACACAATGGATTGCAAATCACTTATTAAAATGCCACAAGTTTATACTGACATAAAAAGTACATAATTTTAAATTTTGAAAAGGAAAGAGACAATTATACAATTCTAAAATATATTCCCATAAAATTTATCTTGTTTTAAAAGGAGGGAAAACCTTCACAATAGAGAAGTTAGAAAAATATCCCCTTAATCAATGATCAAGCACCATCATTTTCAGTAATAGGAAATATCAAAATTAGGTACAATCTGGTTGGTTAAATAAGAAGTTTTAGAAAAGTATCACTTCTGTGATATTTCTGCCAAAAGTACATAACCTAAATCAAATCTGGAAGAAACATCAGAAACACACGAATTAAGTAATATCCTAAAGAAGAAAAAACAACAAAGCCGTTTATAATCATAAAAAGTATCAAAGTTACGAAAGACAAACAAATGCTGAGAAAATATTCCAGACTGAAGAAAACTAAGATGAATTACAACTATGCAACACTTGATTCTAAATGGGATCCTTTTTGGAATATGTAATTTTTACTGAAAAAAAAAAATCACTGAAATTTGAGTGGAGTACGTAGGTTGGCTGACAGAAATGAATCAGTGTGAATTTCCTTGATCTGAATGGTAATATTGTGGGTATGAAAGAGCATTCTGGATGGTAGGGCATCAGGTCAGCAATGAACTTTCATGTACTTCAGGAAACAAATGATCTTGTACAACTTTTCTGTTTCAAAATATGAAAAAATTAAATAATAGTATATATGTAGTGGTGAAGTTATGATTTCAGTCTTATCATCCCCAAACTGTACATGTATTATTTTAATTTTGAGTTTACAAATAAAACAGCCTATTTTAATAATGATCCCTCTGTTCTCTCAGTTAATTCATTTATTCATGTATACTGTCATTCCTTATTCATGCAGCAATGTATTTTAACAACTACTCTATGCCAGGTATGGAGTGACATGCTCAGACATTTTATATACATTTTTCCTTTAATCACCATAATATCTCTGCAAGGTATTTGCACATGGCAATAAGGCTCAGGTAGTTACGTTGAGCAAGGCCAAATATAACACAGAAAAGCCTGAGTAAAAGCCCAACCCTTAGAGATGCCACTCACCTGTTAACACTTGACTCAATTAAAGGCATTTAAAGACAAATCCTTATTCCTTTCAATTGAATGACCAATTAATAATTATGGCATTACATACACAAATCTTAAAACCACAGCTTGATTATGTATTCTCACTGCTTTTATTCAACACAGTACTAGAAGTCCTAGCCATAGCAATCTCCCAAGAAAATAAAAGTATCCAAATTGGTAAAGAACTAAAACTGTCACTTTTTGCAAATGACATAATACCACATATGGAAAACCCTAAAGGCACCAGCAAAAATCCAGTAGAACTAAAAAGTGAATTTAGTAAAGACAAAGAATAAAAAATTAATATGCAAAAACCTACTACATTTCTGTATACCAATAACAAAGTACAGAAACAAAAAATTAAGGAAGCAATCTCATTTACAATTGCATTGAAAAAATAAAACACCTAGAAATAAGGTCAAGGATCTGTATACTGAAACCCCAAGACACTGATGAAAAAAACTGAACAAGACACAAATGGAAAGATATTCCATGCTCCTGGACTGAGTAATTAATACAGTTAAAATGCCCACACTACCTAAGGAAGCTACAGATTCTGTGTAATCTGGCAAGGATGTGGAAAAAGGATACACTTGTGTACAGCTGGTGGGAATGTAACTTGGTGTAGCTACTCTGGAAAACAGTGGGACTTCTTCAAAAAATTAAAAATAGAAATACCACATGTTCCAGAAATTCCACTTGTGGATATTTATTTGAAGAAAACCAAAACACTAATTTGAAAAAATATATGCATGCCTACGTTTAGTGCAGCGTTATTTACAATTGGCAAAATATGAAAGCAACCTAAGTGTCTACTTGTCGATGAATGATTAAAAGAGATATGATATACAATCACGATGTAGTATTATTTAACCACGTAAAAGAATGAAACCCTACCATTCAAAACAACATGGGTTATTATAGAGGGTATAATGCTAAGTGAAATATGCCATAAAGACAAAGACAAACACCATATGGATTCACTTATCTGTGGAATCTAAAAAATAAAACAAACAACAACAAAAAAAAAACCAGAAACAGATTTATAAATGCAGACAACAAACTGGTGGTTGCCAAAGGGAAGGGAGTGGTTGTATGGGTAAAAGAGATGAAGGGGTTAAGAGGCAGAAAATTCTAGTTTTAAAATACTCAAAATGATGCAAAATACAGAATAGGGAACAAGGTCAATAAGACTGTAGAAACTCTGTATGACAACAGACAGTAACTACACTTACCACAGTGAGCATTTCATAATGTATGCAATTGCTGAATAACTATTTTGTAGACTTGAATATAATATTGTATGTCAATTATATTTCAATTAAAAAAACAAGTTCTGGGGATGTAATATACACCTTGGTGATTACAGTTAACAATACTGTATTATATATTTAAAAGCTGCTAAAGGAGTAGATTGCTTTTTAAATCTTCACCTATTTAATTTTCCATTCCCCATTCACCTCCCCTCTAACAATCATCAGTTTGTTCACTAAAAAGTCTATTTTTTGGTTTGTCTCTTTTTTTTTTCTTTGTTCATTTTGTTTTTGTTTCTTAAACTCCACATTTGAGTGAAATCATATGCCATTTGTCTTTCTCTGACTGGCTTATTTCACTTAGCATTATACTCTCTAGACCCACGTGGTTGTAAATGGCAAGATTTCATTCTTTTAATCGCTGAATAGATTTCCATTGTATATATATATCACATCTTCTTTATCCATTCATCAATCAATGGACACTTGAGCTGCTTCCATAATTTGCCGATTGTAAATAATGCTGCAATAAACACAAGGATGCATATATACTTTCAAATCGGTCTTTCTGTATTCTTTGGGTAAACAGCAGAGTGATTGCTAGATCACAGGGTAGTTCTATTTTTAATTTTTTGAGGATGCTCCATACTGTTTCCCATAGTGGCCGCACCAGTTTGCATCCCCATCAGGAGTGTACAAGGGTGCCCTTTCCTTACCATCCCTGCCAACACCGGGCCATTCTGACAGGTATGAGGGCTAAGAGAGTAGATTTTAAAAGTGCTCCTCAGGGGCGCCTGGGTGGCTCAGTGGGTTAAGCCGCTGCCTTTGGCTCAGGTCATGATCTCAGGGTCCTGGGATCGAGTCCCGCATCGGGCTCTCTGCTCAGCAGGGAGCCTGCTTCCCTCTCTCTCTCTCTGCCTGCCTCTCCATCTACTTGTGATTTCTCTCTGTCAAATAAATAAATAAAATCTTTAAAAAAAAATAAAAGTGCTCCTCAGAAAAAAATTTAAAAAGTGTAGAAAAAGAAAAGTTCTCATCAGAATGAAAAAACTAAGCTTATAACTATGTAAGTTGATTTATGTTAATTAAGCTTATCGTGGTAATAACTTTACAATATATACATAGAGCATAGCACTATCCTGTATACTTTAAACTCACACAATGTTACATATCAATTATATCTCAATAAAAATGGGGGGAAAATACTCCAGGATGTAGAGTGGGGGACAGAGCAGTGTTATTTTCCTTCATTCGGTATTACTGCTTTACAGTAACTCCTACCAAAGAAACAGAAACATGAAATAAAAATGTAACCGGGGAGGGGCGTCTGGGTGGCTCAGTGGGTTAAGCCTCTGCCTTCAGCTCAGGTCATGACGTCAGGGTCCTGGGATGGAGACCCACATCTGGCTGTCTGCTCAGCAGGGAGCCTGCTTCCCTCTCTCTCTCCATCTGCCTCTCTGCCTACTTGTGATCTCTCTCTCTGTGTAAATAAATAAATAAATAAATAAATAAAAATCTTAAAAAAAAAAAAAAAGTAACAGGGAAAACATATTACTAAGTGAAGAAGTCAATCTGACAATGCTAGACACTGTAAAATATCAGCTCTTAAGACACTGTGAAAAAGGCAAAGCTGAGGAGAGAGTAAAAAGATCTGTGGCTCCCAGGGAAAGAGGGATAAACAAGTAGAGCAGTGAGGAGTTTTAGAGCAGTGCGACTACTGTGATACTGTAATGATGGACATATGTCCTTATTCATGTGTCCAAAGCTACAAAACAGACAACACCAAGAAGGAATCCTAATGTAAATGATGGACGTTGGATGATAATGATGTGTCAATGTAGATTTACTGATTGTAACAAACGTATTACTCCAGGGAAGCTTTGGTAGCTCAGTTGGTTAAACATCTGCCTTAAGTTCAGGTCATGATCCTGGGGTCCTGGGATCGAGTCCTGCGTCTGGCTCCTTGCTCAGCGGGGAATCTGCTTCTCCCTCCCTCTGCTTGTGCACTCTCTCTCTCTCTCTCTCCCTCTCTGACAAATAAATAAACAAATAAACAAAATAAATAAAAAATATAAATAAATTAATTAATTAAAAAACAAAATAAATTTAAAAATAATAAATAAACAAAATCTTAAAAAAAAAAAAGTACCACTCCAGTGGGGTATCATGAGGTGGCTATGCATGTGTGGAGGTAGACAATATACAGGCAATCTCCTTCCACCCACTTTAGCTGTGAAACCAATACTTTTGTAAAATAAAGTCTTAAAAAGAAAAAAAAAAAAAAAGGTGACCAAGAACCCAGCCCTGAGCTTCCATTAGGCCACTTAAGAACTTCAATCCTGATACTTTGGCCCCATAACTGCTACTAGCTGGTAAGTTCCAATTCTGAAACTACTGTTACAATGAACCAGGCAAAGATACCTATAGAGATGAGAAGATTCCCCACTAACTTCCCAAGAAAATTAGGAGAGGAATAGAATGTCACCAAACGCCAAAGGAGGCTGAGCTACCACCCATAAATAGACTTCAGCATTTTCCTTTCTCCACTGAGAAAGAAATTTGGACATCATCTTATTTTCAGGAGATACAAGGGGCTGCTTACCACTGCCACCCCTGAGAATGACTGATTTCCCAGGGAGTCTGAGCAGCAGAGAAAACAAGTGAGGGAGGGCTATTTAGCCCAGAGAAAGAAGGCAAAGATGGGGAACCTGGGGATGAGGGTGCAATGCTGAGTGGGGTAAGAAGAGCTCCCTCCCTGGCTGCCCACTGACCTTCAATAAATAAGCCAAAGAGATCAAGGGACAATTAGTGCTTGAGTTCATGGGGAAGCTAACAAGAGACAAAGAATGGCACCCATCTGCCCTTGGGGTAGAGGGTGTAGGAAGGTATTAGACCTGCACAGTTAGAACACTGTGGTTACAGACCTCACCTCATCTTCCCTCATCTGCAAGGGCCAAGAAAGCCTCAAGGGTCCTTGGGTTGTGTAAAAAGTGGTCCATATTCCATCATAGATTACCATGTTAAATGGAGGGGAAGGCCAGGAGAGAAGCAGAAAATGAAGTCTGCTCATTCGAATATGAAGTGAAATGCAGAATAATAATAATAATTAATAAATAAATAAATCAGCTTTTCTCATTGCGAAGAATTTTCAAAATTTTCCTCATCTGAAATCACTGAACATAACTGAGTAATATCGATATACCTACACATATATATACACACTATCACAGATACCGACTTATTTTCACACATGTAAATGCATACATACCCATATGCAGTAGATTTATATACTGAGAGAGAACAGAAATAATGAAGTCTCATTTTATGATGAAGTAGGTTATACAAGGAATAGTGAAAAGCTCTTGGAAATACTGAAGGAAGTACTGCCACATCATAAAACATAGATCTGCCCTCCTCCAGTATCTGCAAAACAATAAAGATTCCCAAATAAGGAATAAGACGTAATTTATTTGATTGAGGACCACATGATGTTGGCTGACATCTTTGTACCTTTAAACACAGGAATGGCACTTACAATGCTGGATTTATAAGAAGATGTGATCCTCAGAACCGAGGTGGGCTCTAACACAGAATAATCAACTCCCATCTCTCACTGACATATTAAGGAAGCTAAGGTGAGAAGAATCTGTAGTACCTAAATTATAATCATTTTCTTTGGGGGGGGGGAACTATATAGCTATAGATTCACAAGACTATGTGTTCATACAGAGAGTGTCACAAATCAAAGTGAAGATTATAAAAAATCCATTAAAAAAAAAAGAAAACCTTTAAAAATACACCAGGAGGAAAAAAAAAAAAATACACCAGGAGGAAGAGTGGTAAGAGAAGGAATTTTACCTTGCCAGTCACTTCAACAAATAATTACTTTGTGCCAATCCTACTTATTACATGCCATGTACATGAAAAGCCTCTTCCCTAAAGACAGAAGAAAACAAAATTAATTGGGATATGGGGAGCTAACTAAAGGAAAAAAGCTCTACTTTAAAATAAAAAAATACATCTTAACTTTTTTTATCATATTTATAAATTATATCAGATTTTTAAACCCATAGAACTCTTATTAATTCAAAAAAAAGTAGAAATTCTGAAGACTCATTAGGCATTACTATAAATAAAAAAGTCTGTGGGGTGCCTGTGTGGCTCATTTGGTTAAGTGTTACACTCTTGATTTCAGTTCAGGTCATAATCTCAGGGTCCTGGGATTCAGCCCCAAGTAGGGCTCTACATGCAGCAGGGAGTCAGACTGAGAATTTTTCTCCCTCTCTCTCTGCCCCTCCTCCACTCGCAGGCTCTTTCTCTAAAATCAATCAATCAATCAATCAACCCATCAATAATCTGAAAGAAAAATCACATTAGAAAACTGAAAGCACAGGCAGTGGTTTAAATAATGGGTTAAGGAAGATGACATTGAGCATGTCTGAGTCCAGAACTGATGAACAAAGGAAGTTCACTGCTAAATACATGTTTGTATATGTGTAACATAACATCCATACAACCCATGCAGTTTATACTGGAAATACATCTCTTTGAAATTTAACTGTAGAAAAAAAAAAAAAAAACTTTATTCCCTCTCAGAAAACCGTTTTCAAAAAACAAAACAAAACAACAAAAAAAACAAAAACCCTGTAACCCCAACTTGGACCGTTCTGTGAAATCTGATCCATTTCATCTTCCTTCCCCTGCAGGATCACAGAACAATCCCCCAACCGCCCCCCGCCCATGCAAAAGGCCCACCACTGATGTCTGCACGGCAGCAATTGACAGAACAGACCCATATAAATTTTCCACAGGGCAGCAGGATGGTTATTAAATCACTGCTGAGTCACACCTATGTTCATCTTCTAGAAATGCAGAGACAAGTGCTCTGGCTGGTAACTGTGTGTAAGCTCCTGGCTCCAGTTCAGTAATTGCAGGGAAGCCAAATCCATCTTCCTTCCTGGGAGAGGATCAGGATAAAGGAAATTGCTGCCACAGGTCTGCATACAAGCACCTGAAATCTAACAGAGGCTGGGGTCTCTGTAGCCCTTGAAAGGAAGGTCTGGGTGCTAGGAAACCCTGTGTAGAAAAAGCCTCATCTCCTTTTGCTACAATCTGAGAATTACCCTCTATTTCTGGTATCTATAGTTTCATGTGTGTTTCTCTTTCACACTGCGGTGTTTCATTCCTTCCAAATACAGGTGTCCACGAAGTTCTTGAAAAGTGTATAATGTATTTTAGTAAATTTTACCAGCAATGAGAATGTACAGGGGAAGTGGGCCGATGATGTCCTCACTGTGCACTGTGTGCACACCTTTCTGTCTCGTCCCCCCTTTCCATAATACCCTTCTCCCACTCAGAAGTTAACTTAGAAACTTCTTGTCACTTAGAAAATAAATTCATTTTCTTCTCCACAATGCTGGTATTATCTGACATGCAGTCTCACATTGATTCAGAGTCTATCTTAAATGGGCTTATCAAGAAATCACTCTCAAATAAATGTAATGTGCACTGTAGGAGAAATTCTTGTAAATAGAATGTTCTCAACCTTATTATCTCATATACAGAGATATAAAAGTCACAGGTACTCAGTACAAGTATAAAAATCTATACAGTATGCCAATTACCAGGCATTTCCTGGAAAACCAGGTGATATCACAAGGGGTTGAAGAGACTCAAAGAAGTTTAACCCATGACTTCTGCCTCCAATATGCCTACTGATATGTTGGAGTGACATATCTGAACCTAGATTTGGCGGCCAGCTTTTCCCATTTTATTCATTTCCTAATGTAGCTAAATTTACCCAGCCCTTCACTTTCATGACCCAAGAACATTCAGTCTGGACAACACCTATTTGTAAATATTGTTAAAGCTGGGCTGAGCTCCTATATTAAAGGAAAACCTATAATAGCTATGATGTTCAGATGCCCCTTCTGATATTCCAGTGTTTATAAAATATGGTTCCAATGGTCTCCTAGCAATGATCTCCAAATACAATGAGTGTCATGTTAGAGGTGGCCACTCTTACCCTGAAATCATACTTTTTGTAAGATTTCTTCTAAAATAATGCTACTGGCTCCTCTCTCTCTCTGCCCTATTCTGAGATTCTACCCAAGTTTGGAAGAGGGAACTAAATATACCCTGAAAACGACTAAGAACCCTGTGCCATCTCTGCTTCTCCATTGAGAGAGGCTTCCTGTCTCTCTCTCTACACTGCTTGGGACAAGTACCCTGCTCTAAAAAAGCAGACCTGAAATCATCCTGTCATATTGTTTCAGTATGTTTAGAAAAGAGATAAAGCATTAGGAAGCCCATCGTTAGTACACATCTAAAACCACATTCTCCTTTCTATGTATAAAGTGGATAATGTTACCCTTCCTCATCCCTCTCCCATCTCCCCCTTCCTTCTGGTCTTACTCATTCGTATGTTCTAAACTCTGAGTACCAAAGTATAAAGACAAGAATAAGTTCTCTCTCCACAATGCCAACATGGTGTAATGTAGCTTCATGGAAAACATTTATTTTATGATAATTGTGAACTCATCAATGACCTGATGACTGGTTTAAAATAACCTAGAATTCCCTAGGTGTACAGGCTCAGTACAAATATCTTTTATTTGCAACCCCATCCTAGCTTTTTATATGACGTCCCACTGCAAACAACTCCTCAAGTGATCATTTGCCATGTTTTAATTATCCAGTATTTTTAGAAGATCCCTTTTCTGTTTAGAAAATACCCTGAATTCTAATACATCTTCTCTGATGAACCAACACCATCAGCCTCTAAGTCTGGCTCTTCAGCTCTCTTGAAATGCTGAAACTTTGACTGATTCCTTAGCTACCTTAACTATGCTGCCATCTCTTAAATACAGTGAAGAGCCTAAATAAATCCTCTGAACCTTTTCGGGTTAGTCAGAAGTACCCCACCCCGACCAGTGACAATGGCCTTCGTTAACCTATGGCTTTGCTCCTGAGGGTATCATTAAGTTCAAGAGAAGAGTCTCAAACTGAAGTTCAATGTACGTTAGATATTTTTTTCACTTTTCAAGTCTTAAAAAAACTTTCCACCTTCTCTAAAAGCTCCTGCCTACATACATCACCCCTTAAGTTTGTTTCTTATTTCCCAACTCCAAAACACAAACTGTCTCTACAATAAAATTATCCCTATCAAAAATAGATTGCTCTTAAAAGAGAAGAGAGGGAGTTAATCATCACTGAGTATGCATTATGGGACAAACAATAAAATAAATGCTTTATCTATATTATTATCTACATTATATCCTTTGACTTTCCCATTCTAACTCCAAAAATAGTATGAATTTTCTATCTGTTATCTTTTTTTTTTTTTAAAGATTTTATTTATTTATTTGACAGAGATCACAAGTAGGCATAGAGGCATAGAGGCAGGCAGAGAGAGAGAGGAGGAAGCAGGCTCCCTGCCAAGCAGAGAGCCCGATGCGGGACTCGATCCCAGGACCCTGAGATCATGACCTGAGCCGAAGGCAGCGGCTTAACCCACTGAGCCACCCAGGCGCCCTCTATCTGTTATCTTACAGATGAGGAAAGAAAGGTTCACAGAAACGATGTTAACGTGCAGCAGGTCACGCAGCCAGGACCTGCACACAAGACTGCAGAAACCCAGCTATTTTATTTTACTACACACTGGAATACAGAATGCATTTTTAGGTATTTTCTTGACTTACAAAATCATACTGGAGAGGTCTAAAAATTATAAAATTCAAAATTTATTTTCTACATTTTATTTTTTTAAATTTTCTACATTTTAAATATACTTTACTGGGACAAATCTATCATATCTTCCTGCTAATAATATTTGAGAAGAAATAAAACAAAAAACATGGCAGAAGAGCCCACATGTCAGAAGAATAATCCAGAGCGTTCTTCATGAACTGCTTAGCTAGATTTCATCTTCGACTTCAGGGGCTGATACACATCTAAGTTCAACACTAACACTTGGATGACTCTTTGAGGTCGGCATTTAGGGCCTCTAAGATGGGTTTGAAGAAGCCAGACTGCACTTCCAAAGCCCCATCTTTCACAGCAGATGTTAAGTTCAAGACACCCTAGGGAAACATCAAGGCACTTGTTCCAGAGTTGGTACAGAAAAAAGGTACACATTCCATCTTCCAACATCACCCGCAAGGCTCAAGGTCAGTTTTTAACACTTGCTGAGTATTAAACTGCAGACACGTCTACTCTCAAATCCCTAAAATTATATGATGCATCTCTTTATAGGGTGAAAGAAAGCACTGAGGATTTATAGAAGTGGTAGAAGAAATGTGCTGACCTGAAACCTGAAATCCATTTCAAATCGACTCAAAACTATTGTCATATGATTCCTGAGATCTGGAAATAAGTATGTATGAGACCTTGAGGATTCGTTTAGAAAAGAGGTTCTGTCACACTCAGACAAGCACATGTTCTCACATCCTACACTCCTAACTCTGCAACAGTTTCTACATTTTGTACTGAAAGTTAAGATCTATTTTCCAGTAAATCAACTGCACAACACTGGTTGTGGGCCCATTCTGTCTGGTGTCCTTGTTGTGTACTCACAGAACTCACACATTTGTGGGAAGACAGAAAAGAGGAAAAGCATCAATGCACTGCGATACCAGTATAACCAATACAGAACCAAACACCAGACAATATACACTAAGGAAATCTTGTTTAAGGTGAATTCTAGGCAGAATAAAAACCATACCCAGAGACCAAGACATAAAAAGAAAAGAACGTATTGTATTTGGCAACAGTGATAAAAGAGCCTGTTGGGAATGGAAGTTACATGTTTGAGAAATAAGTTGTAAAGTTTATTAGAAGCATTAAGAAGCAAGGAATGGGGGTGCCTGGGTGGCTCAGTGGGTTAAGCTGCTGCCTTTGGCTCAGGTCATGATCTCAGGTTCCTGGGATGGAGTCCCACATCGGGCTCTCTGCTCAGCGGGGAGCCTGCTTCCTTCTCTCTCTCTCTGCCTGCCTCTCAGTGTACTTGTAATTTCTCTCTGTCAAATAAATAAATAAAATCTTTAAAAAAAAAAAAAAAAAAAAAAGAAGCAAGGAATGGCAAACTCTGAATGCCAGAATAAGCATTATGAACTCATTTGGACAAATCTGGCAAAGTGTTAAATTGAGTAAAGAGAAATGAATGGAGCCTGAAACAAATGATCCAGCCAGAACCTTTGTGACTCCAACATGTGGCCCAGAATACCATCAATCAATACGAATAAAACAGATCCACTAAACCTTTAAGACAGAGTGCAGCCTATGAATAGAAAGGCAGATACCACAGCCAAATTCACTAATCATGTATAATTCTCTTCCATTTGGGTTGGAAAAATATAAATCATATTATTATAAAGGTAGTTTTTAAATCTAATAACTAATTCAAAGTGTTTGACCAAAAAGATTATGAATTGTTTATGTAATTCTGCCTTTTTATGAACATTTTGAATGACACAGATCAATAGCAACTGCCAAGAAGAGTAAAAAAACACAGAGAATCTTAAAGTCTTAAATCCTACCATTGAAATGAGCTATTTTTAAAGGCCCGCTCTGTAATTTTTATTCAGCCCTGATAAGAAAAACCATAAGCAATAATAAATAATGTTTATGCAGCACTTACCAAGTGCCAATCACTGTACTAAGCATTTAAATAAATTGGTTTTTATTCCTCACAAAATCCCTTCTCAGTAAAATAAATATTTCTCTCCACATTATAGGATATAAAATAGAATCTAAAAATGATCACAGTCACAAAGTTACTAAGTGGCAAATCCTAAGAAGACACAATCACATCTATTGACAAAATTCTGTCCTTAAACCTTCTATATTCCCCTACATCAATATTTAGCCAATCTTTTGTAGCATTCCTTGCTTGAAAAAGCTGAAAGACCGTAAGACAGGAGTTAAAATGCCTGGGTTTTAATATGATCCAATAATCTCACTACTGGCTATTTACCCAAAGAAAATAAAAACACTAATTTAAAAATTATGTTTACTGAAGCATGTTACCTATAATAGCTAAGATATAGTAGCAACCCAAGTGTCCATCAATAGATGAATGGATAAGGAAGAAAGGTGTGGCATGCATATATGCTACCAATAAATTAATTTCATTATTTATTTATTAATTTTGTTAATCAATAAATTAATATTAGTATTAAGCAGCCTCAAAAAAAGGTTAAAATCTTGCTGTCTACAGCAACATGGATGTCCCTAGAGGGTACAACACTAAGTGAAATTAAGTCAGGCAGAGAAAATCAAATACTATCGTTCACCCACATGTGGAATCTAAAAAATACAAAATGAATAAATAAACAAAAAGCAGAATCAGATCCATAAATACAGAGAACAAGTTGATGGTTGCCAGAAGGGAGGGGTCTCTAGGAATGGGCAAAATGTACAAAGAAAGTGGGAGATACAGGCTTCCTATGAAATAAGTAAGTAATGGGAATAAAAGGGACAACACAGGGAATATAGGGAATGGTACTGTAATATCACTGTATTGTGACAGATGGTAGCGACACCTGTGATGAACACAGCAAAACACAGAGAAAAGTTGAATCACTATGTCATAAAACTAAAACTAATGTAACATTGTGTGTCACCTACAGTTAAAAAATTTAAAAACATGCATAAATTTATATTTATTTCTAATGTATATCTTGATATAATTGCTAAATATTAAAATAAAATTGATAAAAGTTAAAAAAAGTCACTTTTGTCCCTAGGGGAATGCAATTTAGATTGTTGCCCAAATCTGTGCCCCTTGAATTGAACTGAATTGAATTGCAATTCTGACAGCCTAAATAAATAGTTTTGTTTTATTAAAAAAATAAAGTTACCTGGATTTTACACTTTGGTCTGTCACTAACTGGTTCTGTGACCTCAGAAAAGTCAATCTTGCTGGCTTACAATTTTTCCACATATAAAATAGGAGATTGGGGGACTGAGATTCCTTTCAGCATAAATAAATAAAATAAAATAATAATATAAAGATAAAATAATCAAATTATATTTACCATATAATTAAGTTTTCAGAATCACCAAGGGTTTATAATTTCGATTTATCCTGGATTTGGTATTCAGAGCAATGATGATTCCTATTTCTGTTTATAGTCAGAGAGTTAAGAATGCTTGCTGCTTTCAGCCTCAACTTTTAATTACTCAGTTTTATAGTTGTTGATAAATATTTTTTTCAAAGCACATAATCTTACCCTGCTTATTCTGCCAGTTGTGTTTTATTCTAGATTTCATTACATAGAAGAGCTTTGCATCCACACTCTCAGCATTAATATTCAATCAGGAGCTATCACTGCAACTCATGTGATAGAATACCAGTAAATCCATTTAATGCATATATGCATTTAGAAAGCATACATTTAGCAAGGATTACACTAGTACTCTACAATTAAGCTTCAGTCCCTTCCAGATAATTATAACTATGAGAACAGTGACTGGTGAAGTTGGAAAAAGAGTTTAAATTATGGTTTTTAATTTTAAAATCACAGATATGCATACACACATACATAAAATATATTTTTGCTACTCCACATCTGGTAGTAATCTGAGTCACAACTTGGTCTTGCTTGAGTTTGGCAGTACTGTTTTCTTAAAATGTTAAGCATAAGCTCTATGGACAGGATCCACAGGCAAAAAGCAAATCCACTTAGATAAATTAATTGAAGTGTAAATAAATTACTAAGATTAAAGCAAATCTCATGGCATTCTGTTGATTATAATAAAAATTAAAGCTATTTTTTATGTACTCATTTTCTTTTTAAGAAGAAAATGGCAATAAACGACCACAAATCTCATTCAGGTTTTCCCAAAATACCAGGAATAACAAAATATTTTCTGTTTTCCAAAACATGAATATCCAGCATGACTTATTATGATACACCACAACACTAGTGTTTCTTCTATTGTAAGTCGACGGAATTTTTTAAAATCTCCTTCTTTGAAACATGGGAAGCAAAAGTTGCATGAAGCTGAACATACATTTAACTTGTACTAATTCAATTCTGTGTGTTTTTCAGAAAGAAATGAGTAAGATAAAACATATGAATTTTAACAGTTAAAACTATTTCTCCCTAGTTACATAAGCTGAGGCATGAGACAGGAAGCAGAAAACTACTGTTTCTCAAAAGAGTCTTCATCCCACTGTGCATCTCAGTAATAACATCTTACTTTGTTTAATTGTAATGGTTTAATCTAATTTCAGTGTTATAAAAGTATATATATTATATGGTATGTCCCCATATAGAAGCCACATTATTCCAACATATTTTTGACCAAACGAAAACACCAATCTGTCCCCATGGTAGAGAAATAACAAGCTTTGCTGGAGTTATTAAAAGTCTTTATATCTGTGGCACCAGGATGGCTCAGTGGGTTAAGTGTCTGCCTTTGGCTCAGGTCATGATCCTATAGTCCTGGGATCCAGCCCCACACTGGGCTCCCTGCTTCTCCCTTTCCCCCTTCTGCTCTCCCCACTCCGGTGCTCTTTCTTGCTCTCTCTCAAATAAATAAATGAAGTCTTTAAATCTAAAATCTAAACAAAAAAATCTTTATATCTCTAATACAGTACTCTCTCAAGGAATTTTCAATGCTTTTTTTTGTTTGTTTTTGTCTATCAGACTTTTCTTGGGACAAAATTTCTACTAACAAGCAACTCAACTAGAATGTGTTCTTCAATTAGACATCTATGTACTTCAAATGACACTTTAAGATTATTTATTTATTTGACAGAGAGAGAGAGATCACAAGTAGGCAGAGAGGCAGGCAGAGAGAGAGGGGGAAGCAGGCTCCCTGCTGAGCAGTGCCCAATGTGGGGCTCCATTCCAGGACCCTGAGACCATGACCTGAGCCAAAGGCAGAGGCTTAAACCACTGAGCCACCCAGACGCCCCAACACTTTCTAAAGCAAGCTGAGCACACGTTGTTGTTGAGGCCAAGAGCACAGACTCTCATTGCATGCAAGTTCCCAGACTGTGGGTGCAAGGAGACAACTTATATTGCAAAGAAAATTAAAGCATTTGTCTATCTCTTGCATTTAAGTCTTCTGGAAGACCAACATCATTCTAGGCAATGTGGAGTTCTGATGAGCAAAATTTCCAACATATACATGAATAGAACATATCCTGCTCTGACTTCCATCTGACAAGAGCTGAACAACAGAGACCTCAGTGTCTCTCCACTACTTTCACACTCACCTCACTCCTAGCCTTTGCTTCCATATATAACTACTTGAAAATTAACCAGCTGCAAATCAGGACCCTTCTAAATATCTCATGGATGAAAAGAAAAATCAAAACACATTGTAGATTACTTGACGTTAATACAAGTCTATTTCTTACAAAATCTAAGAAAACTGCTCTGTGCATATATTAAGAACTTTGAAATTGCTCAGTAATTGCAGGCAATAGTTACTTCTGGAGAAAGCTTCTAGAACAGAGTTTAAGAGCGAGGATTTTTATAGTCATAAATCTGGAACATTAAAACCCCTCTTGAAGTTTAAAAGAATTCTGCAACAAAGTTTTCTCTAGAGAAGCTGATTCAGAGGACTCTGAATTTGGGGAGCAGGTACAGCTGACAGAGAAGATGGAGTGCAGGACAGAAGCAATTAGGTCTCTGCATAGTGAATGGTGATGTCCAATCAAGAAAAATAAATTTACATTAAAATATATCTATCATATAACATGTGTATCATACACTGTAATGTATGAATTTTACATGTTAATATTTTACTGTAAATATGGGTGGAACATTACCATGTGAAATAATATTTAAATAGAGTTATCTCATATTTGCTGAGTTGAAGTCATAAAATATCTATGATTTTGCACCTTTTTTTTTTCATTTTCTCAATATAAATGTATTTTTGTTGAGGGAGAAGGGTGTAACACTTTTTATTTTGTAGTCTGTTTGCTAAATCTTTAAACTTTTAAATGTGGGCCCACATTTCTATTACTGTAGCAGGTCGTACAAACGTGAAAGGCAGGCCTGTTTTTCTTAGGCTATTTTTCAATCAAAATCTCTTCAGTAAAAGAAACAAAATATGTGTGCTTTGTATGGCTCACAGGTCATATTTTAACTGAAGAACATTTCTTAACCACCAACACTATTACCAAAAGAGAATTCCGGATATAAAGCCAGTAACAGACATAACAAAGGAGAAAGCAGAAATCAGCACTTGGTCTTATTTTTACTTAAATGACTGTCATTAGAGGTGGCTCATTTGAATGAGTCTTCTCCCATTAACTGTAAATGCAGGAAGAATAAATTTAATTTAAATACTGATTTCTTCAGAAGAGAATTCATATGAGTGAAACCTAATATTGGCAAAGGGGCTTTATTCAATACTGATTTCTAAAATGAGATATTAATGTAATGTATTGCTCATAAAAAACAATTTTAATTCTATAAATAGTATTTAAAGGAGTACTTGTGATAATAGCAGGGTGATTATACTGTAATTGTGATATTGGTAATTTCTTAGGAAGTTAAAGGCAGACTAAAAACTTCCTACTATTCTCTATGAAAAAGTGTGCTGTAGGAACTCCATGCATCTATAATTAAACATGTCTACAAAAATAAAGTCATAAAAATGCTCCTCTCCTTTAAAATCAGAACAGGCTCATATGCTAGAGATACGATACCTCAGTCACAGGGATTACAGCCTTTCTAAGACACATGTGGAAATAATGTCTGCCCCACAAACTGACAGACATTTCCTAAGACAGTTGAAATTACTTATGCTAAGAATTTCAGGACACCAACACCCATGTCTGCCAAAGAAAATTTCAAAAGTGTGGTGATCAAACAAATACTATATATGTTCAACAATATCAATCCTAGATATTTCAACCAAACTCAATTTGGGGAAGAAACTAAATCAAATCAGCTTGAGTAGAATTCAACTATTAATAAATATAATGAAAAAGAACATTTGGTTGTTTTTTTATCATCACTCATTTGAGAGATAATAATGTGGCTTAGAATTAAGTGACAAGATGAATAACAAATGTTGCTTTGGAAATTTGCCTAATCACGAGTTCCCTGGTGGAACATAAACATTATTTTATGGTTTGGGCCATTAGGGATGGCCAGATTTTCGTATCTACCTCATAAATGATACCTTTTTTTTTCCCCTTTAAAATGTTGTGATGAAACCAGAAGCTTGTACTGCCCCATTGTGTAACGGCAGCACCTCCAAAGTAGCAGAAAGTCAGGAGAGCACTCCCCACCCTGGTGCCCCACAACAGTAAGTTTCTGTTCGTGTATTTATAGAAAGTCTTGGCAGGAGTCCGTTGCTTAAAAACAGTTGGTAAGATAAATGATGGACACCTGCTTTGGAAGAGAAGATGAAATTTCCAGCAATATGAAATTTTACAAAATGAATGTGATCAATTTACAGTGACATACAGCAAATGGAAAGAACACCATGAACAAAGCCACATACAGACACACAGCTCTACATGAAATAGTGAAAAGTCACTTGAGGTCCAATGTAAATATCCATATTTCTTGAAAAGCTGCTTCAATCTGACTTCACTTTCAGGATCTGGCAAATGTTCTCTTCCTCACTAGTGTCCTAGCATCGGCACAGAAATGACTGCTATCCTTAGGTAAATGCTCACACAACTCATTGGGTCCGCAGTAGGTTCTTTCCTCTATTCCTGTAAATTCCTGCAGCGTCTTTAATCTTGGTATATTTCAGTTAAAGGAGTAACAGATGGTTAGAGTTTTACGTATGCCATTGCTGCTAGCAATAAGTTTTCTTAAAACGATACTTGCATAAAAGTAAATAAAAAATTTAAACACAAAGCAAAAAATAACCTCGATTTAAATCTGTTTTTTGAGGTAGCAGAACTAAAATGGACAAATATCACACACAAGTGATAGCTCAGGCTTCCCTCATGGTTCTGCCCAAGGGAAGATGCAGTCACACAGTGAAAAGGCTCTGCGGTTGTTAGATTAATAGTGTTGCCACAGGGCACCTGGGTGATTCAGTGGGTTAAGCCTCTGCTCAGGTCATGATTCCAGAGACCTAGGATGGAGTCCCGCATCGGGCTCTTTGCTTGGCAGGGAGCCTGCTTCCGCCTCTCTCTCTCTCTCTCTCTCTCTGCCTACTTGTGATCTCTCTCTGTCAAATAAATAAGTAAAATCTTAAAAAAAAAAAAAAAATAGTGCTGCCACAGATAACCTGGCAGATCCAGGAACAGAATGAAGCCAGGAACAGGACAGCACAGTGAATCTTGTTAGCCAGTCTATAAGAGAAAAAAAATGCGAAGAATTGTAGAAACTGTTCAAAAATAAGTGGGGACGATAGAGAAAGAAAACATAGTGAACTGAAAAAATACAGTAGGGTTCAAAGGAGATGCTTTTATGGGGCATGAACAGGTCTATGTGCTTGTGTCTGCCTGGGTGTGCATTTACAGGTATGCTTTGCGTCTGGGTGTCAGGTGTGTGTGTTTTTTGTAAATTATCTACCCTACTGTTAAAAACGTAGAGAGAATATGTGCTATGCTGCTTTTGGTAATTAGTCTTAAATGTTTAAGCATGATTTTTGAAGCTCTTCTTTGGAGCAACATGCTACCTGGAAAATAATTTCTTTCAGGATGTATTGACAAAGGAAATACAAGCTTCCTTATTTCACAATATCTGCTGCTAATTTCTCTTTTATAGCTAATATGATTACACAGGCTCTCTCCAAACATCTGGGACGCTTTTTTCCTTCAATCTGTTCCATTTCAATTTTGAAGAAAACTAAACTGAATATAGAATATTCAGGGTTTTCTTTTTAAAGGCTGGTAATTTCTTGAAATGGACATAGAAATTCTTCAATTACAGTACATGCAATTTAAGTATGCACACACACAAAAGACCTAAGCCAATGCATTTTCAAAGTCAAAATGAAGAAAGACAAAAAAAGGGAATTCTGTGTGGTTACACATTTGAAAGACAAGAACTGGGTCAGAGATAGGTAACAAAGAAGGCAGTAGGAAAGGAATTCTGGAAAGAATGGCAAAAGGCCAGGTTGCTGGACAGAGTGTAGAAATGGCACAAGGAGAGGGAAATGCCTGGGAATGGCAGAGGCAAAAAGGACTTAGGGAAAGCTAAAATGTCTCACAAATATTTAGGTTCATATATGTATTTCTGCCTCATTTCCTCTGTGACATTCTCAGTAGCACCTACACAGCATTCCAAAGCTTTTAGAGTGAACTTATTGGGGAACACTTGAAGTGGTCCTAGGTTTTTGGACTCTAAGTTCGTAGAAGATGAAAGGCAAGAAAGGGATAAGCAAGGAGTGGGCACAGCCAGGATGGGTATGTTCTACTATGTTTCTCTTCCATCCTTTATTGAGATATAATTGACATGACACACTGAATAAATTTAAGATGTACAATGTGATGATTTCATACAGGTATACATTGCACATAACATAACAGAACATTGCACATGTTACCAAAATGTTAGTTAACACCTCTCAGAGAGCATCACATTCATCTTTGCACCCTTGCAATTTAAAACAGAATTTGACCCATAATGGCAGGAATTTACTGAATGTTTGTTACCAAAACCAAATGTGTGAAAGGGATAATATTTTACTTATTTATACAGCAACCCTTTCATTTGTTTCTAATAATAAATTTCAAGCCTAACTTTAAAAGAGATGTGAAAAAACACCAGGGTGCATGCGTACATGCACGCACACTGACAGATGCTTTAAACCATCCCGTTAGACAACAGTGCTGAACTCTGAGACCAAAAAACCCCAGAAAGACTGTCCAAAAAATAGAAATATTCGAATGATGAAGAACTACATGTTATAATAGTACTTAGAACATCAGGATGCTATCATTTTGAATTTATATTTTGTTTGTTGCTATTACTAGTCAAATATCTTATCCTTCCTCCTAGAAAGTTCTTCCCCTTCTCCACTTTAAGGACCACATAAAATTCAGGTAAGATATTCCTGAGAAGTCTTCCAATGACTTCTTCAGATGGAGATAACTCCTCCAACCTTCACACTCCCATTATGCTTTACAGGGACTATCTATCTTACCGTAGTCTCCCTGACTGCTCACATAGCCAACTTCTTTCATAGTCTGGGCACTCCTAGAGATGGGACCTTGTGGTACCGAAATCATTTTTTCTGAGCATTGCTAGAGTGTCTGGCACATACAATCCCTCAAATTCTCCTCGCCAAAATAGCAACATCAACATCATCCTGTTCTTCAAGGCTCTTCCATTTGGCTATAACCCTGTCTCTTACCCTCAGTCTATTTCACCCCCTTAGCTTACAATTTATCTCTGTCCTAACTTTTCCCACCATTCTGGGTGATGTAGATGTCCATGTAATAAAACCTATCTTTTATCATACCCTCACTTGTTGACTTCCTGTCTTCATGACCTAATCTATTCACTCTCAGCACCCACGTCCAAAGTAACACTGTAGTCCTTGTTATCACTCATAAGGGATCCATTTTTATAACCATTACTCTAAACAGTCTACATTGAGATCAAAATGCCTATTTCCTTGTTCAACTTAACTCGCCACCAACATCTTTGACTTCACTGGGACCAATAGCTCACTGACCCCTATAGTTTCTCTCAAATGATTGGTCCTGTTCTTTTCAATTTACCTTTTATTCAGTTTATGTACATGATCAATACTTGCTAATACCTTAAACTGTCCTATCCTTCCTGTTAGCAATTACTCTCGCTAATCCTGGATGAAATAATCATCCTGAGGTTTCGTTTTTGGTTTTTTTTTTTTTGCCCACCCCCAGATTCATTTATTTATTTTAGGGAGAGAGTCAGCAGGGGGAGGGGCAGAAGGAGGAGAGAGAGGATCCTCAAGCACACACTTTGCTAAGCACAGAGCCAGATGAGGGGCTCAATCCCAGGATCGTGACATCATGACCTGAGCTGAAACCAAGAATCAGCCACCGAACCAACTGAGCCACCCAGGACCCCTCATCCCGAGTTCTTCATCACAGCTCTTGCCCCTGCAAGAGCTGGGAAATACTTGAGATATTCTATCTACATTAAATTCATTATAACTAACATGAAATGGGCTCCTATACACTCTTAGGAAACCTGTTATATTTTTTTGTTAAATTCCTTCTACAATGACTATTTTAAACCTCTGCCTGCCTTCTAAAACACCTGACCTTCCTCTTCTCTCTTTTCCAATTTTATGGAGAAAATGAACATGAAAGGGGAACCATCATCTTTCCACTACAATGAATGCAAATTTACTTATATCACCTACTCTCCTCTGTTAACCTGTTCTCCTACCTAATACGTAACATTCATCTTCCGGTTGTATTTTGGATCTCATCTTTTCTGCTTTCTTAGAACCCTTACTACATACTACCCCTTTACTCTTGCACTGTCAATCTCTTACATGGTTGTTTCTATTGATTTTTAATTGTGCTTGACTCATTTTCACCAGAGACAAAATAAACATTCTCACTATGAAGATCACTAGGAGTACCCTCTCTCTACAACTGCCTCAGAGCCAAGCTTTCAGAGAGGCTCAAACTCCCTAACTCCATTTCTACTTACCACATAATCCCGTTAGATTTCCATTCTCATCACTCCACTAAAAGCTATTACAAAGGACATCAATGATTTCCAAAAGTCCCTCAAATCCAACAGGAATTTTTCAGGCTTCACTTTACTTGCAATCTCGGCAGCATCTGACACTGTTGACCACTTTCTCCTTCTAAGGAACACTTAGAATACTCTCCAGGATTTCCTCCATCCTCTCTAGTCACTCTACCTTGCTCTTCTTTGAAGACTCCTCCAACCACTAACCAGTTTTAAGTTCAAAGGGCAGTCCTGAGCCAACTCTTCTTTTCACAACATACTTTTTAGACCTAAGTGATCTTACCTGTGTATATTGTAATTTCCCACCTAAACAAGATGACTCGATAATTTCTTGCCTTCAGCTAAGACTCTCTATTAGCTCCAGACCTATATGTGCAACTGTCTACTCAGTTCAGCAGGCTTTCCTTTTCAGCAGGCTTAAAAATCATCTACCACACACACTTGAACCCATGTTCTTCACTCCCAAATGGATTCCTTTTTTGTTGTTTTATGTTTCAGGGTAAAGAACAATCCTTTTGTTCAATTATAAACCTAGGGCTCATTTTAAGTAGCTTTCTTTTCTAAATCCCTCACAATCAATCTGTTACCAAGTTGTGTCAATTTTACCTCCAATTATATCCCAAATTGTACCACTTTTCCCCCTATCTTGACCTCCTCGTTCTCGTGGGTGAGTTACTGGTAACTGGTTTGTCTACATCCATTCTTGCCCCTCTCCAACCAGTTATTCACAACTCAGAATACTTTTTTCCTATGATTTTATTTATTTGACAGAAAGGGAGAGAAAGAGAAAGGGAGTTAGTGTGCATACACGCACCAAAGGGAGAGAGAGAAGCAGACTCCCCAGTAGGCAGGGAGTCCAATTCAGGACTCAATCCCAGTACTCCAGGATTATGATCTGCGCCAAAAGCAGACGCTTTTGGTAAATGAACCACCAGGCGCCCTAGAATACATTTTTTAATATACAGATCTGATGACAGACCTTTACTTAATTCTCTTTGTTTGCAGTTTGTCTTAGGATGGCCACATGGGCCTACTTTTAATCCTTTATCTCCACCATGCTTCCACCTACACCAAGTCTTTACACTTGCTGTTCTCTCTGGTAGGAATGCGCTTTACCACTCTTTCATCTCATCCTTCTGATTTTGGATCAAATGCCATTTCTCAGTGAAATCTTTTCTGTCTTCAGACAGTGTTAAAATTCCCCTTTATAAAGTACTCAGGAGTGCTTCTAGAACTTGTCATGACAATTACTCTAAGTTAAATATTTTATTTGTAATCTGAATACAATCTGATGTGTCTTCTTCCCAGCAGGTTATAAATTCCATGAAGGTCAAGTGTCTGGTCTTATTCAACATTACATCGTAACACCTAACATAGTGATGGTACAGTATGAGTTTTCAATAAGCATTTGTTAAATAAATGACCAGAAAGACTGTAATACTCACTTTTTCATTCACTTTTTCAAATGCCTAATATATATATATATGTATATATATATATATATATATTTTTTTTTAAGATTTTATTTATTCATTTGACAGAGAGAGATCACAAGCAGGCAGAGAGGTAGGCAGAGAGAGAGAGAGGAGGAAGCAGGCTCCCCACCGAGCAGAGAGCCCGACGCGGGACTCGATCCCAGAACCCTGAGATCATGACCCGAGCCGAAGGCAGCGGCCCAACCCACTGAGCCACCCAGGCACCCTCAAATGCCTAATATATTAACAAAGTGCAGAGTGATCAGGTTTCTTTCCTACCAGATATACTAACCTGTTTGGAATTTATTTTGAAGTTCAAATTCATACTTGCATAATAAAAAGTCATTCAGACTAGGGCGCCTGGGTGGCTCAGTGAGTTAAGCCGCTGCCTTCGGCTCAGGTCATGGTCTCAGGGTCCTGGGATCGAGTCCCGCATCGGGCTCTCTGCTCAGCAGGGAGCCTGCTTCCCTCTCTCTCTCTCTGCCTGCCTCTCCGACTACTTGTGATTTCTCTCTGTCAAATAAATAAATAAAATCTTTAAAAAAATAAAAAAAATAAAAAGTCATTCAGACTAGATTTTCACTGAAAAAAAAAACCTATAATATTTTTAAAAAATTATTTGACAGAGAGAGGGAGAGAGAGAGAGAGCCTGAGCACACAAGCAGGGGGAGAAGCAGGATCTCTGCTGAGCAGGGAGCCAGACATAGGTTCAATCCTAGGACACCAAGATCGTGACCTGAGCCGAAGGCAGACCTTAACTGACTGAGCCACCTATGTGCCAAAATTGCCACATTTCATATGTAGCAAAATGGGGATTTATAACAATTTTTTTGAAGGTCACTTATGAGAAAAATTAATAGTGAGATATAAAGTATGCACTAAAATATATTAGCAACTGTTTCCAATTGTTGTAGCCCAGAGGTACATAAGATGATGATATGCTGTTTGCTAACTGCTGTCAACTGAACTGAACTAATAAACTGCAGTTAGCAGAGTTGCTCCTCAGTTACATTCCAATCATGGGAAAGCTAAACTCCAATTTTAAAATTCCAATTTTACTATGTTTGTCATTACTGCATAAGGGAATTCTAAAAGAAAAGGGAATGCTTTATGTATGTAGTTCCATGCCAAAATCAAAAAAATCCTTTTCAACTTTTTGACTTTTCCAGTATTTGTGTGCAGGCAGTAGGAAAAGTTTATTAAATTTAATATATTAGGGGGACGCCTGGGTGGCTCAGTTGGTTAAGCAGCTGCCTTCGGCTCAGGACATGATCCCAGCGTCCTGGGATCGAGTCCCACATCAGGCTCCTTGCTCGGCGGGGAGCCTGCTTCTCCCTCTGCCTCTGCCTGCCATTCTGTCTGCCTGTGCTCGCTCTCTCCCCCTCTCTCTCTCTGATAAATAAATAAAATCTTAAAAAAAAAATCTAATATATTAGAAAAATAAGTACATCCATTTTATGTAACAATGGAAATATTATTTTATTTTTCTCACAACTGCTCACCCCAAGCACTTACCTTTCTTCAAGTATTTAACTTTATTTTTGCAAAACTGACAAATAGGTATCAAGCGCCATTCAGTTAGGATTCAAAATTCATTTGCACTTAGGAATTAGGAAGTTGGTTTACAGAAAACCCACAAGTCAACAAACAGGCCTAAAACATTCAATACTATCAGAAGGCCAATGTACTACTTAGGGGCAATGTGCTTTGGTTTCCCAACCAAAAGCAAAGAGAACTACCATTGTTAGAAATGTGAAAACAGTAGGATACTGTCTGGAAAGGAAGGAAGGAGGGAAAGAGAAAAGACAGCAAGGAGAAAACAGAGGTATAATAATGGAATGCCATGTGCTGACAAAGAAACAAAATGAAAATAAGTGACAGGGAAGAAAGAAGAAAAAAATGAAGGACAAATCTCTAGTCATCAGTAAGACTGCCAAACCCAAGCTGAAGGCTTCCAAGTAGTAAATAATGCATTTAATCTGTAAGACAGAAGAAAAAGACACACACACACACACAGTGTGAGGCTCAAAAGTGGGGAGGGAGGGTGGGAAGCAGGAGTATACCTTAAGGGGGAGATGAGACTGGCCTTGTTTAGACTGGTCTTTACCAAAAGCAACAGGAAACCATCAAAAAGGCTGTAAGCAAGGGAGTCATAAAATTAGATTTCTCTTTTGAAGACAGAACTCCAGCTGCAGGGTGGACATCAGACTGGAGAGACAGTAGTTGGAAGGCTAGCAGCATAGTGCCGGTGAACGGTGTAGCTTGGACTAGGACGGGACAATAATGAGAAAGTAATGGATCCATTAAAACAGTGAATGTGAACTTTTTTGCAGATACATTTCTCCTATGGAGAAGTTAGTTCATTCCTTTTACCAATGTTCTAAGAGGCAGTTTCTCTTAATTACTATTTTACAGTAATGACATTTGGCACTTATTTGTCATATTTGCTATACATTATTTTCTAACTGGCTTTTTTAAATTTGGGGACGTTTCGCAGTTTTTATGTAGACAAATCTATATTTGTTTTTCCCTTTGTAGATATTTATCTCCCATTATAACACCTTCCATCATTTCCACTTTTGCTGTCCCTTCCCCCCACCTTCATATGAGAACGTGTAAGATTTACTTTAACATGGGATATATACGCTTCCTAATTTGATAAGCTCATCTAGTCGCCAGAAAACATGATCATGAAGCACATACATTGGTAGACAGATGTGTAAAAACAGAGAAAGAGGTAGACAAATGTTACAAGAGTAGAAAGTGGGGCGCCTGGGTAGCTCAGTGAGTTAAGCCTCTGCCTTCAGCTCTGGTCATGATCTTAGGGTCCTTAGATCAAGGCCTGCATTGGGCTCTCTGCTCAGCAGGGAGCCTGCCCTCCCCCACCGCCTGCCTCTCTGCCTACTTGTCATTTCTCTGTCAAATAAATAAATAAAATCTTAAAAAAAAAAAAAAAGTAGAAAGTGGTCGCACAAAAAACAGACATGCAACCCAGACTGAGGTGAATTTGTGAGGAATTCCTAAAGATCAAATTTTAACTGCTTTAAAAAGAGGACTGAGAATTAGCTAAGTGGAAAAAGAAAACACCTTAAGTGAAGAGGGCTAAAGGATTCTCATTAGTACTCTCACGGCAATTTCAAAATTGAATAGGACGCTCCCTCGTATTTCAAAGAATGCCAAGGATTCACTCCAAAGAAGCTGTATTTTACGTTCTAGGCAAACTAAGGAGAAAAAGCCCACCAAATGTTTTCTGGAAGTAGCACACACTTAATCTGTGTTGACGCACGTATGTTAAAAAACTTCACAATTCCCCCGTTCTCTATATTCTGTACTCCACTTTCAAGTGAAATTCTGACTATTTAACTTGGCACCAAGGCAGGAACACCATTTAGTTCATTTTCTACTGAATCCCAGAAGTTCTCATCAATGGAGAGTTATCGAACCCTATACCACCCAACGGGTTTCCTCCTACCACCTCTTCCTGCCTTATACCAGCCCCTGTCTGGAATGCTTTCTATTCCTCCACTAAATCACGGACTGCAAGTAAGTGAGCATAGTTGCTTGGAAACAGAAAGCAGGTCTCCACACACCTGTACGACATGAACAGTATGTCCTGGTCATGGCAAACACTTGAAAAGCCACTGAATAAAGAAGATAAAGAACTTCCTTTGCAGTAGCTGCGAGGGCCTCATCTGATTCTTGCTTTTTCCGCTTACTTTAAGTCTTCAGGTGTCTAACGACTTCCGTAAACAGAACCACAAAGTGGAAAGGGGACCGAGGCAGAAATGGTACCCTAGTGACACCGACATTTTGCTAGCAGTGATAAGGGGAAACACCTGATTTCAGACCGAATTTAAGAAAGAAGGAGAGAAGAGGCATTAGGGAGGGGTAAGGATGAACAACTCTTTCTAAAAACTTTGCGTCCACGGAAGAAAGAAATGGGAGAGTAGCTGGAGTAAGAAACGCGGGCGTCCCTCTTAGAAGCGACACGACCTCACTGAAGATGAGCAGTCCCTTAGTCAAGAGCTCTCAAGCCCTCCGCTTCACCTGCGGCAACCAACATCAGGCAGGAAACGCGTGGAGAGTTTGTTAGCGGTCTGGCACTGTGCAAACGCTTCCCAATTAACTTAAATCTCACAACAACCTTGCAAAGAAGCTACTCTGAGGAGCTTCGTTCTACAGACGAGGGCACTGAATATTAAGATTACATGATCTTCCCAACACCCCACACATAAAAATTCACGCGGCCCGAGGACCAGACACAGGTGTTCTGCTGCAGCCACCTGGGAGCCGTGAGGCGAAGTCACTGTAGCCAGGCTCCGAGTTCCGGGAAAGCCGCCCGGGCCCACCCAGAAGCTGCCCCAGCCGCACTCCCCACCCTCGCCCTCAGGACACCACGGGCTTGTCAGAAAGACCCGCAGAAGCCACTGTGGCGGTCCTGAAGGGCAGCCCCACAGGTTCCCCCGGGCCTCGGCGCCTACCTCGTTATTGAGGTTGAGAGTCTCAGGCTGAGCCATGGTGCGTCTGAGAAGACCCCGCGGCAGCAGGCACGTGAACCGGGAAATCGCGGCTCCGTCACCACGCCCCTCTACGGCAGCATTTGCGGCCCAAAACTCATTCGCGGCGCGTTCGGGCCGATGCTTGAGCAATAAGGAGATCGAGAACGGAAGTGAATGAGAACAACTTCCGGAGGAGAGTGTTAGGAGATGGAACCGCGCGTTCCTGTGGAAACCAGGCGCGGGCAGGTGGCCCGGAGGGCGCCCCGTAGCTGTTGCCAAGTTTAGAAGTTCTTTAAGATGCTGATTTTATTATACTCGTTTGTAGGCGTGGCGCGGCTCTGTAAGGACCGTGTTTTTGTGTGCCAGTGGGGAGGTGAAAGCCCTTTTAGGAAAGTAGAGTTGAGTGACCAAATTTTGCTCTGAATTTTTAATCTAGCGTTTGTGAAGATTCCTGTGCTTTTAACAAGCAGTCCTTGTTGGATACAGCTTTTTCTCTCTAGGCTTCCGTTGTAGCTGAAGCACGAACATATTTTTTCCTGCACAATGTAGTAAGGTTTAAATTTAGGTAATCAATGTTTAAATTTAAAGAAAAACCAAGGGGCCTCCTGGGTGGCTCAGTGGGGTAAGCCTCTGCCTTTGGCTCAGGTCATGATCTCAGAGTCCTGGGATCCGGCCCCTCCTCAGGCTCTCTGCTGGTCAGGGAGCCTGCTTCCCTCTCTATCTACTTGTGATCCCTGTCAAATAAATAAATAAAATCTTAAAAATTAAGGGAAAACCAAGGTGAAAAAGTAGAAACTTTAAAGCAAAAACGTTTACGGCACATTTGCAACTGCCTATGGAAATAGCTGCTTTGAAGTATTAGCCTGTAGAGAGAGGAGACATTCCGGAGTAAATCTGCATTAGGTAATCTTTTAATTAATAGGGAACACCAGTAGTGTTGATCGTTAAAATGGATCAAAGTCTGGGGCAGAAGCTCTGCGTGAATTATCTCCAAAATATTCACAGAAATGTAAGGACATAGGAAATATTCTTATTTTACAGATGGGGAAACTGACTTGCCAGGAGCCAGGTGTCTCACCAATAATTGTCCAGCCGAGGCCAACCACTGCCACAGGACTGCGGGATTGGTGACACAAATCTGCAGAGCCCAGTGCAAAGTGAAACTGCAAGACCCCTCACTCGAAAAGTGGGAAAGAATTTTTTGTTTTGTTCTGTTATGTTTCTTCCATGGTGTGCCTTGACATGCCATGTGTTTTTGTTTGGTATTTAATGTGTTCTCTCAAGTACAGGCATATGGATGGGTCTACTGCAGACCCTTACGGGTACCAGGGACCTGCACCCCAGGACTCAGTGTGGATGCGTGTTTTGGAACAAGATGTCAGCAGTTGCTGGGCAAAGACAAGAAAATAAGAAGGCAGAGTACTCAAGTGGAGGATGTAGGAGGCAGGGCCAAAGATGACCCGAGACTGAACCCTTGAAATAAGTTTCATTGTCTCTCTGGACTTCACATACAAAACTCAGATTCACAGATAAAATGAATAATTTCAGGACCGATGAAAGAACATTTAAGCTAGGCCTCATTATGAGCCTCTATCAGTCATACCCAGAGCCCATTTTCCTAAGTCATGATTCTGTAGTCAAATTACTTGAAATCAGGGGTGCCTGGGTGGCTCAGTGTGTTAAGCCGCTGCCTTTGGCTCAGGTCATGATCTCAGGGTCCTGGGATCGAGTCTCACATCGGGCTCTCTGCTCGGCAGGGAGCCTGCTTCCCCCTCTCTCTCCCTCTCTCTGCCTGCCTCTCCATCTACTTGTGATTTCTCTCTGTCAAATAAATAAATAAAGTCTTAAAAAAAATTACTTTAAATCATACTTGCATTTGGGTAGGTATTCTTTTAGTTAAATGTGTGATTTGGGCACAAATGCCTTGATAGTTGACTTCCTATTTGAAGAATGTTGCACAAAAGCAGTTTTGCCTCTAACAAGCCATACACTACATTGTAATTGTCTTCTTATTCATTTACCTCTCCTTCTTAAAGCTGAGCTTCTGGATTGTAATGGCTTCTTCAACTCAGGTAGGTGGCAGACACTCCATTCATAAATACATGGGAAAGGGCACCTTAAAGATAAGCATAGAGCTTTATGGAAAATGTGTCCTCTCATTGGGGAGAAAGTTGTTATGATTCCCTGATACTTCAGTAAATGTGTTCTTAATGTGATATTTGTCTGTGGCTCTTAAATTCTCTGTGGTGTTTTCTGTGGACCACCCCTCTTATCCAATACCTCACTTCTCCAGCCAGCACAGTCTTCTTATGTCAGTGTTTGTTTTCTCTTTTCTTAGCCCAGGCTCTATCCTTGGCCTTTCCCACTGCCAGCTCTGCATTCTCAATGGCTACTTTTTAAGATTAGGTTAAGTTCCAGCCATCCTTTTAAAGAATCCTTTCTGTAGCTCCAAAGAGAAGTTAATTTCTCATCAGCAGATCATTTTTATATTATTTAAAATAGCTTAACTTTAAGTTTTTTTTTTTTTCTGTATAGACTTTTCTTTTATAATATAAGCTCTTGGCAAACTTAGATGCTTATTTTAAAAGTGAAGAGTAATTTTCGGTTGTCCCTGATATCTTGTTATCTTGATTCTTTGCAAAGATGATTCTATTAACCTGCTCTTAATAAGCTATTCACATTTCCTCTAGTAATAACAATGTTTTTGTATTAAAGAAACTATAGGGGGGCACCTGGGTGGCTCAGTGGGTTAAAGCCTCTGCCTTCAGCTCAGGTCATGATCTCAGGTTCCTGGGATGGAGCCTACTTCCCCTCTCTCTGCCTGCCTTTCTACCTACTTGTGATCTGTGTCATAAAATAAATAATTAAATAAATAAATAAAATCTTAAAAAAAAAAAAAAAGAAACTATAAGTTTCTCTCGAAAGCAACGCATCAAACCACCTTTACCTTTTCCTTCTTAAGAGTTAACCTGGATCAGTTAAATGGTGTCAGATATATGAAACAACAAGTTTATTATCATTAAGAGTAACACCTCTTTCCTCCTTATTACAGTGTTCTTTTAGTGAAAGTAAGGATCCAGCATGTTGAATGGAAATCCAGTTTTCCAGTTTCAGGTTTCTCAAGAGTTTGTCAGATCCCACTCTATTTGGCTACTCAGGCTGCCAAAACAAAATACCACATACTGGGTGGCTCAAACAACAGAAATTTTTTTCTTACAGTTCTGAAGTGTGGAAGTCTGAGTTCAAGGTACCATCATGTTTGCTTCTGGTGAAGGTTCTAATCCTGACGTGCAGACACAGCCTTCATGTGTCCTCAGATGGCCTTTACTGTGTACACACCTAAATAAATAATTCTCTGGTTTCTCTCTCTCTCATGTCCATTGATTTTCATTTAAAAATAATGATTCTTTTGGATTCAGGCTCTACCTTTATGACTTCATTTCATCTTAATTACCTTTCTAAGACTTTATCTCCAAATACCATCACATTGGGGATTTTAGCTTCAGTATAAGGATTGAGGGGGAGGACCCACACACAATTCAGGACACTTTCTTTGAGAAAAGAAAATTATCTCAAAAATAATCTTTTCTTTATCTAACATTCCTGATGACTGCCATTTCTATTGTTAGATATGAAGATATCAATTGATATTAAGACCTTACACTAAGTGAAATAATGAGATACAGAAGGACAAATACTACCTTAAACACTTATATGAATCTAAGGCAGTCAAATTCAGAGAAGGAAGGAGTAGAATGGTGGTTGCCATTGAGGGAAAAATGGGGAGGTATTAATCAAAGGGTAAGGAGTTTCAGCTATTTGGTTGAGTAAGTCCTGGAGATCTACTGCACAGCATAGTGCTTATAGTTAACAATATTGTGTACTTAAAAATTTGCCAAGAGGATAGCTTTTATGTTGAGTGTGTTTTTTTTCTAAGATTGTATTTATTTATTTAACAGAGAGAGAGAGAGAGAGAGAGAGAGAGAGGGAACACACGCAGGGAGAGTGAGAGAGAGAGAAGCTGACTTCCCGTGGAGCAGGGAGCCCGACATGAGGCTAGATCCCAGGACCCTGGGTTCATGACCTGAGCCAAAGGCAGACGCTTAAGGACTGAGCCACCTTGGAGCCCCTTATGTTGAGTGTTTTTATCCTCGAGAGAGAGAGAGAGAGAAAAAAAAGCAGTATGCAATAGGAAAGAGCTGGAAAAAATTGGGAGGTGATGGATATACTAATGGCCTAGATTGTGGTTATGGTTTCCTGATATATAGTTCCCTCCAAAGTTATTAGGTTGAGCATATTAATTGTGTATAGCTTTTTGTATATCATTCTTACCTCAGTAAAGTGCTTTTAAAAGGCAAGTTATGGGCTGGTATTAACAAAGTGATTATAGTTCTACACCTTTCTATTAACTGAATGAGTCGGTGAAAGAGAAGCTTTGGGGAGTCTTGTCATTTTTTTAAGCTGTTGGTGTCATTCGTAATCTCTTGTACTTGAACAGTTAGTAATTCCCTCACAACAGATAGTTATACAGCTGAGTGTTTCAGTGCAGAGAACCACCCTGCTAAGTGTTTCGTTTTCCGGCTCTGCACCTTCAGTTCTCTATCCCTGGATGGCAGTGTTGTTCTCCAAATTTCCCATTACAGTTGAAATTTGGAAGGCTCAAGAAAGCAGTCTGAGTAAATGGCTTATGATAGCATGAAAATCGTTGGATCTATCAGATTTTTGTATTTCTTTAATGCCTAAGACAAACCCCTCAGTTTTTAATTTTTGATTTGGAGTGAATTACTATCCAGTAATCAACCCTCTAGGTGAACTACTAGTGGATTTATTTAAGAATTGAACCTATATGTTAAATAAATCTCTATATAAATATATACATATGTATATATATATAAAGGTATATATAACGTACTGAAGAATGTAACTAGTTACTGTGTAGGAGACAGTAATAGGAAAGTCACTAGGCTAAGGTGTTTACTAAATTAGTCCTCTGACAGATTATTTTTTGCCTAAATTTCATTTGAATGTTTGTAGAGAGTTTTGGTTAGATTTGTTATTATATCTTTAAGAAAGCTAAAGAAAAATTTCCATTCTAGGAATTTTGGAAATTTAAAATTTGAAAAAGATAGTTAATGTTATATAGCCAAGTTTTACAAAATCTGAAGGAATGGAGCTGACAGTTAGCAATGTAGTATTTTGGCTAAGAGGCTTAGCTCTGGAGTCAGACTATCTGATAAATTTTAATTTACCTCTTAATAACTATGTAACCTTGGGCAAATTATGTAAGCTCTCTGTGACAAGTTTTCTTTATAAAAATGGGAATGATAATCAACCTCATAGGATTGTTGTGATGATTAAACAAAAACACGGTGTAGGTTCTTAGTGAATATTTACCTCTCAATAATTTATACTGCTATTATTTTCCATTACCTCATTTGATCTTAACTAACTTTGTGAGATAGGCATAGTACATAAGAGGGAGTCATATCTTAGGAATAACAAATATGCCTGAGGTCATAGAGGTAATAAGAGGGCAATCCAAGTCTCTTGACATAAAATCACTGGTGGCAGTTTTATAACAATTTCATGATATGAAAGTATAAATTACATTGATAATTTATGATTACTGTGCTATTCTTTCCCATTCACCTAATTATTTATGGATCAGTAACTAATGAATGAATGCACTTTATAAAATATATATCCCTTTTTTTTTAAAGATTTTATTTATTTATCAGAGAGAGAGGGGGAGAGAGCGAACACAGGCAGACAGAATGGCAGGCAGAGGCAGAGGGAGAAGCAGGCTCCCTGCTGAGCAAGGAGCCCGATGTGGGACTCGATCCCAGGACGCTGGGATCATTACCTGAGCCGAAGGCAGCTTCTTAACCAACTGAGCCACCCAGGCGTCCCTATATATCCCTTCTTATATAAGATTTGTTTCATTTAGTTATTCTCCAGTTAACCCAAGATAAGCTCAAGATTATGCAACAAAGCCTATACTAATTTAAGTCTAGAAAATGTTATTAAAACCCAGTATATTAATTTTCAATATATGGCTTTGATTCATTTTAATCAACTTTTTTTTAGATTTTATTTATTTATTTGACAGACAGAGATCACAAGGAGTCAGAGAGGCAGGCAGAGAGAGAGGAGGAAGGAGGCTCCCTGTTGAGCAGAGAGCATGACGTGGGGCTCGATCCCAGGATCCTGGGATAATGACCTGAGCTGAAGGCAGATGCTTAATTGATGGAGCCACCCAGGCATCCCAAAGCTTTTAAGTTTCATAAATATATTTCCCACTGACACATCACAAAAATGATAGTTCCCTTAAGTTACTAAAATTTTTAAAAAGTGAAGCAAAGTCTTTTAAGGCAAAAATCTAACATTCTGGAACTTAATAGACTAGAAGAAGTGGGTCTCAAAACATCTGAGGATTTATGCCTTTAAAGGAAATTGTACAGCAGTTATATTTAAACAATAAGGTGGAAACTTGGGACAGGATCAAGCGAATGATGTAAAAGCCTGTTCAGAGAAAATATATTTAATATGATCATGACCATCAAGGAGCAAGGGATTTGTAGCAAATGTTTTGGGTCACGTGTCCATTGGGGCTGAGAGAGATGAGGTGTATAGAGTGGGAAATTAGATCTGGCTACTCGTTTAGTTTCTCTTTGGAGGAAATCAGTGCTGTTTTACTGGTAAGGATTAGGGTTAGAGAAGGAAGTACTGTTATTTTCCTCAACTCGTAGTTGAGATTTTGAAAGTGCTATCTCTGCTTCTTCACTTTTCACCTATTCCTCAAGGCTCTGCTCTTTGAATTCCTGTTACCCCTCCACTGAAACTACCTTTGTCAGTGACCTCCCAGGTACTCAGCTATACCTTAGAGTGTTGG
The DNA here is from genome assembly GCF_964662115.1 of Mustela nivalis. Lineage (NCBI taxonomy): Eukaryota > Metazoa > Chordata > Mammalia > Carnivora > Mustelidae > Mustela > Mustela nivalis. Next base: position 41,588,936 of record NC_139022.1, on the reverse strand, counting down.
CTGAGCCAGTGATCCCCTTCTTCCTTTGGCTCCTCACATTTCTGTTTGTCTGATCTAGAAGCCTTACTAGATAGGTTTACTCTGTAGTGTTGCTTCCTACCAGACTTTTTCATACCTGACCTTAGCTGTATGATACTATTGACTCAACAGAAAATTATCCAGCCCAAATGCTGATAGTGCTGGGGTTGAGAACTGCTCTAGGCTCACGTCTGTAACAACTGCCTGAGAGCACAGGAAGTACCAAGCAAAGGCCAGGTTATGGGAGAGGCCACCTCTGGATGCAAGAAATGAGGGAGGGAGCAGGGATTTTTCTGGAGAGAATTTAAAATCAATTGCAATTCTGACTAAAAGTTAACCTGCTTCCATTATCACCATGCATTAGAAATTCTTAAAAAAAAAAAAATTGGTGATAAAATTCTCCTCACCAAATGAATATTTTGTCCGCTTAAGTTCCAAATAATTACCTCAGTTTTACTACTGAGTCATAAAAATAAAGACGTAAGCTCCAAAATTAGCGTTATTAACATTAATAAACATTGTATTTTATATGGAGGTAAATTGGAGGTCTGGTAATTACATAATTGGCCTGTGATAATAGACTCAGAGACCCCTCTTCAATGGTAAGTTTGTGATTGTTTGGAATTCATGGAGCTCACTTTTCAACTAAGTTGATTTGCTGCTCTGTGAGAGTTCATATTCCTGCATTTACAGCTATTCAAAATAAATAATTGTGGCTGATTTTTGTAGTTCTCTTTTTTTTCTGGTGTGAAGTTTTTGATGAAGTTCATCAGATAAAAAATTTTAAGACAGCTGGAATCATCGTTGAACATTGTACAGTGAAACTCTAAGCTTTAAAATCATTTCTTGAAGGGAGGCACATAGGAAATGTGGAAAAGATACTATGTAACATCAACAATAAAAAAAAAACAAGAAAATGGACATTCACATAGAAAAAAAAAATTTCAAAGAAGAATGCCAAAAGAAACAACAACAAGATGCCAGTATTACATTGCCACTACACCCCCCTCCCAAAAAAATATAGTAACTATAGATGATTGCCTTTGTGGTTTTCAATAAGAATCGATGCTTGATCTAAAGTAGTGATTTAAATAATGCCCAATTGGTTATCATTCAGCCATTTTCTCTGAACTTTAAAAATATTTATTTATTTGAGAGAGAGAGAGAGAAAGATGGGAGGGGCAGTGGGAGAGAGTAGAAGAATCCCAAGCAGACTCTAAACTGAGCACAGAGCCTGAAGAGGGTCTTGATCTCAGGACACTGAGATCACGACCTGAGCTGAAACCAAGAGTCTGATGCTTAACTGACTCTGCCACTCACGTTCCCCCATTTTCTCTGATTTTTGCAGAAGAAAAAAAATGTGTAGTCATAACCAGTATTAGAGAAATGATTAATTGAAACGTGAAAATATTCTAGTGAAAATATTTTTGTCTGAAACCACTGGCATACATCCTGGAGAAAAAAGGACATGGATAATATTACAGTTTCTAAAAATTATTGTGAACGGGAATCACCGCCATATATTTTCTAAGGTTTAAGGTTTTTTTTTCCAGTGGTAGCATGTATGTTGCTTCATATGTAAGAAAGATGATAAAATTATTTAGAGGCATTATTGAGCCAGAAGTGAAGAGAAGTTGACAAATCTAGCTATGTTATCTAGTGAACAAGAATATATGAAGGTAAATATATGATGTTTTTGACAAATATGCAGAGGTCCAGGCTTGAAAATACAAATAGTAATGTTACCATTGGATGTCCTGACAGACCAATATTCTAGTAATAAGTTTTCCCTTTGTAATACATTAACATAATTAAAAAGTATGGTTTCAGTTGATGAATGTGTGAAATTTTGACATGAATATTGATTGGTATTTTAATTTACATTAATGAGTAGATGAAAGTGAAAATCACAAAGACAAATGCTGGAACTTCATTTGCTCAGAAATGACAAGAGCACTTCATTGGGGAATCGGATATGGTTTTTGAATACCATTGTGCTATCCACAATGAGTGGTTGTAGACACAGCAAACTTCTAATCTGCATTTTTTTCTGCTTCATTGTCATAAAGTTAGAGTCAATCAATAAAACTGTCAAGCCCTGATTTGTGATATTTGCTGTTACTCACTGTGTTACTCCACTGTTACATACTGTAAGCCACTAAGGAGATATCACTGAGTGGGGGGAATCAAAAAAGATATGCAGTAGCACACTGTTTTATGGAATCTGCCATAAAGATCAGACAATCATGATCTCAGAAGCATAGATGATAATGTGGTGTGGTAAAAAAAAAAAAAAATTAGGAAGGGTATGTATTTTTTATTTTGAGTATTTGTTACCTTTGTTTCTAATATAGTTTGCTTAATGATAACTATTTTAATTAACTGTTAACAATGGCTGTGTTTTACAGAAGATTAAGATATTAAGATATTCTTAGTTTTTTTTTTCCCTTTTGGTGTATTTTTACTTATTGAGGGAGCTCATCTACCCTTAATATTTCAACTTTCTTTTTTTTTTTTAAATTCAATTAGCCAACACATAGTACATCATTAGTTTCAGATACAGTGTTCAACAATTCATCAGTTGTGTATAGCACCCAGTGGTCATCACATCCTATGTCCTCCTTTATGCTTTATGGCCATCACCCAGTTACCCCATCCCCTACTCACCTTCCCTTCAACCCTCAATTTGTGTCCCATAGTTAACAGTCTCATGGTTTGTCTCCCTCTCTGATTTCTTCTCATCCAGTTTTCTGCCCCTCCCCTTATGGTCTTCTGCACTGTTTCTTTTGTTCCACCTGTGAGTGAAACCATATGATAATTGTCTTTCACCAACTGACTTATTTCCATTAACGTAATACTCTCCAGTTCCATCTACCTGGATGTAAATGGTAAGTATTCAAACTTTCTGATGACTGAGTAATATTCCATTGGATATATACACCACATCTGTCGAAGGACATCTCAGCTTTTTCTACAGTTGGCTATTGTGGACATTGCTGCTATGAACATTGAGGTGCAGATGCCCCTTTGTTTTGCTACATCTGTATCTTTGGGGTAAATACCTAGTAATATAATTGCTGGGTGATCCTCCATACTCTTTCCCATTGTGGCTGTACTAGCTTGCATTCCTACCAACAGTGTAAGAGGGTTCCCCTTTCTCTTCATCCTTACCAACATCTCTTATTTCCTGTCTTGTTAATTTTAGTCATTTTGTCTGGTATAAGTTGGTATCTCATTGTGGTTTTGATTTGTATTTCCCTCATAACAAGTGATGTTGAGCATTTTTTATGTGTCAGTTAGCCATTTGTATGTCTTCTTTGGAGAAATGTCTGTTCATGTCTTCTGCCCATTTCTTGACTGGATTATTTGTTTTTTGAGGGTTGAGTTTAATAAGCTCTTTATAGATCTCGGATACTAGCCCTTTCTCTGATACATGATTTGCAAATATCGTCTCCCACTTCATATGTAGTCTTTTAGTTTTATTGAATGTTTCCTTTGCTTTTCAGAAACTTTTTACCTTGATGAAGTCCCAATAATTCAGTTTTGCTTTTTCAACTTTCTTTTGAAACATTTTCCAAATTATATTCTGTGTAAAACTTTACAGTAATCGGTCTGGCTAGAAAAATGGTTTTATAATGAAATACAATAGAAATTTTGTATGTTTCACAATGTAAAGTAACATTTATAATATAAAGTAAATCCTATGATAATTCTAAATTAAAAGACCCTTGCAATCATGATTAAACTAGTTTTCTCCAACCTCTTTGGAGCACAAGTCATATCATGTTACATTTATTAAATCTACTGAAACTGTATAGACTAGTTTGGAAATATTGGCAAAAAAGTTGGTAACTCCCCAGTATACATTTATGTATATTGGCTCCTTCCTTTTATGTGAACTGCAAAACTGAATTTCCAACTCTCTCTTATATCCCTAGAATTTCCTCTCTATTGTTCAATATTTGGCCCATCACTGTGTCAGGGATCTCAAGTCAAAGGCTGCTGAAGTACACTTAATTGTTTAAAAATTTGGGCCTATCACTGGTTTCAGTGAAGAACAATGTGCAACATAGTGAAATGCAGTGTGTCTCACTAAGAGGATGTTAGAAGTAACTTACTGCACTTGGGTTTAGTTTTAGTAATTTTGGAAAGGATCTGAGGAAGCAAGGACAGAGCTATAGATTGGGTACCTTCAGAAAGCAGGGAAATATCTGTGATTGGATAGCTCAGTAAATCTGAATTATGTAGAGGAAGGCCAATTAGAGTGAGGATAAACTGGAATTTGTAAATAAGTAGTAGCTGAGGGAGGGAACTCTTTGGTATTTTGTGGATTTCACAGTAGTTATATTTTTATCTTAGTCATAGTCTCAGGGTTGCCTTGTTCGATGTTGATATTTGGTGAGATCCTTAGTGTCCATGAGCAGATCATAGTTTAGCTGTGGGCATCAGATGGACTTTAAGTAACACTTAGGCCAACCTGTGTGTGTTCAGATCAGGTCTTCTATACCAGGAGCTACTTTTTTCTTCCCTTGATCTTTTTATAGTACCTCTCTTTGTTCTCCCTTATTTAATGCCATAGCCTTAGTCATCCAACCAAGAAACATTTGGTTAACTATAATCTCTCTCTTATCCCTGACATTTTAGTAGAGTATTAGTCACTAGTATGTTATAAGTATCCATGAAATGTCTTTCAAATTCATTCCTGCCCCTCTTGTCTCACTATTAAATTGAGGCCCTCCAATACCTCTTACCTGAACTCTTGCAATCACTAGCAAACCTATCTTCCTGATTCTAGTTTTAGCTAAGCATGTCACCATCTCACTGTTATCATAGTCTTCTTCCCAAAATGTAGATAGGATTAGGTAATTCCTCTACTTTACAATCTTTAATGGCTCACTTTACTTACACATTTTGTTATGCAAAGTGTAAGCACCTAGCCTGCTATTTAAGATCCTAGACAATGTGGTACGGCTTAACTTGACCATCTCTTTCTACCAGTCCTCACTGTCACCATATATGATCTTTGCCTCCAAATTTATTCAATAAACATTTGTTGAAAGTCTTTATTGTGTGCTTTCACTAGACTTTTATTTCCCTTAAATAAGTTTTAAAATCATATGACCATTACTGTGCTGGTCTAGTATCTGTCTCCTCAGTGTCAGGGCTGACACTTTCCAGGGGGTAGTTTGGCTCCTTATTTATTCTCCAGCATCTAGCAGAACATCCAGGCTATTAATATAGACTAGTCTGAGATTTTTGTGCCCTAGGGTTATGTAGTAGTGCAGGGTGGAATTGAGTATGAAGCTACATTCAGAACATTCTGTGTAGAAAAAAAAGGCAGGCTTTCTTAATAGCCAAGACTATTATTAATAATAGAAGATGAACAAAAAGTTGAATTCGTGTGAGCATAAAGGTAGATCAAGTAGTGGATTAAATGAATCCTCATAAAAATACAGAATTAAGGAAATACAAAATGAATCTAAGTTAAACTGGCTTTTTGACTCAGTGTTACATAGGTCTGAAAATGAGAATTCTAATTTGATGTACTGAGACCTTTCCAAGATTGAGCAAGCTAAAATTTAATGAATAACTAGTTGCTGCCAAGACACTATTTAACTAGGTTTAAGATCCATATAAATAAGAATGTTTCTATAGCTAGTAAAGTTGGTCCTTGAATAACATGGGGTGGGGGTTAACCCCCACACATTCATACCCCATGTCTAAAACTGACTCCCCAGAAACTTACCTACTAGTATCTTGTTGACCGGAAGCCTTACTAATATCATAAACAGTCAGCACATATTTTTATGTTATGTGTATTTTATACTGTATCCCTAGAATAAAGTAAACTAGAGAAAAGAAAATGTTCAGAAAATTGTAGGGAAGAGGAAGTACTTTTACAGTACTGGTACTATAGTTATTGAAAAAAATCAATGTGTAAGTATACCCTCACAGTTCAAACCCATGCTTTTCAAGGTCAGTTGTCCTAGTATTAAAATGTTTTAGCTCTGTGGGCCGGGGTAAGTCACTTCATTTCCTCAAGATTGCCACCTGTAAAACTAGGGTAGTAGATGGATGCTCTACATAGACTGTCTTAATTCCATAAGAAAAGATGTACAGCAGGTACCCTTGCAAATCAAATGCTGTGTAAGTCCATCTCACATTTCTTTTTTAAACTATTTTTATTAACATATAATGTATTATTTGCCCCAGGGGTACAGGTCTGTGAATTGTCAGACTTATGTATTTCATAGCACTCAGCATAGCACATGCCCTCCCCAGTGTCCATAATCCAACCACTCTATCCCCAATCCCACAACCCCCAGCAACCCTCAGTTTGTTTTGTGAGATTAAGAGTCTCCTATGGTTTATCTCCCTCTGATCCCATCTTGTTTCATTTTTTCCTTCCCTATCTCCCAAAACCCCCTACCCTGCCTTTCATATTCCTCATATCAGAGAGATCATAAAATTGTCTTTCTCTAATTGACTTATTTTGCTCAGCATAATACCCTCTAGGTTCCATCCATGTTGTTGCAAATGGCAAGATTTCATTTATTTTGATAGCTGCATAGTATTCCATTGTACATATATGCCACATCTTCTTTATCCATCTTATATTTCTAGCATAAAGTGGTGGGTTTCCACTTACCGTTATTCTGTTCTAATTAATGTAAAAGAAATATCTGTCAAGGGTAATTTAAGGTGTTCTCTACTTTTAATTTCTGCTTCTCTTATTTGTAAGAACAAATCTAGTCCAGTGAAACATCAAAATAGGTCCTTGAGGGTTTCAGCAGGAGGAGAGTTAGCTCTTGGGCCACTAACTTCCTTTTATTCACTATTGCCTTCCCCCAAACCTTTTCTTCAGTTGGTCTCACTTTTTCATTGTTGTCGTTCTTTGAAATATGGATTACTGTTACCTAGTTTCAGTCTTTCTTTTTTAGTTTAAGATATAGCAGATTAATAATTCTGTAATTGTGACAAAGATTGAGAGTTTCTTCTATCTGGTAGTTTTAAAAGAATCATTGATTTTTTTTTAAGCTTGGACAACTAAAAATATATTCAGTTACCCAGAATATAGACTCTATTTTAGCCTCCTTTATAATAGGTTGGCTGCTTTGCTAGTATCTGACCAAAGGGATATAAATGTAATTGTAGGAATAGCTTATGCTCAAGGGAATATACCTTCAATTCTTCCTTCTTCCACTGGCTGGAATCTTGGCATAATGGCAGGAGATCCAGCAATAATGAAAAATATACAGATAAAGACCATGTAAAGTAATGGTGAGGTCAAAATATGGAAGGTTGGGTTCCTGATTGCTTCATTGAACTGTTCTACTAAATCTGGGCTTTTCCAGAGTGAAAGAAATAAAAAGCAAAATTTGTGTGTTTGAGCCACTGTAAATTTGGATGTTCTGCAACATTAGGGTGAACCTAATTTTCTCTAATATAATGGTAATGGTAATTATATTTTTAAAAATTCTGTTGACTTATCTACTGACATATTACTTTCCTTCCCAGTCATTTTTCTTGTTGTTTAGTAAGTGCACTTTAAAAATAGTTGTATTTTTGTGTTCTACAGCTGCAGAGTATCCTAGGTTTTGATTCCTCAAAGTATTGTTTCTAAATGTAAAATACCAGGTCAGAAAAAATATCATAAATAGGTCTCTATTAATTTGTTTGCTTTCTTTCAGGGATTACAACCCAGTGTTCTCTGTTACCTAATGTATGACAATTATATATGAACTTTACTCAGTTTTGCAATTGTTTATGGTGGAAGGTAATCTTAGACCTTCTTATTCTCTCTAGGCTGGGAGATGAACATCCTTACTGCTTTTTTTTTTTTAATGTTCTCAGTATCAGTATTAGTTATATTTTTAACGAACAACAAGATGTACTTTATGGTATGAGTATTTGAGTTTAAAAATTATTTTATTTATTAAGAACTGAAATCGTTCCTAAATACCATGGTGTCATTTAATCTTTCCTCCAACCCCTATGGGTTCTTAAGACGTGGTGCATAGATCTGGAGGCTAAAAGAACTCTGATTCTTTCATAAATAAAAATACTTCTTTAGTGATATTGTGTACTCCCATGAGAAGACATGAATATTTGACTCCTCTGTGATGTTGGTACCTATTTTGATCATTGTTTTAGCTTTATTTCTTAATGGTTCCAAAATGGTGATATTTTAATCGCATTATTTGATACTTATTTAGAAGATATCCTGCTTCTATAAAAAGCAACTTTTCCTTTTGAACTATTTGATTATGTTAAGGTATGGTCATGTAGAAAGACAGAATAAATACTTGATAGCTTTTATCAGTTTTTAAAATGAATTGGTTTACTAGCATAATCAAAAAATGACTAAGGAGTTTTCTGGGTTTTTTGTTTGTTTTAATACCTTTTTTTAGAAAATAAGCACCAACTTTAGAAAAAAGGGTCTACCTCATTGGATTCTTAATCCTACCCTGTTGACCAGTTGGTCAGAGAATGAGTAAGGGTAATTCATGTTATAATAGAAGGTACATATATAAGCTATTCAGCTACTTTCTTTCTCTCTTTTCCTAGATGTATTTCAGACAAATTGAAATGTTACTGCTCCTTAATAGTTTTCTTTTTTGCTAGAAGAAAAAGCAACAAGAATGAGAATCATAAGGAAAAAATAGGGTAGAAAAGGGGGTATGAATTATTTTAAGGTGGAGATTCATAAGCCAGTCAGGTTGTTGGGGGAGGGCATGATTACGCTGCATTGTGGCCAGACACACTGTGTTCCCAGAGTAAACTGGAATAAAAAGAGTCAAGAGTGGGAGAAGCAGTTGTGTTTAGGGTAGTACAAAAGTAATAAACAGGAAAGCCAAGTCCTGTTACAAAATTCCAGAAGTGATTATTGGGCTGAAAACTGGGTGCAAAGGACAGAATGTTAGGGACTCTAGGCTGTAGGATATAAAGGGATCAAGATCTATGGTAAAGTCAAAGGGTCTAAGATAATTGCTTTAAAAGAGTTGGAGAATCCAAAGTTCATCTTCATTGAACCATTTATACCAGACTTGAGTACAAAGATGTTGAAGGGAGAAATTCTTAAAATTGCCGAGGTGCTTGGTCCATAATTTATTCTGCAGTGACCTAATTTTTTCAGATTTGGGGGAGATGGTTGATTATGTATGTTGGATTATATGTTGATTTGAATGCTGTGTGTATCTTTCTCAGAATAGAACTCAGTTTTAAATGGAGTTGCTCCAATTTTTGCTATTTGAATGATAAAAAGACTGTTAATTCTAATAGTGTTTAAATTAAGCAATCATGAATAAAAACCTCTTGTCAGGAGTTCTAGATAGATGGATAACAATGGCTTGTCAGCATCATCAGCCTGCTCTGTTAAAAACTACCTTTTCATTTTCAACACGTAGATTCAGTAGCACTGATGCCGGGCTACAACGAGACTGTAAATGTTAAAATTCTTATGGTTGCCTCAGTTTTTTAATATTGGTTGTAGCTGAAAGAGGATTGTATCTTACATAGCATATGTCCGGTCATTAATAGAAGATATACTAATAATCAAATACATAAAAGTAAAACCGCCTCCATAAGTTTCAAATCATATAGAACCCAAAGGAGAAACAGTATAAATAGTGTTCTATCACTGGAAACAGAGCAGCAAGGTTGAATAGGTAGAACAAAACTACATAATTAGAAATCATGAACAGGGCTGAAAAGAAATTATATTTCATGTGAGAATCTAGATGTGTCTTTCTTTTTAGAGTATGTCAAATCAAAGTAGTGACAGAAATAATTTAAGAAATTTCAGTTTTGGCTAAAATTTTGACAGTATACTAGCATTGTCTACCTAGTCTAAAATACTGTTATTTAAACAGAAATGGGAAAAATGAACATACGAATATAGAAGAATGATGAATCAGTCATTTATAAAGTTTTTTGTCAGAAAAAGAAGTCTAAAGCTATAATTTTATTTTTTTTTAATTTTTCAATAGTTTGCATTGCTGTTATTCTTTTTCTTAATTTTATTTTTTTTAATTTTTAATTTTTTTTATAAACAAATATTTTTATCCCCAGGGGTACAGGTCTGTGAATCGCCAGGTTTACACACTTCACAACACTCACCAAAGCACACACACACCCCCAATGTCCATAACCCCACCCCCCTTCTCCCAAACCACCTCCCCCCAGCAACCCTCAGTTTGTTTTGTGAGATTAAGAGTCACTTATGGTTTGTGTCCCTCCCAATCCCATCTTGTTTCATTTATTCTTCTCCTACCCTCTTAACCCCCAATGTTGCATCTCCACTTCCTCATATCAGGGAGATCATATGATAGTTGTCTTTCTCTGCTTGACTTATTTCTCTAAGCATGATACCCTCTAGTTCCATCCACGTCATCGCAAATGGCAAGATTTCATTTCTTTTGATGGCTGCATAGTATTCCATTGTGTGTATATATATCACATCTTCTTTATCCATTCATCTGTTGATAGATATCTAGTTTCTTTCCATAGTTTGGCTATTGTAGACATTGCTGCTATAAACATTTGGGTGCACGTGCCTCTTAGGATCACTGCATTTGTATCTTTAGGGTAAATACCCAGTAGTGAAATTGCTGGGTCATAGGGTAGTTCTATTTTCAACATTTTTAGGAACCTCCATATTGTTTTCCAGAGTGGTTGCACCAGCTAGCATTCCCAACAGTGTAGAAGGGTTCCCCTTTCTCCACATCCTCGCCAGCATCTGTCATTTCCTGACTTGTTGATTTTAGCCATTCTGACTGGTGTGAGGTGATGTCTCATTGTGGTATTGATTTGTATTTCGGATGCCAAGTGATATGGAGCACTTTTTCATGTGTCTGTTGGCCATCTGGATGTCTTCTTTGCAGAAATGTCTGTTCATGTCTTCTGCCCATTTCTTGATTGGATTATTTGTTCTTTGGGTGTTGAGTTTGCTAAGTTCTTTATAGATTTTGGACACTAGCCCTTTATCTGATATGTTCTTTGCAAATATCTTCTTCCATTCTGTCAGTTGTCTTTTGGTTTTGTTAACTGTTTCGTTTGCTGTGCAAAAGTTTTGATCTTGATAAGATCCCAATATTTCATTTTTGCCCTTGCTTCCCTTGCCTTTGGTGATGTTCCTAGGAACATATTACTGGAGCTGAAGTCGAAGAGGTTGCTGCCTGTGTTCTCCTCAAGGATTTTGATGGATTCCTTTCTCATATTGAGGTCCTTCATCCATTTTGAGTCTATTTTCGCGTGTGGTGTAAGGAAATAGTCCAATTTCATGTTTCTGCATGTGGCTGTTGACTTTTCCCAAACCATTTATTGAAGAGGCTGTCTTTTTTCCATTGGACATTCTTTCCTGCTTTGTCGAAGATTAGTTGACCATAGAGTTGAGGGTCTATTTCTGGGCTCTCTATTCTGTTTCATTGATCTATGTGTCTGTTTTTGTGCCAGTATCATGCTGTCTTGATGATGACAGCTTTGTAATAGAGCTTGAAGTCCGGAATTGTGATACCACCAACTTTGGCTCTCTTTTTCAATATTCCTTTGGCTATTCGAGGTCTTTTCTGGTTCCATATAAATTTTAGGATTATTTGTTCCATTTCCTTGAAAAGGTTGGATGGTACTTTGATAGGAATTGCATTAAATGTGTAGATTGCTTTAGGTGGCATGGACATTTTAACAATATTTATTCTTCCAATCCAGGAGCATGGAACATTTTTCCATTTCTTTGTGTCTTCCTCAATTTCTTTCATGAGTAATTTATAGTTTTCTGAGTATAGATTCTTTGCCTCTTTGGCTAGGTTTATTCCTAGGTATCTTATTGTTTTGGGTGCAAGTGTAAATGGGATTGACTCCTTAATTTCTCTTTTTTCTGTCTGGTTGTTGGTGTAGAGAAATGCAACTGATTTCTGTGCATTGATTTTATATCCTGACACTTTACTGAATTCCTGTACAAGTTCTAGCAGTGTTGGAGTGGAGTCTTTTGGGTTTTCCACATATAGTATCAGATCATCTGTGAAGAGTGATAGTTTGACTTTTTCTTTGCTGATTTGGATGCCTTTAATTTCCTTTTGTTGTCTGATTTCTGAATCTAGGACTTCTAGTACTATGTTGAATAGCAGTGATTGTAATGGACATCCCTGCTGTGTTCCTGACCTTAGCGGAAAAGCTTTCAGTTTTTCTCCATTGAGAATGATATTTGCAGTGGGTTTTTCATAGATGGATTTGATAATATTGAGGTATGTGCCCTCTATCCCTACACTTTGAAGAGTTTTGATCAGGAAGGGATGCTGTACTTTGTCAAATGAATTTTTAGCATCTATTGAGAGTATCATATGGTTCTTGTTCTTTATTTTATTGATGTGTTGTATTACATTGATTGATTTGCAGAGGTTGAACCAACCTTGCAGCTCTGGAATAAGTCCCACTTGGTCGTGGTAAATGATCCTTTTAATGTACTGTTGAATCCTATTGGCTAGTATTTGGTGAGAATTTTCACATCTGTGTTCATCAAGGATATTGGTCGGTAGTTCTCTTTTTTGATGGGATCCTTGTCTGGGTTTGGGATGAAGGTGATGCTGGCCTCATAAAATGAGTTTGGAAGTTTTCTTCCATTTCTGTTTTTTGGAACAGTTTCAGGAGAATAGGAATTAATTCTTCTTTAAATTTTTGGTAGAATTCCCCTGGGAAGCCGTCTGGCCCTGGGCTTTTGTTTGTTTGGAGATTTTTGATGACTGTTTCAATCTCCTTACTGGCTATGGGTCTGTACAGGCTTTCTATTTCTTCCTGGTTCAGTTGCGGTAGTTTATAGGTCTCTAGGGGTATGCATCCATTTCTTCCAGATGTCAAATTTGTTGGCGTAGTGTTGCTCACAGTATGTTCTTATAATTGTTTGTATTTCCTTGGTGTTAGTTGTGATCTCTCCTCTTTCATTCATGATTTTATTTATTTGGGTCCTTTCTCTTTTCTTTTAGATAAGTCTGGCCAGGGTTATCAATCTTATTAATTCTTTGTAAGAACCAGATCCTAGTTTCTTTGATTTGTTCTGTTGTTTTTTTGGTTTCTATTTCATTGATTTCTGCTCTGATCTTTATGATCTCTCCTGCTGGGTTTAGGGTTTCTTTCTTGTTCTTTCTCTAGCTCCTTTTGGGTGCAGGGTTAGGTTTCTTGAGAAAGGCTTGATCTGCTATATATTTTCCTCTCAGGACTGCCTTTGTTGTGTCCCACAGATTTTGAACCATTGTATTCTCATTATCATTTGTTTCCATGAATTTTCTCAATTCTTCTTTAATTTCCTAGTTGACCCATTCATTCTTTAGAAGGAGGCTGTTTAGTCTCCATGTATTTGGGTTCTTCCAAATTTCCTCTTGTGATTGAGTTCCAGCTTCAGAGCATTGTGGTCTGAAAATATGCAGGGAATTATCTCAATCTATTGATAGCAGCTGAGACCTGATTTAGGACCGAGGATGTGATCTATTCTGGAGAATGTTCAATGTGCACTAGAGAAGAATGTGTATTCTATTACTTTGGGATGAAATATTCTGAATATATCTGTGATGTCCATCTGGTTCAGTGTGTCATTTAAGGCCTTTATTTCCTTGTTGATCTTTTGCTTGGATGATCTGTCCATTTCAGTGAGGGGAGTGTTAAAGTCCCCTAATATTATTGTATGATTGTTGATGTGTGTCTTTGATTTTGTTATTGTTTTATATAGTTGGCTACTCCCATGTTGGGGGCATAGATATTTAAAATTGTTAGATCTTCTTGTTGGACAGATCCTTTGAGTGTGATATAGTGTCCTTCCTCATCTCTTATTATAGTGTTTGGCTTAAAATCTAATTGATCTGATATAAGGATTGCCAGTCCTGCTTTCTTCTGATGTCCATTAGCATGGAAAATTGTTTTCCACCCCCTCACTTTAAATCTGGAGGGTTCGAAATGAGTTTCTTGGAGGCAACATATAGATGGGTTTTGTTTTTTTAACCATTCTGATACCCTGTGTCTTTTGATTGAGGCATTTAGCTCATTAACATTCAGGGTAACTATTGAGAGATATGAATTTAGTGCCATTGTATTGCCTGTAAAATGACTGTTACTGTATATGGTCTCTGTTCCTTTCTGATCTACTACTTTTAGGCTCTCTCTTTGCTTAGAGGCCCCCTTTCAGTATTTCCTGTAGAGCTGGTTTGGCGTTTGCAAATTCTTTCAGTTATTGTTTGTCCTGGAAGCTTTTTATCTCTCCTTCTATTTTCAGTGATAGCCTAGCTGGATATAGTATTCTTGGCTGCATGTTTTTCTCATTTAGTGCTCTGAATATATCATGCCAGCTCTTTCTGGCCTGCCAGGTCTCTGTGGATAAGTCTGCTGCCAATCTAATATTTTTACCATTGTATGTTACAGACTTCTTTTCCTGGGCTGCTTTCAGGATTTTCTCTTTGTCACTGAGACTTGTAAATTTTACTATTAGGTGAAGGGGTGTGGACCTATTCATATTGACTTTGAGGGGCGTTCTCTGTGCCTCCTGGATTTTGATGCTTGTTCCCTTTGCCTTATTGGGGAAATTCTCCCCAATAATTCTCTCCCGTATATCTTCTGCTCCCATCTCTCTTTCTTCTTCTTCTGGAATCCCAATTATTCTAATGTTGTTTCGTCTTATGGTGTCACTTATCTCTCGACTTCTCCCCTCATGGTCCAGTAGCTGTTTGTCCCACTTTTGCTCAGCTTTTTTATTCTCTGTCATTTGGTCTTCTATATCACTAATTCTTTCTTCTGCCTCTTTTATCCTAGCAGTGAGAGCATCCATTTTTTATTGCACCTCATTAATGGCTTTTTTGATTTCAACTTGGTTAGATTTTAGTTCTTTTATTTCTCCAGAAAGGGCTTTTATATCTCCCGAGAGGGTTTCTCTAATATCCTCCATGCCTTTTTCGAGCCCGGCTAGAACCTTGAGAATTGGCATTCTGAACTCTAGATCTGACATATTACCAATGTCTGTATTGATTAGGTCCCTAGCCTTCTGTATTGCCTCTTGTTCTTTTTTTTGTGGTAAATTTTTCCACCTTGTCATTTTGTCCAGATAAGTGTATATGAAGGAGCAAGTAAAATACTAAAAGGGTGGTAACAACCCCAGGAAAGTATGCTTTAACCAAATCAGAAGAGATCCCAAATTGTGAGGGAGGAGAGAAAGGGGATAAAAAGAATTTCAGAAAGAGACAGAAAAAAAGAAAGAAAGAAAGAAAGAATATAAGCAATTAAAAAAAGAAAATGAATAAACAAAAAGTATAGAAAAGAAAAAAAATTAGATAAACTAGTTAAAAAAACATTAAAAAAGAAAAGGGTAAAAGTTAAAAAAATTTAGCCAAAGAAGAGAAAAATAATTGAACAAGAAAAAAAAAATAAATTAACTACAAGATTAAAGAATCATGGGGAGAAAGCCATGAGTTCTGTGCTTTGATTTCTCCTCCTCTGGAATTCCGCTGCTCTCCTTGGTATTGAAACTGCACTCCTTGGTAGGTGAGCTTGGTCCTGGCTAGATTTCTTGTTGATCTTCTGGGGGAGGGGCCTATTGTAGTGATTCTCAATTGTCTTTGCCCCAGGCGGAATTGCACTGCCCTTACTAGGGGCCGGGCTGAGTAATCCGATTGGGTTTGCTGTCGGAGAGCTTTTGTTCCCTGAGCGCTTTCCGTAGAGTTATGGAGGATGGGAAGGAAAATGGCTGCCTCCCGGCCTCTGGCCCAGAGGAGCCGCAAGCCTGGGGCCCCACTCCTCAGTGCACCCTCAGAGATCAGCTCCTAATTACTCCTGTCTCCATGGCCTCCAGCCATGTTCCGAGCTCACCAAGCCTGCGACCGGTTCAAGGTAACTCCCGAGCTGGGAGCTCACTCCTAGGCTCTGTCTCTGTAGCCGGCTTCCCGGTTCTAATACCGTGAGCTCTGTGACACTCAGACACCCCCGATATTTCTGTGACCCTGCAGGACCTGAGGCTACGCTGCCTCCGCGTGGGCTTCACCCTGGTTTAGCTTTTGGAGCAATGTCCCTCAGCGGAACAGACTTTTAAAAGTCCTGATTTAGTGCTCTGTTGCTCCGCTGCTTGCCGGGAGCTGGCCCCTACCCCCAGGGTCTTCCCGTTGCCTTGGATTTACTTCTCCGCCAGTCCCACCTTTAAGAAAGTGGTTGATTTTCTGTTCTAGAATTGCTGTTCTTCTTCTCTTCGATCTGCCGTTAGATTTGTAGGTGTTTGCAATCTTTAGATAAGCTATCTAGCTGCTCTCCTGCTAGCTGAAGTAGTCTCAGCCTGCTACTTCTCCGCCATCTTGACTCTGCATTCTAAAGCTATAGTTTTAGATATGAATTTTACCTTATGAAGATTTTTGCAAGATAGCTTATACAGCAGAGAAATGGCCTTTCGTTTTGAGATAAAGTATTTTTCAGTGTTCAAGAAATGAACTTTAAATTTTCATGTGATCATATTTAACATGAAAACATCTCATAATATATGTAATGTAGAAATCAATTACAGTGTTGTATGGTTGTATATTTTATTTATTTATTTATTTATTTATTTAAGAAAGAGGGCTTCTGTCACAGATATTTCCCATTATCTTGCTTTTTGCATCAGTTGCTGTAGGATTTTTCCCCCCCTTCTAAAGCTTGGTCTTTTTTTCTAAAATTATCTCATATTCATGCTTCTCCATCCCTAATGCCACATTTCTATCTCAGGCATTAATCATTTGCCACCTGCTCTTGGCATAATCCTCTTAGCTGGATTTTCTACTTCTAGAAAGACATCATCTAATTCAGGCCATATTGTGTCCAGAGTAAACTTTGTGACAAGGTAATGTATTCTTTAGTGTTTCCTCAGTACTTACAGGATACCTATTAAACCCTTCCTATCTGGCCTATAACACCCTGCCTCT
This sequence comes from Mustela nivalis, assembly GCF_964662115.1. Classification (NCBI taxonomy): domain Eukaryota; kingdom Metazoa; phylum Chordata; class Mammalia; order Carnivora; family Mustelidae; genus Mustela; species Mustela nivalis. The sequence continues at coordinate 41,571,999 of NC_139022.1, read as the reverse complement.
GTGTACAGCTTCAACTGTTAGAACTCTCACCTTTGCACTTTACACACCTCAGATGTTCAACGAGTTGTATTCCCTGAAACATTCTTTTGTTAAGTTCCTCTGATTATTTACTCTGGCTGTTCCCACTGGTTGGAAATCCCTTCCTTGCCTGTCTACGTGATAAATAGCTACTCTTTCTGCATGCTTTGACAAGATACCCCTAAACCTTTCTCCCCTTCCATCATTCAGAATTTCATCATCCCATTTGGTCTTCTGAGACCCATAAAATTTTTTATTACTGTGTGTTTTATTCAGAAGATCTGGACTCTTATCCTCCTATAGGTTGTGTTTAACCTTATCTGACTTTATTTTTTACTGCTATTTCCAATTTCATTTTCCAATTTCATTTTCTAAATTCTGCTAGTGCACTCTTTGGAATTTGTGATTTGTCCTTATCAAACTCTTGATTAAACATTTTCTTTACCTTAGTACTCTAACCAAGACTTGGTTCTACACTTACTATACTATTTTTATGTAGCTTTTTCAAGTAGTGACTAATTTTCTTCTGTGGTCTTTGTGCCCCTGAGCCTGAAATTGGAATAAATGGCCTTCTCATTTCTCTGTGTTGTATCCAGAACATTGTCTCTCTCTACTTCTAAAAGCCTCTAGCCTTGAAGCTTCTGCCATCAGACTGTGTCACTCATTATTGGCCAGTTTTGGATTCCTTAATGATTTACATACTGGTTGACTGTAACTTTCTGTGGTACAGCAAATTTAAAATTTTGATGATTTCAGTACCTATAGACTTAAGTAGAAGAATCTTCCAGTTCCCTGCCTTGGTTTCTCAATTCCTTGATTTTCATTTATTTCTCACCCTAAAACAGTTAACATCTCTCATGTTCGTACTATAAATTTAGCCTTAAGTAACAACTGCCCTCTTTCCTCCACAATTTCAGTTGTAATCATCCTGCTTTGTTTTCCTTTCCAACATTTTATCATAAAAATTTCAAGTATATCATATGGTTAAAATAATTTTTCAGCAAATACCTGTATACCCACTACCTAGTTTGTATCATTAAGTTTATTTTTATTTTTTTACTATATTTGCTATACAACAGTCTATTCATCCCTCTGCCCATTATTAATTCATCTTATTTTAAGTGTATTTTAATGTAAATTACAGACATCAGTAAGCTTCCTCTTTAATACCTCATAATGAACACCATTAATTACAGTTTAATATTTGTTGCAGTAATGGGAATTCTTTTTGACACACACAAATAATTGTTTGCATCCTGCTTTACCATGGATGGTAATCACCTTGAGGGCATGCTCAAGATGCACTTATATTTGTATCCCTGGTGGCTGGCACAGGAGCATTTTGTAGGTGGCAAGTAAGTACTAGTTGAGTTGAATGAATGACAGTTTTGCCTCGCAGTAGTACTAGTCTAGTCATTAAGATAATAGAATAAATCCCACTGGATCTCTCAAATCCATAATTAAGTTACCTTAACAAATCAGGCAGGGAGCTTTGCCAGAATGTCAGGACACAGACTGAGTTTATAGACAAGTCAGGCTTTCCTTGCAATGCTTTTCTTACATTTCATTATGTTCCAAAGACATGACAAAATTGAAATCTGGTGCATGAGCAAAAAGCACAATACTTAATTGCTTTCTTCAGAAAGGCATGCTTATCACTGCAGTGACATTAATTTTCTATTATGGCTGAGTCTAATATTTTTATTATTAGTTTAGTATGCCTAGAATAATTATGATTACAGTCTCATAATATAGAATTATTTCCAGAGTGTGTTTTACCTTCAAGCTTGTTTAAGCAAAACTATATGGTATATAGCAGAAAGATACCATTAAGGAATAAAATGCTCATATGAAATCTTGTTAGGTCACATGGATTTAATAAACTGGGCATAGCCTGACTTGGCTTTTAGACATCTGTGTTGATTTTCCATGGTTGCCTCTAGTAGAAGTTAGACTGATGTCATTATGTTAATCAGAAAATAAGGATTGTGCAATATACCATCCTCCCAGCAATGTAATTGGATAGTTTATCCCTCCTGCTCTGAGAATCAGTCAGCCTATTTACTGAACAGATGCAAAGGAAGAGAAATGTGTGAGATACTCTGACAGAACGACGCCATCCACAATGCTAAACAAGAAGCGTGTGTTGTAAATGTGAACCTTACATAATAGAATAACACCTTTTAAAACACAAGTGTGATCATAAAACCATCTGCTTCATAATCAGTTTGCAGAGTACATCTGGTATTGCTATATTGGCTCACCAAATTGTTCCTAAATGCATTTTAAAAACATAAAAGGAATACAGATAGTCTATAGGTTGAGAGACTAAATGTCCAGATGGCTTCCTTTAGTACCTTTCTAATTTCATCATTGTATTTCTTAATTAAGCTGTCTTAGTAAGCATGTAACTATTACCATTAAAAACACATATTGATTAAATGAGTGTTTGAAGGACTCAGGTATAAATGGTGGTTTCAATTTAGTTGTGTAAGTTGAGTGTAATTTTATTTCTATTTAATTACTCCTTTCTATTAAAATAAAAGAAAATACAACATCACAAAAGCTCTTATTTCAATGGTAATATCATACGTGACAATGCTGTCAGAGGAAACAACAAAGCTTAAAATGATATGATTAATATGGAGCACACAGTTGGTTCTGACTGAAAAGATTTAAAAAGGCAGTTAAAAACTCAGTCTAAACTCAGAAGAAGCCCTTAGCTTTTACTGTCATTGACATCAGGTAATTTGTTATCACATCTTCTGTAACAGTTACATTTGGGTTGGAAATAATTATTTTCTGGTTGATCAATATTTCACAGGCAAATTCTTCTGTAGGAGAAAATCTGCATAGAATTTATGCATTGTAGAAAGATTTTTTTTAAGATTTTATTTATTTATTTGACAGAGATCACAAGTAGGTGGGCAGAGAGAGAGGAGGAAGCAGGTTCCCTGCTGTGCAGAGAGCCCGATGTGGGGCCCCATCCCAGGACCCTGGGATCATGACCTGAGCCGAAGGCAGGTGCTTAACCCACTGAGCCACCCAGGTGCCCCTAGAAGGTTATTTTAAAAACCATGAGGACTACTCTTTTCATCATAACCCTCAACTGTTTTTTTAGTTAGGATTTTAGGATTCACATTTGCATTTGTGTCTCTCTCCTGTCAATGCTGTTTTTGTTTTGTTTTGTTTTTCAGATTTTATTTTTGGGTTGCCTAGGTGGCTCAATCCATTAATTGTCTGACCCTTGATTTCAGGTCAGGTCATGCTCTCAGGATCATGAGAGGAGCCCAGCTTTGGGCTCGAGCTCAGCAGAGTGTCTGCTTGAGATTCTCTCTCTCCCTCTGCCCCCTCCCCTGCACACATGTGCGTGAAATAAATGCTCACACACACTCTGACTAAAATAAATACATAAGTCTTTAAAAGATATATTTTAAGTCCTCTCTACACGCAGTGTGAGGCTCAAATTCACAACCCTGAGATGAAGAGCTGCATTCTTCACTGACTGAGCCAGTCATGCACCTCTCTGTCCTGTCAATACCGTTATTTTCAGTACATTCTTCTTCCTTCTGTGGTCCTGGGGCAATAGGTTGGAGTGTTTCCAATAGAATGTTTTAACAACTGTTAAAGTCAACATATTTAATTTCTTATCAAGTGTTGATGACATTGTGGAGGAAAAGCCAGTGCCCTTGATAGGTGTATAATACCCTAATATTCTAGTGATTTTTATAGAAATTTAGTGATATTCCTGATTTAGCAATCTTATTTTGAGAACTATGGGTACACTTCACAAATGTATACAGATAATGTTTACATATCCACTGAGAGTATTCATTGTACCCTCATTTGCAAATTGTGAAAAACTGGAAATAAGAAAATTGTTGCCTGATAAGGGATAAGTTAAACAAATTCTGTCCCATTTGTCACCTTCTTTTTGTCAAAAGGAATCCCAAACTATTAAATATTACAAATGCCTAAAAGCAGAAACACACACAAAAAAATATAAAAACATTGTTCAAGTGTGTCTATATGCTTTAAAAAAATCTAATTTGTCTTTTACTTTGGGCTTGGATCATGGGATCCTCTTTCTATGTTACATAGTTCCATTATCCTTAAATATTTTATAGCCAGCATGCATTAGTCTTGTCAGCTGACAAGTAGTAAAGATAATAAGCCATTTCAGTGGTTACAGTGGATACTTGGAATGATTTTAATTTCTTCATCTCCCTTACCCCCTACATGCAATAATTGCTAACCCTTACATTTCATACTACTTTGAGTATTTTCCCATCCTTTTGCTATTTTAAAATCCAACCATTCTTATAACTTACTTTTTCATTGTCAATGTAGTAGTCTACATAATTGCATTATTTTTTCAGATTATTTTTTCCATATAGATTTATTTTATTGATTTATTTGCCAGAATGAGAGAGAGAGAGAGAGAGAGAGAGAAAGAGAGCACAAGCAGGCAGAGGGAGAAGCAGGCTCCCCACTGAGCAAAGAGCCAGATGCGGGACTCCATCCCAGGATCCGGGATCATGACCTGAGCTGAATGCAGCAGCTAAACTGACTGAGCCACCCAGGCGTCCCTTTTTCAGGATTATAATTCTTAGTGTGATTTCCATTCTACCTTTCTTTTTGAAAATTTATTTGGGGTTCAGAATAATTTGTGTCTTACTTCTGGTATAGAATCAGCAGACATGATTTTGGGGGTCTTATTTTTAGGTACTTCTGCAACATAGTTATTCTTGCACATCCTAGGATTTTCTTCCCCCTTGTCCTAGAATTATCTGCTATGAACACTGGGGAGTTAAGATGTCATAAAATTAATTACTAGTAGATTGATGTTATAAACTATCTCTGAGGTAGTTTTTCTTTTTCTCTTCTTTTCTTTTCTTTTTTTTTTTTTTAAGTGGGTAGACCCTGAAAAGCTTGGAAATAAAAAGTGGTGGAGGGGGGTGCCTGGGTGGCTCAGTGGGTTAAAGCCTCTGCTTTTGGCTCAGGTCTTGATCTCAGAGTCCTGGGATTGAGCCCCGCATCAGGCTCTCTGTTCATCAGGGAGCCTGCTTCCTCTCCTCCCACCCTGTCACCATCTGCCTCTCTGCCTACTTGAGATCTCTAGCTGTCAAATAAATACATAAAATCTTTAAAAAAAAAAGTGGTGGAGGATTTAAGTAGTATAAATACTTGTAGACATCTTATCCCTTAGTAAATTTTAATTGAATATACCTTCACTTCCCACGGACAGTAGAGGTCTTGACGTCGGTAGCTTTACAAATGAGCATTCTGTGGTTCTTTAAGGAAAAATATGGAGCAAACACAATTAGAATTAGAGCTTTTAAGTCATAATTGATTTTGGTGGTAGAAGTATACTGACTTTCAGTTTTAGGTAATGTTTGAACTAATAGGGAAAGTAGTAAGTACAAAGTATAATTTCAGAAACTTTGAAGATAAATACTTGATATAGGAAGAATTATAAATCCATCCCAAATCAGGTGATAGAGAAGAAAATGAGGAAAGAAAAATTGGAGTATTAAAATTTCCTAATTGTTCATAGTGAGGGGCAGTGATAGTCAAAGGCAAATTTCTAAAGAAATATGGAGCCAAACATATTTTGTAAAGTTGTGCTTGTATTGGTAAGTATATATCTAAAAGCAGATAATTAAACTTATAAATTATTAAAATAAAAAACCGTATGTGCTTTGGTGAGTGCTGTGAAGTGTGTAAACCTGGTGATTCACAGACCTGTACCCCTGGGGATAAAAATATATGTTTATAAAAAATAAAAAATTAAACATGCAAAAAAAAAATTAGTAAAATATAAAAAAAAAACCTAGTCATTTCCAATAGATTTTAAATTATTATGCCAAAAATTTTAAATAGCTTTATTTCAAAGATAAAGCATCCCCAGAAAAATTATTAAAGCAATTATTGCTAGCAAAATAAAAATAAAGTCAAATAAATTAAATTATAAATTTAAATTAAAAATTTAATTTTAATTTAATTAAATTAAAAATAAAAATAAAAAATATTAATAATATTGATATATACTTATATATCATATATAATAATATATTCTATATAATATATAATAACTATACTACATGCAATTATTTTAATATATAATTAATATATGATGTAATTATTATTAATAAATAATAATAAATGAAAATAAAAACAAAGAAAAATTACTACCAAAATAAAAATGAATGCGCTAATAATGAAATTCAAAAATTAGTGGGGAGAAAATGAATTAGGAAACTTTGCTAACTCTAAGTACAGAATCTTTAAAATGCTTAAAAACAATTTGAAATGAAAATTCCAAACTATATCAGTGTGGGAAATTTAAGGACAGAAGCAAGTAGAGAGAAGGAATAAGATAGATATAGCATATTACTGTTCTTTTGAAGTGGAGACCATATTGATGAACTCTAGATGCTATTAAAAAAAAATGGAAGTGGGCGCCTGGGTGGCTCAGTTGGTTAAGCAACTGCCTTCGGCTCAGGTCATGATCCTGGAATCCCAGAATTGAGTCCCACATCGGGCTCCCAGCTCCAAGGGGAGTCTGTTTCTCCCTCTGACCTTCTCCCCTCTCATCCTCTCTCTCACTGTCTTTCTCTCAAATAAATAAATACAATCTTAAAAAAAATGCAAGTGATAGCAATTTCATAAGGACTAGAAGAAAGAAGTATAGTGTATATATAAAACCAATAGAAGAAAAAAGAACAAAGACACAAGCCAAAATAAATAAATAAACAAATAAATAAAAGGAAGAAAAGCACAAAAGAAGAAAAAACAAAAAGCATAGTAAAAATAAAAATAACAAAATAATACAGTAAAAGATATGACAAATAGATCAGTAACCACAGTGAATGTGATTATGTTAAAGGTATGTATTTTTAGGTACTAATTTTTTTAAAAATCAGAAACTAATTTAAAAAACCTGTCAATCTGGGTAAATCCATATAATAGATGTTATATTTATGTTCATTACAACACTGAATATGCAGAGGAACATGGATAAGTGTTTCCCCCATAATAAGAACAATTCATCATAAAGAGCAAAAACATGTAATAGCACCTTTATGCACCTAACAAATTTGTTTGAAATTTATCAGACAATTTGAGTCAATTATCATATGGTTTCACTTATTTGTGGAGCATAACAAATAGCATGGAGAACATGGGGAGTTAGAGAGGAGAAGGGAGTTGGGGGAAATTGGAAGGGGAGGTAAACCCTGAGAGACTATGGACTCTGAAAAACAATCTGAGGGGTTTGAAGTGGTGGGGGTGTGGGAGATTTGGGGAACCAGGTGGTGGGTATTAGAGAGGGCATGGATTGCATGGAGCACTGGGTGTGGTACAAAAACAATGAATACTGTTATGCTGAAAATTAAAAAAAAAGAAAAATATAAAATCTACGAACATAGTAGGAAATGTTAATATTTATCACTCAGAAAGACAGCTTAAAAGATTAAGAATAAATTAAGATTATTGAAAATTATAGCCTCAATACTAGGGTTGACCTAGTAAACTTGCACAAAATTCCTACTCCCAAAATATAGAATATACATTATTTTCAAACAAATTAAAATATTTTCCAAAAATATTTTTTATGTTTTACCTTGGAGTAAATCTTAACAAACAGCAAAAATTGTTTTCCTGCAGATACATTTCCTGAGCCCAGCATAATGTAATTAGATATCAATACTCGGGAACATACTCACTTGGAAAATAAAAATACAACTCTAAATTATGTGTTTGTTCAACTGGAAATGTAGATGGCTATTATAAGATGTTCATAATTGAACAAGTCAAGTGTATGGGTATCACATATCCAAATTTGTGTGTGTGAGTAAAGCAGTGTGCTCAGAAAATTTAGGACTTAAATATGTGGTACAATGAATGAAATATTGAAAGCAAGTGAAATGAGACTAAAAATAATAATGTACCTCCATCTAATTCAAAAGAAATTAATTACTGAAATAGAAAAAAAGGCAGAAATATTAAAAATGAAATATTTTAGTATATGTGCTGCCAAAGCGAGCACAAAAATGAAATATAAATAATTATAAATCTCAGGAGATTTTATCCATGAATCTAATATTATTGTTTGAAAGTAATAAGAACCTTTGGTAAATGTCATCAAGAAGAAAGCAAAAAAGCACACATGACTTCAATTTGTTATTACTTGATAGTAGTACAAAGGTGATGACAGACTTCAAGGAAAAAAAATTAGAACATCTAGAGGAAATGACAGTTTTGTTTCTTTATTTTTTTTCTTTCTTTCTTTCTTTTTCTTCCTTCCTTTCTCCCTCCCTCCCTCCCTCCTTCTCTCTCGCTTTCTTTTTTTTTTTTTTTTCCTTCTTTCTTTCTTAGAGAGAGAGAACTCAGGAGGGGAGGAGCAGAAGGAGGGAGAAAGAGAATCTTAAGTAGGCTCCTCACGGAGCTCAGAGCCTGATAGAGGGTTTGAGCTCAACCCTGAGGTCATAATCTTGAGTTGAAGTCCACAGTCAGACACTTAACCAAACAATTGAGCCATTCAGGTGTCCCTAACCTGACAATTTTTTAAGGCCATATAGGGAACCAAAATTAACCAAGAAAAAATTAAAATGAATAGACAAATGAGTTGTTAGATTGTATTGGCAAGGTCATCAAATTAGGGAAAAAAAATGAGGCCAGCATGTAAAAATTAATTGATTTCTTTACCTCCACAATGACTATTTTGAAAATGTTGAGTGGAAGAAGGAAATTGAACTATTACTTCCTACAGTGTGATATTTATGTGAACACTCTCTTCAATTACAAGATCATTCTTTTTTTTATATGTTACATATGTATGTAGGTAAATATAATACACAAGAAGTTATTGGATGGTTTTGAGTCAGTCTAACTGTAGTGCTTTTCCTGACATAGGGAAGAGGATGAGGATGGTCGGTAGTGGTCAGACTTTAAGCATCATAGATAAGATTGTAAGTAATTTCACTGGTAAGATAAAGGCGAAGGTCTTATTTGTAATTCAAAGAATTTTAATAAGATTTATCTCTTTGACGTTAATGCTTAAATAATAAGTTAAAATGTAAAGACACAAAAAGCAAAAAAGCTGGTAAAAGTTAATAATACCCTGTTGTGAGGCTATTTTACCAGAGAATGTAATGAAATGTTGAGTCCTGCATTCCATTTTGTCTGTGGCAGTGTGGGGTTGCTCATACTACAAACCAAGGCTGTCCTAGGCAAACTGGGATGTATGCTCCCCAAAGTTATGTGAATATGCAGCTCCAAAGCCAGTATGTCATCCCAGTGGCAGGTCAGTAGGTATCAATGATATTTTCTAGTTGAAATAAATGGTTTTAAATTGCAGAACAATTTTGGAGAAAGAGTCAGTCATAATATAGGGACCATGTGCTCTTCATTTTTATGACCAGTCCCCTATAGTACTTTTGGTCTTTAAAGTTTCCAGTTGAGAACTCTCAGCAAGGTGTTGGAAAGTTGTACTTTTATTATGTGCACCTCCCCTCTGATATTAGAACCTTGGTTTACTTTTATACAGTCTGTTTGAATCATACCCAAAAGAAGTTGATCTTTATGAATGAATCTAGGAGTTTGTCCCATGACCTCATGCCCAAATTCACCATTTCAGTTTTTATAAATTGTTCATACAAAAAAATATTTGAGTTTCCACTGTGTTTAAGTTGCTCACTCTTTTAGAAATTTTGATGGGAGATATTGTCAGTACATTCAACTAAAATTCTTTAAGAATAGGGATTTAGAGGCTTTATTAAGAAAGTGATTTCTCAGTTGGTTAAGATTTTTGACACATGGTTTTCTAGGAAACCCAAAATACAGATAACAAAGAAGGATACCAAAGTGGGATTTCAAGAAAGAGGAGATGGGAAGAGAAATGAACACAACTTTGCTGCTTTTTAACAAGCCCTGTGCTGAACAATATCCACACATATTTTATTTGCCCTTCCACAGCAGCCAAATTAAGGTAAGTCATATCAGTTCATAGTTTGCCAAGTATATACTATTTCTCATTTTTCTAAATTCAAGTTCCTGGTTGGAACTTTGTGGTAGTACAGATAGCCTAAAATAGAGCAAAGGAATGAGAGGAAAGACTGAACATCTTTGTTAAAATCACTTTTTGATGCCTTTATCATTAAGTTAAAAGAGCTCAAGTTTTAGTCTAGAGATTTTGTAGTCACATCAGTAACATATTCTACTGTTGTCAAAATACTAAGCAATTGAAGTCCACAAGGGACAGGTAAAGAGCAGAAGGGAGAGTAAAAGGATCTCAGTAAGGTACTAAAATGTCCAGTAGCAATATTTCTTTGACATTTCATATGTATCCTTAGGAACTCATCAAATATCCTGTGAAGCTGTCTGGCTCAAGGACAACTCTCCACTTTTTCAGAAAACAAAGGACAGTGATAAATTGCATGGGAAGAAGATAATTTGACCGTCTTTTTCTGCTAAAGGTTAGATGTGAAAGATTAACTACATGCTTTATTTATTCATTATGTATATCTTTCTTACTTTCAGAAATGAAAGAATGTTAACCTGATATGGGATTAAGGCGTAAACAAATTAGAAAGGATTATTTCAGAAAAAAGGTTGGTTAAATAGGTTTAATCAGAGCAATAAGAACTTTATATTGTTAGTATTTCTATCTCCCAGGAAGATAATTACTGCCTGGGGTATTGGACACCACAAATGTGCCATATGCACACTTTTGGATTACTATGTAGAGGACAGAGGAGTGAATCTAGCTTCTCTGTAGAGAGTAAAAAACAGACTTGTCAAACACCATCAGTTTAAGTTCTAAGTTATGGTCACCTGTGACCCTGTTACAGTTCATGGATAAATCTGTATGAAGTGTTGTAATACCTGGATGTTTGGTTGAAGGGAATAAAAGATACAAGTAATAGAACAATGGCTACAAAACGGAAGAGGCCTTGTAAGGACGAGTAATCATGATAGTCCTGAACAGTGTATTATAAACCATTGGATCGATGCAGTAAGAAACAAAAAAAGAAATGAGAAAGTGAGAGGAAAGTAGGAAGAGAGTGAGGGAGGGAGGGAGGGGTGCCAGGGACAGGAAGGGAAAGGAAAGGGAAGTGGACAGGAGGGGAGGGCAGAGAAGGAAAGAGGGAAAGGAAGGAAAGGAAGGAAGGAGCAGACCGAAAGACCGTGTGAGAAGGAAGAATAATCATCAGTGAGATATCACAGTGGTAAGAATGGGTACTTGATGCAAACCCTACTTTACAACTGAAGGCAGATAGAGAATTGCTCTCTGCAGTCGGCCCTACTTGCCCCTCCTGTGGTGGAGAGTGGAGAGGGCCCGGAGATGGCCACGGCTGTGTGTCCATGTTGTGTACCTCTGACAGCCTTAGCGACTTTGCCAGTTCCTTTGCCGTGCCGAAGCTGTATACATTTCAGTCTTGATGGACATATATTTGATTAATCTTATAAGCTGACTAGAGTGCCTGATGCTCAGCTCCCTAATTTGCTTGCCAGCTACTGTCAGTGACAATTTTAATGACAAAGTCTTTTAAAGTATAGTTTGCTATTTTTGAATTACTTCTATGAAAGAGTTTTCAGTCAGCACTCACTATAACCTACCAGGAGCAGTAATTGTCCTATGAGTTTCACTACTTATCATCCCATAATTTTTCTGAAGCTTTTTTAAAGTATCATAATATAAATTATATGAATTTTATGTGTGAAATAAGTATGTCTTACTTGCTTCTGAATTACCATACTTTCGGCCTTTGGTATTTAAGCACGTGTGTCTAGAATACTCTAATATTGTCTATATTTAATTTGTATTCAAAATTTTGCATTTTTTTTTCTAAAAATAGTAACTCATAGTAGAGGCTTATATCCAAAAATAGAAACAATTGACATATATCTTATGTGAAGAACTTTATTTTTAATAATTAACTCTATTTAGTTTCCCCTAGGTAATAAATAAAGTCATACATTCATGCAATTTGTGAGAGAGAGCAAAATTCAAAACTTCAACTGGGTGTGGTGCATAAACAATGAATCTTGGAACACTGAAAAAATAAAATTAAAAAAAATTAAAAAACAAAAAGGATTGAAGGGGAAAAAAAAATTCAAAACTTTACCTAATCTGACTTATACAATTTCTCCAGTATTTTCTTTGCACCTGTAAAATGGAACCTGCTTTTCCTCACATTCCTGTTGTAACATAGTCAGGAATGGAATCTACTTTTTACTCTTAGTTTTGCTTTATTTTACATGGCTCCTAATATTTCTGGCTCAAATAAATTTCTAGAAAGGCTTTTAAGAAACTCTTACAAATCTTTTCAGGCCCTTGGTATTTATTGTCTTTACAATGTAAAGCACATATCTGAGAGGGAGAAGAATCTATAAATATTATATGTTATTTAAAATGCAGCACAATTTATTTCTTGGCTTGTTTTGTTAAAGTTAATCCTTGTAATGTCACATTGAATAAAACATTAGCTTTGAGATATGCCTGAAGATATTATCCAGTAATATGGAAACAAATTATTCTCTTTTTTAACTTCAATAACAACTATGAATTAGTTATAGTAATTTAGGTTGTCCTAATTTTGATGCTTCTTTTGAGAATATAGCCAACTTTAAATTATTGTGAAATTATATTACTGTTTTTTAAACTTAAGTAATTCTTACAGAATTTTCATATGTTTCGCATTGTTCTTATACCATCCCACCTATTATTTACCTTATATTTTCTGTTAAAATGACTCTTAAATAAGTAAAACCTATATACTCTTTTGCCTTGTAAACAAGCATCGTAATTTTGATGTATTGGTAGCATGTTTCGGTATGTACTTAATAGATACACTACATTAACATTAAAAATGTGTACTAACTGAACCCTATCAATTACTCAGTGGTAAGTGTCCCACATTTTGGGAGCAACTCCATTATATTATGCATTTTTATGTTATGGGAGACTGAGGTTCTTTGGTCATATCTCTAACTTCTGATTATAGCAACGTATAGGTCTATACTCTTGGTGTTTGGCAGTTGTGGGGATATAAAACCTGGTAAAAGGATCACCTATTTTGAATCATGGGTTTCAGTGTATGGAATCTTGGACAAATATAGATGAACTACTATAAATTTCTGTTTTTAAAAAATGCTATTTTAGATTAAAATATAAATTAAGAAACTATGATCTGGACAAACGCGGAACAGTCCCACAGAAATTAATATTATCTGTGAAGAAATCCCAAATTCAAAATCTTACCTGCTGCTTAATTATTTAGGGGCAGAAATAAGAATCAGAGAAAAAGGAGACAGAGCTTCTCAAGATGAGAATAATGGCCATCTAGGATTTTGGCAAGTAAATAATAGACTCTCATGGGGTTTTCATGAAAGCCTTATTTTCATGGTGCTTCTTAATTTTCCATTTCTATGGATGTGGGAAGAGTTGGGTATGTGTAGAAACTATATAAATAACCAAGGTTGTATAATTGGATAGTTTCTAAATAAGTAGTTTGGTAGAATTTGAAAGTCCTCAGGGGAGGTTAATGAAAATGCTTTTGATGTAAAGCAGTCTAAAAAAATCAGTGAATTAGAGAATTGAGGGAAGCCCATAGGCAATGTTATGTATGATTTAAGAGATTTAGAATGTATTGAACATAATGAAGTTTAGAGATTACTCCACTGAACCATGTAATATTTGAAACTTGTTAAAGTTTTTGCTGAGATTTGACTCGAGGAGTGTGAGATTGTCTTTTCTGCTCTAGAAAATCTATTAGTGTCTATAATTTAGAAATTAATGCTTAATAATTACTATGTACATATGTTTTTAAAAAGCATCTATTTCTATAGAATAGGCTGAGATTGAATAGAAAAACTCACTCTGCTGTTTGGTACAGGATGTTTTTGAATCTGATGTAAATTGCTAATAGTAATACTCTGAAAAGATCAAAATTTAACAGTAGTTTTGTTTAAAAGGCAGTTGTCTTTCTGCATTTTAGAAATTTTATTTTTCTGTTTATAGTATACTTATGATAAAATAAAATGAATATTTTATGAATAAAAGTAGTCATTAAAGTAAAGTTTTGAGTAGTATGATCATGTTATTTATTTAAACAGTCTAAATTTGTGGCTAAGAATATGAGTTCAGGAATCAGATCTTGGAGGGGTGAGGGTCTTCTACTAAGCAGATCAAGAAAGCATTTCTAAGCCTCGTTTTTCTTGTCTATAAAATGAAGAATGTAGGAGTACCTGTTGAATTTGTTTCTCGTAGGGCTTAAATGAGATAATTTCCATAAAGTTCTCGACGTAGTGCTAGGGAGCATAAGGAGTCCACAAAAAGCTATTATTTTAAATGATAATATAATGATAAGTAGTAAAAATTAAGTAAACAAACTAATGGAGTGACTTAAGAGTGTATAAAATTTGTATAATTAAAGAGAGATTCCTGGTGAATATGATCATTACCATATTTAAAAAAATTATTAGCAGAGAGTCTAAACCACTCAGTTATCCTGTAAACAGGGTCTCCTTGTGGGGAGCCAAGAGGATAGCTCTCAGAGCTATGAAAGCCAATTAAAAATGGTAACAATGCAAATTTTGTGACTTTTCAACATCTTTGGTTGATTGTTGAGAAGATGTAAAAGTGAGCTTTTATTTTTAAATTGGGTGCTACAAGTTTCTTTAGATGACAACCCAATGGTGTTTTGAGCCACAGTGGTCAATTAAATTCTTCTATAAAGTAATGATTGTTGTGGTTTAAAGTGATGAGGTTCGTAGCCAGTGGTCAAGAAAGAATTCTTGAGATGTGTTTGGTGCAAAAAGTGATTTTATTAAAGCACAGGGACAGAACCTGTCACTGCACTGGGAGCTGCACTGGGGTCATGAGCAGTGGCTGATTATATACTTTCAAGCTTGGAGAGGGTTAGGGATAGCATTTTCTCTAAGAAATTTTGGAAGCAAGGTCTCCAGGACCTGGAGGCAGCCAGCTATTGTTAGGAAAAGGTCATTGATTACTGTCTGATAGAATCTTAGTCATGAGACCCTTTAGATGTATATTGTTGGGTTATATTGAATGATTACCAACATATATCTTGGGGGTTTAGAGATCAAGGAAATTTCCGAAAGAATTTTTTTAAAGACTTATTAATTTATTTGAGAGGGGAGGACAGAGAGAGAGAGGAGGAGAGAGAGAGAGAGAGAGAGAGAGAGAATCTCAAGCAGACTCCCTGTTGAGCTCGAACTCACAACCCTGAGATCAGGACCCTAAGCTGAAATCAAGAGTTGGACACTAAACGGCCTCAGCCAACCAGGCACTCCCAAAGGGATTTATATCTGTTAAAGTAGACTTACAGGATCTTGGAGGTCAAGATAATGTTAAGCTAAGATCACCTTTTGCTCTTAGCTAAGTATTAACATCTAAGCAGCTAAGTTCCTAGAGGAATGTCACTCTGACTGCTTCAAGGACTTGTCGATGGACTGTAGGTAATGAGGAAATTTAATTTTTTTCTTTTGCTTTTGTTTCCCAATCAGTGAGACTCATTGTATCCCTGCTTGTTAATTCTTGACCTTCTCTTTTTGTATAATATGTACAGATTTCCTGCCTTTGTACCTCTCCTAAAATTTGTGGTTGCCTCAGGTGTCCCAAATGTTAGAGAAAAATATTGCATAATCTCTAAATCAATTCACTCTTCTAATATATTTTAAGAAAGAAATATGAAAAAATGAAAGCAAATAACCACGAATATGTACAATATATACAATGAAGGAATAGATGGTAATTGAAAACTTCTTTGTATCAACTGCCTTTCAGAAGTTTTTCAGATGTATCTATATTATTATTCAGTTCCTCCAAAGAAACTGCAGTGATTTTAAGAAATGAGCTTTTTGATTGTGTATCTTCTCCCTTTTTTTCTCCATATGCATTGGTGTTTGGAGAATTCGTAAACAATCTACTGAAATTTTAGAACAGTGATCTTCATTATATTCAGTGATCACTATGGAAGAAATTTAGATTCTCAACTTTTTCATCTTTTTTTCTATTTATAACAATTAAAAATAATTGTGAAAAATGAAATAGCATCTTCTTGACACATTTTTGTTTCCAGATGTGTTTTTTTGACATACTACAAACAGTACTACTTGGGCTTAGACCATAAAGCATTTGTAGTTGTAAAATATGAATGATAAAACCAAACATACATCAATGTGAATGGTATGCTGTATTTGTTAATGGTAAAATTTCAGCCACTAACAAATATTTGAAACCTTCTTAGTGATTTCTTTTTAGGCTTAAAATAAGATATAGTCAATTTCACTGCATTGATAGTAAAGAAGACTTGAAATTCTATTAAAATATACTTTAAAATGAAAAGTTTAGGGGTGCCTGGGTGGTTCAGTCAGTGACTCATCTGGCTCTGATTTTGGTTCCGGTCATGATCTCAGGGTCATGAGATCGAGCTTGGTGTTGCTCTGAAGGGTCAGCATGAAGTTTGCTTATTATTCTCTCCCCCTTCCTCTACCTCTTCCTGCACCCCTGCTCATGCTTGTGTATGCGTGTGCATTCTCCCTCTCAAATAAATAAATAAATAAGTACTCTTTAAAAAATAAAATAAATGAAAAGTTTAGTGACATTAGCATTGGCATTTTTCTATATGCAACATTAAATACCACTTTATCAATAGAACAATGAAAATGTATATATAATAATACATACATCATGATAAACAATGTGCCTCTTTATCTCCTTTTTAACCTGTGTAAAAAATATACACACATTATATGTATATATGTATATATATCTAATGAGAAAAAAATGTACCTCCGAAACCGCTTTTAAATTATATTCTTGTACACTATTCATTTATTATTCAAAACTCAATTATGAAAACTGTTGTGACAGGGATGATGTTCAGTTTTTCCTTTAACCTCTGCAATCATTAAAAGAATGCATTTATAGTGAATTGACTGCAAATAGCATAATTGTGTTTATATAAATGCCTGCATTGCAATTAAGCTGATCTAAGGACCATAAAAACATTAGATCCTTCCTGTAGTCCTTACTTTTTTTTTTCTTTTTTAAGATTTTATTTATTCACTTGACAGAGAGAGATCACAAGTCAGCAGAAAGGCAGGCAAAGAGAAAGAGGGGAAAGCTGAGCGGAGAGCCCAGCCTGGGGGCTCTATCCCACGACCCTGAGATCATGGCATGAGCTGAAGGCAGAAGCTTTAACCCACTGAGCCACTCAGGTGCCCTCCTGTAGTCCTTTCTTAGCAGGAAAGGATGTAGATAGATTTTTTTCCTTCACTTATATTTTGTATTTGTTTTTGTTTTTGTTTTTTTAAGATTTTTATTTATCTAACAGTCGGACCACAAGTAGGCAGAGAGGCAGGCAGAGAGAGAGGAGGAAGCAGGCTCCCCGCTGCGCAGAGAGCCCGATGTGCGGCTCGATCCCAGGACCCTGAGATCATGACCTGAGCCGAAGGCAGAGGCTTTAACCCACTGAGCCACCCAGGCGCCCCTACATTTTGTATTTGAATGACACCAAGCATTATTCCAGAAGTTTTTATATTTGTAGAATAATATTTACCAAATATGCCATTTGGTTGTGAAAAACACCAGTATTAGAACAGAATCTATTTATTTACTTATTGTTAGTTCCCTTACTGAATTCCTAATACACATGGGACTGTATTAAGTAATAAGAGTAGTGTTAGAAAAAGATACTACCTATACTCTCAAAGAGCTCTTAGTCCAAGAGAAGAAATGGATAGACAACAAGAGTTGTAATGATACAGTGTGATAGGAGTTATGGGAGAGACATGCCCAGGATACTGTAAGTGCACAGGCAGGACACACTAGAGCAGTTTGGGAAACTTCTAGGAAGAGATGTTGATTGAGTGTAGGCTAATAAATAAAGAAGCAGGCAATCGACAGGAGGCAAGAACATTTCTAACATTTACAAAAATATGAAGGCAAGAGAGAGCATGATATGCTTGAAGAAAAAGTTCCCTTTCAAAGTGCAGACGTAGATAGATAGATAGACACGGCAGCTGAGGTTCTGAGAGAATAAATAACTTGATCAAGGTCAAAGAGCTAATTAATGGCAGAGGGAAGATTATTACAAAGTTTTTAATTTTTAATTTAAAGAATTTTAATTCTAGTGCAGTTAGCATACAATGTTCTATTAGCTTCAGGGGTAGAATACAGTGATCAATAATTGCATATATTATTCAGTGCTTATCAAGATAACTATACTGTGTATTCTTTTTTTTTTTTTTTAAGATTTTATTTATTTGACAGAGAGAAATCACAAGTAGTCGGAGAGGCAGGCAGAGAGAGAGAGAGGGAAGCAGGCTCCCTGCTGAGCAGAGAGCCCGATGCGGGACTCGATCCCAGGACCCTGAGACCATGACCTGAGCCGAAGGCAGCGGCTTAACCCACTGAGCCACCCAGGCGCCCTATACTGTGTATTCTTAATCCCCTTCACCTATTTTACACATCTCCCCACCCACCTCTCCTCTGGTAAGCAACGGTTTGTTCTCTAGTCTAGTCTATTTTTTGCTTTGTGTCTCTTTTTCCCCCTTTGTTCATTTATTTTGTTTCTTAAATATCACATATGAGTGAAATGATATGGCATTTGTCTTTCTTTCACTGTCTTATCTCACTTAGCATTAAACTCTCTAGATCCATCCATATTGTGGCAAATGGCAAGGTTTCATTCTTTTTTATGTCTGAATAACATTCCATCGTGGTGTGTGTGTGTGTGTGTGTGTGTGTGTGTGTGTGTACCACATCCTTATGTGTTCAGCTGTCCACGGCACTTGGGCTACTTCTATAATTTGGCTATTGTAAATAATGCTGCAATAAAATTAAGGGTGTATATATCCCTTTGAATTCGTACTTTTGCATTATTTTGGTAAATACCCAGTAGTGCATTTACTGGATCATACAGTAGTTCTATTTAAAAATTTTTCAGGAACCTTATTTCTGCTTCCACGGTGGCAGCTCCAGTTTGTATTCTTACCAGCAGTACAGAAAGTTCCTTTTTCTCCACATCCTCACCAGCACTTGTTGTTTTCTTGAGGTTTTAATTTTAGCCATACTGATGGGTGTGAAGTGATTTGCATTTCCCTGATAATGTCCAGTGTTGAGCATGTTTTCATGTGTCTGTTGGCCATCTGTATGTCTTCTTTGGAGAAATGAGAAATGTCTGCTCATGTCTTCTGCCCAATTTTAATTAGATTATTTGGTTTTGTGGGGTTTGTTTGTTTGTTTGTTTGTTTTTGGTATTGAGTTATGTAAATTCTTTATATATTTGGATATTAACCCTGACTTGCATATGTCATTTACAAATATCTTCTCCCATTCAGTAGGTTGTCTTTTAATTTTGGTGGTTTTTGTAGTTTTTGTTGTTGTTGTCTTGTTTTGCTATGCAGAAACTTTTTATTTTGATGTAGGTCCCATAGTTTCTGTTGCTTTTGTTTCCCTTGCCTCAGGAGACATATGTAGAAAGATGTTAAAACCAATGTCTGGGAAATTACTGTTGTGTTCTCTTCTGGGAGTTTTATGGTTTCAGGTCTTACATTTATGACCTTAATCCATTACGAGTTTATTTTGGTATAGGGTGTAAGAAAGTGGTCCAGTTTCATCTTTAGCATGTAGCTGTCTGGTTTTCCTAACACTATTTGTTGGAGAGACTGTCTTTTTTGCAATGCATATTCATGCCTCACTTGTCAAAGATTAATTGACTATATAATTGTGTTTTGTTTTGTTTTGATAAATATCCCAGGCAAAGAGTTTTTATTTCAATTTCTATTTGTGGATTTCAAATCCCACAGCTCCAAAGAGTATAGTGACTTCTGTGATTTCATAAGTCCAATATGGTTCCCACATCTTTGTTCAGTTTTGGAGACCACTTCCTTTAAACTTTTCTTGCCAATATCTTTTTACATGAGATATAATCGACATAAAATAAAGCCTCAACTCTGCTGAGGGTCTAAAGAAAATGACCCGTTTGGATTGGGAAGTTGAAATAAGGTTGGACTAGAAGTAAGTCTCACTGGTGTTTGAGGCCTGAGAAAGAACAAGCTAGGTCACAGAAGTTTTGCATATGTTTAAGTGATTTCTGTGTAATGCACTTCAGCAAAAAAGAACTACGAATATATTAACAAAGTTGTTGATAATGGCAGTCCTCCTGATAGAATGTGTGCTACCATTTAAATATTCTGTGGTTCTTACTTTAGACTTAAACAGACCTCGTCTATTGTTAGAGAATTGGGAAGAAGGGCTGCTGATGTATAACATACTTGAAAGCCTTAGTGGGATTTGGTAAGTAATACAGATAGTGTGATAGAATGTTACGAGTGAAGTAGAGTAGGACGTAAAAAGGGTCTTCAAATTCAAGTCACGTTAATTTATATCATGAGTGTCCTACAGTGGTATATCTCATTTTAACATAAATTAATATACTAATGAAGCTGTTTTTAAATATACCTGTATACCAGGCACTTTTAGGTAACGGATATACAAAGGAAAAAACCATTTTCTGACTTAGAGGAGCTTACTGTGGAGTGAAGGATGTTTATGGTAGTAATAATGACCTTTCTTAAAGGTCATTCTCCAATGACTACAAAACTTACCCATGCCTCTCTTTACAATAAATTCTATGAATTTTAAAAACTTTTTATTAACTTATGAAATATGTTCAAATATGTTTATTGACTACCTACTGTACATGCCAAGTGTTTTATAAGATGTTAGAAATACTACGTAAGATTTAGTTCTTGCTTTCAAGAAATGTTTAGTCATGTGTGATACATTATAGAGCCAAATGCATGCCAATTTTAAAATTTATTAATAACTGAACCTAAATTAGAGAAAGGAAGAAAAGATTATGCAGAGTCTTGCTCTTATCTTCTCTATCCTTTTTTGCACTCTTGAGCGCTGTTTTGGTTTTCTTTTTTGATGTTTGTGTGAGTGTGGATTAGTTTTGGTTAGATTAGTGCCTCAATTAGGATAGAAACTGAAATTGATAAACTTAAAAAAAAGAAAGGGAATTTATAGGAAAGATAATGCATTACTCATAATCTAAGGTGGTGAGTTCAACCACAAGCTATCAGGAGAGAAGAGAAACCCACTCTAGTTACAGTGACCTCAGTAGTGAGGACTCATGGTCATGTGCCTTGTAAGTAACTCAGTTCTCTCAGTTTTCTGCCTTTACGTAACTCTGCCCTGTAGTTACATTCCCGAGAGAGAATCTGATTGTTCTGATGTGAGTTGTGGGCCCATACCTTGGATAAGGGACAAAGCAGCAGCATGATTTATACTTCTGTAAAGTATAGAACCACGTGGAACAGAGGAGTGGTTTTTCAAGGGGTGAATGGGATGCTATAGCTAAAGGCAGGATAAGAGAGGCTGGGCAGGTAAGAGCAGTGTTTTTCACAGTGGAGAAATGCATGGCCCCTTTTAAAGGAAAACAAAAATGATCTCATCCTTCAGTATTGTTTAAAATTATTTTTCTTCATCTCTATTTTTCAATAGTTTTTAAGTGTTAAAGATTTTTTCTTTTTGATTAATATACTAGTCTTTCATATAAGGTTGTTGAATGAGAAAGAGTTGAAAAATGGTGAAAAATTTTTGTTTCTCTGTTTAAAACAACCTAAAAAATTACATGCGACCATGTAGTAACACTGTATTTACCCCTCCCTAATGGTGCTGTCAATTCATGGCTGGTGGTAGAGAGTGGTTCCTCATAATGTCCATACAACCTTTCCCCCTATAATCTCCAAAATAATCTTACCAGATTATGAAAAGAGAACATAAAATTTTATTTAAAAACATTGCTTTACTGTGACAGATGATGTTGTTTGCTAAAACTGAATCATTGTTCAAAATATAAATATGAAACCAGCTGCTACAAGGCAGGTTCTTTTAAGTTTGGCATGCCTTTATCACCATATGCTCAGGAATAACTCAGAAGTCCTTTCACTTGCCTTCATTGAAACAGTTTTATAACCATTGTTTGGAGAGTGTTCAGTGATAGCCATCTAACCTTTGTGTGATGTGAAAATATTATTGGTATATTTCACATCTGTCCTTTTGTCATTAGCCTCAACAAGTCAGTAAACTGTTAGATTTCAGTATGATGGGAAAGACAGAGGCAACAGGTCTGAGATGATGAAGGGATACTCAAATAGAGGCAGATATCCAGAATGTGCTTATGTATAAAATTTTAGATTATTATTAAAATAAACACATGAAATTAAAAAAATATATCCTCAATAGAACTCCCATACCCTAATTGGGAAACACTGCTTTGGGAGCCTGGTTATAGAGCTAGATGAAGGATGGCAGGAGAAGAAAGATAATCAGCATGGTCGGGATATGGTCTATATCTCTGCCAGCTTTTCTCTCTCTCCCTCACTTAGACACAGCAGTCACTAGTGAATGCAAACAGCCCTGATTAAGTTTCCTTCTTTTCTTACAGAGGTTTTTATTAGGTAGCTTGGAATGGGAGAAACCATGTATTTTACAAGATGATTTATTATATGATATTTATTGACACAGATGGGGAAAGCAAACAAAATAGACTTTCATTCGTTCGTAAGAGAAGATAGTTATTTGCCCTAGGTCCTGCTTCATACTTGAATGGTACTCAAATGACTGTTGCTAATAAAAATTATTTTAAATTAGAACTTTGTATAAATTAGCATTTTGACCCAAAGTCATAGAGCACCCATTTCCTCATTAGTAAATATACTCCCCTCTTGGCAAGACTGTTGAATGTAGAAGAATGAGAAAGGGTTACATATGAAGGAAATGAAACCAGTATCCTTAGGAAATACCTGCACAACTATGTTCATTGCAGCATTATTCATAGTAGTCAAGATATTGGTACAACCTAAAAGAATGGATAAAGAATGTTACATGTATGTACAGGCACGCATGCGCACGCGCGCACACACACACACACACACACAGGAATATTAATAAGCCATAAAAAGGAGGGAAATTCTTCCATCATTTGTGACAACATGGATGAACCTGGAAGGCATTATGCTAGGTTAAATAAGTTAGACAAGGAAAGATAAATACTACATGGTATCACCTATATGTGTCATCTAAAAATCAAAACAAAACCAAACAAACAAAACCCCCTGCTGATTTCATAGAAACTAAAATAGAATGGTGGTTTCCAGGGGCTGTAGGGTTGATGAAATGGGAAGATATAGGTCAAAGGGTACAAACTTCTAGTTACAAGAATATGTTCCGAAGATCTAATGTACAGCATGATAGCTAGTTAATAACAGTTAATAACACAGTATTATATGCTTGAAAGTTGCTTAGAGTGGATCTTAAGCATTCTCACTATATGGAAAAACAAAAAAAGTATGTGAGGTGATGGATTCGTTAATTATCTTAATCTTGGTAATCATTCAACAATGTATATGTATATCAGATCATCACATTATCTACTTTAAATATATACATTTGTCATTCATTCCTCAATTAAGTTGGGGAAGAGAAAGAAAACTGCTTGCCTAATTTTTCTTTCTGAGGCAACATGAAAAATTACGAACTACAGTAATACTGGGTTTCTCTTTATCTGGCCAGTGGTGCCATCAGTTTTTGGTGAAGGAACACGTTGCCGGTAATCTACATTAGCTTCCATCCAGGCCACTCCAAAGGGACATAGAGTTTAAATAAAAATAATACACTTCGTATGAAATTACACCTTAAAAACAAGTCCTCTAGCTATACAATATAGCTATCACCATGTTGCTATATTTCTATATAGAAATTCTGGAGCTACTGTGGATATGGTAGAGCTGCTGACACATTGTTGACTCTCAAGAAAACCTAGCTGACTGGATTTGACATGGGGAGACCCCCCAGATGTAGCAAGCATTTCATGTTGCTAAAACAACTGGCCTTTTAGCAGACTGGTAGATTTCCATGTGGAGAAGTCTAGTACACATACGTGGGGAAAAGAGAGTTTAATAGACTCTGAAAGGAATTTGTACTGTACAAATGTGAAATAAACTGTTTGTAGTGTAAACATGATAAACATAAAAATGAATCTGTTTAAAGTGATTAGAGGTTCAAGGTTTAAGAGCTTCTCTTTAATGAAATGGCAGAAAATGTAAATGTCATTTATTTTCATTTAGATAAGATTTTATACTGACCTGAAGTCAGAATTAATAATCCCAGTCTTTCAAATGTCAGTTTTTACATTAGATTTTATACATGTATACAAAAGCATTCACTTAATGATTTTTCTGTTCAACTAGATTAAACATTTACCAAACAGTAACTGCACAGATTTGTGCAAGGTGCTATTGGGGAGACGAGGGTGAGTAAAGCATGAAGGCTGCAGATAAGATGAACACACATATCATCATGACACATTACTGCACTGCACAGTCTGTTTGAGAGTAATTCTAGTATAAGGAGCACAAAAAAATGCACATAGAAGGTGAGAAGTGTGTGTGTGTGTGTTGCGGGGGAGGTGATTGCTACACCCCAGGTGCTGGCAATACAGAATTAAAACAGAGACCATTCTTCGCCTTCATGGCACTTGCTGTCTTGTAACAGAAACAATTGCACAAGTAATTATGCAAAGATTTAATTAATTATGCATGCTCTAAGAACAACAAAGGAGAAACAGATGTCAGGAATGTATGAAACTAAGGTCCTAACCTGTCCTGCGTTTTCAACAGAAGCTTTCCTGAGGCGATGGGATTTGAACAGAGACCTTAAGGACGCTGGACGGAATTGGCAAGGAATTTGCTTCTGACATTGTTGAGGAGGCGGACCATAGGAAAGGAAACATTTTGGGCAATGGATACAGTGGACTTGGCAAGAGAAGTAGGGGTTCGCAGGACAGATCAAAGAGAGCCATCTGATTGTTTGGCTTGTGGGGTGGTTTGAAGGGGAGTAATGGGAAAAAGTATGGGAGAAGTTAGGGTCAGATTAGAGTATGGACTTGAACCCCTCTTAAATACTTATCAAGGTATGTGGCCTTTGTTTTGGAGGCTTTCAGGAAATATGGAAGTCACGTGAGCAGGGGATATAACCAAAAGCAGGACATGGGAAGAGTACTCTCTCAGGAACCCACACAGTGCATTTGTGCAAGGAAGAATCAAAGTCAGAGAAGGTGCAGTGGAGTCTGTTACTGGTCCAGAGAGCAGTCTGAAGAATAACTCTAGGGGGAAGATGGCAGGAGGGCTAGGCTTAGGTGGAAGGGTGATAAAACCAGCAAAAGTGACTTCAGGGCTTTGAATTTGGATGGTTCTTTGGTGCTAGTGTCAGAATTAGAGGACATACCAGAAAAGATAAATTTTTACTTAGACATGCATGTGATTTATGAACTTCATTCAGTAAATACTTATTTTTAAGGGAAGTAGTTTCATCTAATAGGTATAGATGGGATAGGCACATTTGTGTGACACATTTCCTTCAATACAAATACAGAAAGAAACTTTTTTTTTCTGTAAATGTGCTTATTTGAATGTAATATAAATTTTCTTAGTTTAGAAATCACATTTATTTTTAACTTTTCTCCTTTTTCTTCCCTTGTTAACACTGTGTGGTTTGATGAGGTAGGGAAGAAACGCATAAAAGGCTGCTTCTATTGTAATTCCTGCCACTTAGCCAGCATTCTAATGGCTATCAGCTGGGGAGAGGCTTGGCAGCTGATTTAATAGTGTGAGTCACAGGGCCAGGCTGGAACCAGGTAACTTGACTATCCCTTTAATGAGGCATGCTCATGCACATTTGCAGTGGATTCTTTTTTCTCTTTCCAGGAGCTTGATTTGTAACCCCAATCAATTTCTGAGTGTTTATCTAATAGATTTATAAAGAAGAAAAGATCAGCTAATCCCATTCCTGCCTAGAATAACCAGCTACATTGAAATAATTCCAGCTCTTAAAAAAATTTTTTTTTATATTTATACAACTTAACGAAGAATGGCTTGCTAGTCCACAATTGCTTTTTATTCGTTCATTCTTAGCAGTCTGATTATACTGCATTCTACTCTGCAGTATGGAAAGAGTCAACATCTTCACTCAACCTGCATTCACATTTTATCTTTAATAGAAGTTGCTTAGTGAATTGCCTTTTAGTTATTGGATGGGAGAATGCTTTGCTGGACAGTTCTAGGTCTTATCCTAAAGCTGGTCCAGAAAATAGATTTGATTCTGATCTTTTGGGGATGGGAGGAATGTTTTAAGGGGAGGAAAACTGGATATTTTCTCATTTCCAGCATTTTCTCTTTTCCCTTAGAAGAATACATCACCCTAGTTTTACCTTGGAGCAGCTTTTAGCTCACTCGGGGTGGATGTGTGAGACCAAACAATCAAAGATGCTCTCTTGGCTACTTAGGAGTGCATCTTCTTCTTTTATTTTTAAAACTTAAGTATGATTGTTACACAATGTTATACTAGTTTCAGGTGCAGAATAGTGATTTGACAAGTTGATACATGATGCTGTGTTTACCACAAATGTAGTTACCGTCTGTCCCATTACAATGCTGCTATCATATCACTGACTATATTCCATATGCCGTGCCCTTTGGTAGCATGATTTATCCGTTCTGTAACTGAAAGTCTGTATCTCCCACTCCCCTTCACTCATTTTGCCCACCTGGCACCATCAGTTTTTTCTGTGTGTTTGTCGGTTTGATTCTGCCTTTTGTTTTTTGTTCATCCTTTCTAAGATTCCACACATGAGTGAGGTCATAAGGTATTTGTCTCTTTCCATCTGGCTTATTTCACTTAGCATAATACCCTCTGGGTCCATTCATGTTGTTGCAAATGGCAGGATGTTGTCCTTTTTTATGACTGTATAATACCCCACATCTTCCTTATCCATTTGTGTATTGATGGAAAATCAGGTGAATTCTCCCAGATATCTAAGGAAGAGTTAATGCCTATCTCCCCAGACTATTCCAAAAAAATAGAAGAGGAAGGAAAGCTTCCAAATAAATTCTAAGAGATGAATGTTACCCTGATACCAAAACTAAAAAAGACCTTGAGGAAAGAAAACTATAGACCAATATCCCTGGTTAACATAGATGCCAAAATTCTCAAGAAAATATTAACCACATTCAACACTACATTAGAAGGGTCATTCACCATGATCAAGTGAGATTTAGTTCAGAGATGCAAGGATGGTTCAATATTTACATATCAAACATCACATCAGTAAAATGAAGGGTGAAAATCATTTCATCTTAACAGAAGCAAAAAAAGCATTTGGCAAAAATCAACATCCATTGAAGATAAAGATTCTCATCAAGGTGTTGTTAGAGAGAAGATACCTCAACATAATAAAGGCCATATATGACAAATCCGTAGCTAACATCATACTTGGTGAAAAACAAAGCTTTCCCTCTAATTTGAGAAACAAGACAGGGAAAGCATCTTTTGAATCTTTTGCAGAAAAAAATACAACTGTTGTAATTAATTGGAGTTCTTGGGTCTGTTTTATACTCACAATAAACCTGCTTTTAAATTGAGACTTCCTTTCTTTCATGTGTTGACAGCAGTAGAAAGACTTAAACCAGCTGAATAACCTAAAGCATACATTTTTATATTTCCATTTTGAAGGTGACATGGATGAAATAATGTATTATTTGAAAAGAATAGGAGAAAGGTAAATAGAAAAAAAAATGTTCAGTCCTTACTATGCATGAACTTGAACCTGTATTTCTCCACTTCCCTCTGTGGTATTTATTTGCTTTCTCTGTAAACTCAGTGTAATGATCATGCTTCACTTGATTGAAGATACACCTTTATGAAAATTTACTTTAAAGGCAACATTTGACAGACATAGAGTTGTCCCTCCATAAAAATTCTTCCAACACTCCTGATGATAACATTTTATAAAAGGAGAAGTTCAAAATATGAAATGTTAAGGAGAATTTCCACAGACTGGAAAGATCTTTTGGCAAAAAGCATATTATCATTAAGTGATTTTCAGTGATCTACAGTTGGATTGGGACTTGGGTAAAAATAAAATGATATGTTCAGTCTAGTAAGGATGACGAGGATAAGTGTAAACTCCATGTATTTCCAAGCATTAGATTTTGGCTTATTTTTCTCTGTGCATTATGGTAAGGGAATGGATTTTATTTTACTCTTGGATATTCCATAAGAAAATGTATTTCTCTAAAATGTAGGCAGAGTGTTTTGAAAGAATATGCTCAATTTGTTTTACTGTATACTAGTGATGTAAAACTCTGCAGCTTTGTCAGTATTTTTATTTTATCAAAATTCCCTTTCTATCTGATGGCTTATAATCTTAAACACTTTAAAAATATGTAATCCAGGGTGAAAGACTTGAAATTGTTAGATCTAAACCTTTGTTTGCATTGTAAATATCCCGAGGGAAACTGCACAGGGAAGGATGTTTGTAGTGTGTCCTACAATGCCATGTATTGTGCTCTCATGGTCAGAATATTTCATAAATCCTTTCTTGTGTGATCAGAAAGATCAAAATAGAAAATCTCCTTGAAAGCTAGTTTAAAATTTCCTTATCACATTTTAAAATTGGTGTACTCTAGTATAATTCAAATAAAAAGATATAGAAAGGTTTTTGTTTTTATGTATTTCATTGGTGCATCTTAGTCCTGAGATTATTTTTCTACTCTGCAATTAGAAAATGGCATGGCAAGCATTCTTTATGAAGACAGATTTCACTAGGTCTTGCTAGGCAATAGATGAAAAATAATGTTATTTTTTGAAAGAGTATGTAGTCACAACTAAATAATAGTCAAGGTTAATATCCACAGAGTAAATATCCACAGGTATATCAAGTGCTCATAAATGTAAGACATTTGCTGCTTTGAAAGT
Source organism: Mustela nivalis (assembly GCF_964662115.1). NCBI lineage: Eukaryota > Metazoa > Chordata > Mammalia > Carnivora > Mustelidae > Mustela > Mustela nivalis. Next base: position 41,543,123 of record NC_139022.1, on the reverse strand, counting down.
TTACTGACTTTTTATAATCTCTCTCAAAAAGGAAGCCTTAGTCTGAGGAGATGTTGTTTTCCCGCTGTGTGCACATAATTAGCAGTGATGGGAATTAGACAAGCACATGTAGTGCAAGCCCATCTTTGCTTTAAGTTGTGTTTGTCAAGTGGGGATATAAAATGAAATGTGCTGTTAATGCTTCAGTACATTATGGACATATGGCAGGCTTTTAGCAAAGTGGTATCCTGGGAGGATATTTGCTTATTTTTCCTACTTGGCATTGAGACTCCAGCACCCTCTATCTCCTAATGTCTAAGAGAGGGTACTAAGAAAAGTAAGTGAGTGAATTTATGACTTAACAGAGGATCCCCATTCGTCATAAATTAAGTCCATTATGAACCTTCGTAATTAAAGGTTATTTAATGTATTTTCAATTTGTTGTGTTCTTAGATTCTGTCCTGAATTTTTTATAGAAAAGACTGTAATCTCAAAAATAAGAACTGTATTTCAGAAAGTTCAGGGATTGCTAAATGGAGAAGAGCATGTGACTGAAAGTTTTTGAGTTCAACAGTGTTGTAATATTATATTATTTAATCTCTACCCTATACTGTTGAGGCAGGAATTATTCCCAGTTGGTAAACAAGGAAGCAAGATGGTTTTATACCTTGCCAGTAATCACAAAACTATGGCAAAGTTGTGACTGAACTCCAAATCTGTGGAACTCACTCTCAGAGCTCAGAGTCCTTCATTCACCCTTACCTTCTGTATCTTCTGCTCTAGACGGATGAGGCTAAGGGTCTATTAACTGTACACCGCGATGCCCCCATCCTGCTACAAAATACTCTTCGTGTGAAAAATCACACCCTCTGATTATATAGTTGTTAATAGACTTCCATGTTAACCTAAAATCCAGTGAGAATCTTGGATCTGGCTCAGTATTCTCCAACTATTCTATTATTCTGTGTGATTTCAGTGTCTGTGTGCCTAATCCATCCAACTTCTGTCCTTCAGGTATTTCATATTCCTCAACATCAGTATCTTTTAATATTCTCTGCACTTCAGTATACTAATACTCTTGGACATCAATCACCCAGAACTTCTCTATTTCTGATATGTTAAATGCCAATAGAATCACAGCAGAGATGCTAGTTACCTATCTCACCATTTTTTCTCCCTTCACCTTAAGGATAGAACCCACGATTTGTGGTAAGCATGACTTTCTAGAAAAAAATACCATACTTTCCAACTTTGTTTACAAAGAGTCTTAGCCAGATGACTAAGTTCATCAACAGATGAAAGCAAAACTTAGAGTAACACAGTCCATAAAGGGAGTTGGGGAAGGGGGAGTACCCTGTTTCCTCTTTCTAGCCGCCTTGACAGCAAATGTGATTCCTGGAGCTCCAGTTGCTTCTTTGGACCATGAGAATTAAAGTATGAGCTTAAAATCATGTAAGGGCAAAATAAAAGAAGACTGGCTCCCTGATTCTGTGGAGTGCTGTGCCAGACCAGACTATTTATTTCTAGATATCCTTTAAATGAGAGAGAGGAAAACTTCTATTTTGTTTCAGCTAGTATTATTTCCTGAAATTCCAACAAAACCAAACCTGATATGTTTACTTTCAGGTACATTATTGAGGTATTCATTATTTCACATTTTAACATTCCTCTGCTAGTCAGGCCAGCAGCAAGATTAGCCACATGAACAACTCTTCCGCCAGTACAGTAACTACCACTTATAAGAAAAGTCCAAGACTACCATCCCAGCCTTTATCTCTCAATCAGAGACTACATGGCTTTTCTTGAGTATGCCATATATTTGCATGTATTTTTCCTTGGTCTACAATGTTAGGCTACCCTTGACTCTATGGAAAATCCTGGTCTCTTAAATATCATATCTTTGATTATATCTTTCTTGAATAGTAACCTGCTAACCCAGAGTCATTTTCAGGAAGATTCTTAGTTGAACTATTGCAGGACACTCAGTTGTTTATATTATCAGGCTTACTGATTTTAAAAATTTATTTTTTTTTATTATTATTTTTTTTAATGTGAACCAGTCTAACATTCCTAATGTATTTGTTGAATTCCCAAGGTATTTGTTGAATAGCCTGGGAGTTTAACTGATGCTAATGTGAGAGAAGTATATGTATCTTTCAGGATTCTTAGAATTCCAGTTTTAGGATAATGTTAACAGATCTTTCACATATAATGTTCAGTATTTCTGTTTTAATCTGACAGACATTTTTTTGTCCTTATTCTCTAAGGAACTGAAACATTGCCAGTGGCCTACTGAGATATGACTGCCAACTTCAAAAGTGTATATGTCCATCCTTTATTTCAATTTTATTATTTATAATGTCAGGTAATTCCTATCTAGTTGGAAGGAAAAATACTTCATTTATTTTTAAGTTAATTTTGTGTGACATTAGAATATACAACATAGTATTCATGAAGACAAGATTCTCGCCAGAAGTATTTATTTCCCAATATTTATGAAACCTCTGGCTTAAACAACTGTGAAACAAGATTGGGGCAGTCTTTGCTAACTATGTTCAACTCTCTACAGCTTTGCTATGTATGATTCTATATCAGAATACGTAGTGCATCAACAAATGGTATAAAGAAGGAAATTCTGCCTGGGTTTTCAAATTTTCTACAGAACCTTAGAAAATTTGGCAGTGATTAGATTTCTGAGATGTTCAACCAAATGTATTAGACAGTAGACTTGTTTTACAATATTTTCTATTTTATTTGTTTTTCTTGGTTTTCCTCTTAGGATGATTATTAATAGGTGGTTATGCCTACTACAGACTATAGAATATTTTTTTGGATAAGATGTGATATCATTAGTTTTCACTAAAGATTGGCAAATACAGAGTACTTTAATACCTAGAAATGTTAGTATTGAACAAAATATGCTTAGATCACAGTTTTACAGGTGAGAAATATGAAGTCATAGGAGGTTATTGAGTTGCTTGAGGTCACATTTATTGCTACTGTCAAAGATGGCTGTGAAATCCAGATCTTTTTGATTCCTTATACTACTCATACTAATTAAAAAATCCTATAAAAGAAAATTAAATGGCGCTATGGATGAGTATTGAGGAGGATGACCATGAAGGAGTAGATAATATTGGGTTGCATTGAGACTTAGCCAAAACCAATGAAGGTATGAATAAAAAAATCTTGGGGCACCTGGATGGCTCAGTCAGTTAAGCATCTGCCTTTGGTTCAAGTCATGATCTTAGGGTGCTTGGATCAAGCCCCACATTGGGCTCCCTGCTCAGTGGAGATCATGCTTCTCTCCCTCCTTCTCACTTGTGCTCTCTCTTACTATGTCTGTATCTCTCAAATAAATCAAAAAGTACTTTCAAAAAAAGGGAAAAAAATTTCTTACTAATATGTGTAAGTTGCCATTTTTTTCCTTTAGAAATAATTTCACATAGACTAGTTTTCTAATCACATTTATTTGTTTTAAATAAACTTATATACAGTGGAAAAAAGACAGTCTCATTAATAAATGGTGCTGAGAAAATTGGAAATTTTAAAAAGACAGTCTTATTTTAAATGGTGCTGAGAAAATTCTACACAGCTATGTGTAGAAGAATGAAACTTGACAATTCTGTTACACCATACATAAAGATAAATTCAAAATGGATAAAAGACCTCAATGTGAGGCAGGAATCTATCAAAATCCTAAGGAGAACATAGGCAGTAACCTTTTAAACATTGGCCGCAACAAATTCTTTCAAGATATGTCTCCAAAGGCAAAGGAAACAAAAGCAAAAATGAACTTTTGGGACTTCATCAAGATCAAAAGCTTCTGCACAGCAAAGGAAACAGTCAACAAAACAAAGAGGCAACCCATGGAATGGGAGAAAATATTTGCAAATGACAGTACAGACAATGTACTGATACATTGATATCCAGGATCTATAAAGAACTCTTCAAACTCAACACACACAAAACAGACAATCATATAAAAAAATGGGCCAAAGATATGAACAGACACTTCTCCAATGAAGACATACAAATGGCTATCAGACACATGAAAAAATGTTCATCATCACTAAAACCCTCTTGCACTGTTGGTGGGAATGCAAGTTATTACAGCCACTTTGGAAAACAGTGTGAAGATTCCTCAAGAAATTAAAAATAGAGTTTCCCTATGATCGTGCAATTGCACTATTGGGTATTTACCCCAAAGATACAGATGTAGTGAAAAGAAGGGCCATCTGTACCCCAATGTTTATAGCAGCAATGGCCACGGTCACCAAACTGTGGAAAGAACCAAGATGCCCTTCAACAGAAGAATGCATAAGGAAAATATGGTCCATATACAATATGGAGTATTATGCCTCCATCAGAAAGGATGAATACCAACTTTTGTAACAACATGGACGGGATTGAAGGAGATTATGCTGAGTGAAGTAACTCAAGCAGAAAGAGTCAATTATATGGTTTCACTTACTTGTGGAGCATAAGGAATAACACAAGGACACAGGAAGATGGAGAAGAAAAGTGCATTGGGGGAAATCGGAAGGGGAGACAAACTATGAGAGACTATGGACTCTGAGAAACACACTTGGAGGTTTCGGAGGGGGTGGTGGGGGTTGGGTGAGCCAGGTGGTGGGTATTTTGGAGGGCATGTATTGCATGGAGCACTGGGTGTGGTGCATAAACAATTTTGGAACACTGAAAAAAATTAAATTAAAAAAATAGTTTCACTTATTTGTGGAGCATAACAAATAGCATGGAGGACAAGGGGAGTTAGAGAGGAGAAGGGAGTTGAGTTAAATTGGAAGGGGAGGTGAACCACGAGAGACTATGGACTCTGAAAAACAATCTGAGGGTTTTGAAGGGGCGGGGAATGGGAGGTTGGGGGAACCAGGTGGTGGGTATTGGAGAGGGCACGGATTGCATGGAGCACTGGGTGTGGTGCAATAACAATGAATACTGTTACACTGAAAATAAATTTTAAAAAAGTAAAAAAAAAAAAAAAGTAAAAAAAAAGTTTTTGATTTACAGAAAAATTGCAAAGATAGTACAGAGAAAGTCCATAGTCCACACATGCAGTTTCCCCTATTATTAGCATCTTACATTAGTATGGAATGCTTGTAACAATTAATGAACCAATACTGATTTATTATCAATAATTAAAGTTCATACTTTATTCAGGTTTTCTTAATCTTTATCTAACATCTTTCTGCTGATTCAAGATAACATTACATTGTCATATATTCTTTTTTTTTTTTAAAGATTGTATTTATTTTACACAGAGAGAGAGAGAGAGAGATCATAAGTAGGTAGAGAGGCAGGCAGAGAGAGAGAGGGGGAAGCAGGCTCCCTGCTGAGCAGAGAGCCCAATTCGGGACTGGATCCCAGAACCCTGGGATAATGACCTGAGCCGAAGGCAGAGGCTTAGCCCTCTGAGCCACCCAGGGGCCCCTATTCTTAATCTCTTTTTTACTGACAGTTTCTTAAGACTTTTCTTGGTTTTGATGACCTTGACACTTTTGAGGCGTACTGGTCAGGCATTTTATTAAAGGTTCATGATTGGGATTTCTTTGATGTTTTTCTCATCAACCCAGGCTTGTGAATTTTTGGTAGGAAAATTGCAAAGGTAGAGTGCAGTTCTCACCAGATTGTAGTAAGGGTTCATACTGTCAACATGATTTATCATTATTGATGTTAACCTTGATCATCTAACTGAGGAAGTATTTCTCAGGTGTCTTCAATGTGAAGTTCCTCTCCCACCTCCACTCCTTCTCGTACTGAACTTTTTTTTTTTTTTAATTTAAATTCAGATAGCCAATTTAGTACATCATTAGTTTCAGATGTAGTGTTCAGTACTTTATCAGTACTTTATCAGTTGCATATAACACCCAGCGCTCATCACATCATGTGTGCTCCTTAATGCTCATCAGCCAATTACCCCATCTCCCAACCCACGTCCCCTCCAGCAGCCCTCAGTTTGTTTCCTGTAGTTAAAGCTTCTCATGGTTTTTCTCCCTCTCTGATGACTTCCCATTCAGTTTTCCCTCAATTCCCGTATACAGACTGAACTTTCTGGAAGCACATCAGAATGTACAGTTCACACTGAAGGAGTGGGGAGTTATAGTCTATCTCCTTGAGGGCAGAGCATCTACTGAAATTATTTGGAATTTTTTGTATAGGATGTTTGTTTATTCTGTCCTGCTTATTTTTAAAAATAATGTATTTATATCACATGAATTCAAGGATATTCATTTTATGCATTTGATTATAATACAACAATACTTTGTTTATTTGATTGTTTGAATACTTCAACTTTGGCCACTGGGAGTTCTTTTAGGTGGCTCTTATGTCCCTTTGACATATCCCTATCAGATGGGTTTTCTTGAGTACTTCCTTACACAGCTATGTTGTATAACCGCCAACATGTAAAGTGACTTTAAAGTGATTCAACTAATTTCCATGGTCAATATTTAGGAATATAATTACTTCATAGCCATAATACTATGAAGTAATTGCATTCTTACTGGCTGCAAAGTTAATTCAAGAAGGAGCTGAATTAATTAGATCCAAGTCTAAATGAGACTAAAAAAATGTTTAAAGATAGCCACAAAAGCATTATAATCTTTATAAAATAATTTTCTTAAAATTTAGGTATATAACATATTCAGTAAAGTATACAAATCATGAGCATATAGTTCAAAGGATATTTACTAAGTGAACATACCTATTTCACTACCCCTCAGATCAAGCTAAAGAAAGTGAACACCCCAGAAGGTCTTGTCCTCATTCCTGTACCTCTTAAAGGTAACAACTTCCTTGACTTATAGCACATAGATTAGTTTTTCCTGATTTATATTAGTTTTCCTGATTTCATTTATATAAATGAAATTGCATAATGTGATTAGAGTAAAATAAGATTAAAATTAAAATTAGAGTAAAATTGCTGAGTCGTAGGATGTGTATATTTTCTGTTTTAGTCTATATCAACAAAGAATTTTCCAAAGTGATTGTCACTGACACTTAGTATGTACATACTTGGATATGGAATGGTAAATCACTGTGGTTTTAATTTCCATTTGCCTGAGGAGTAATGAAGGCTGAGTGTCTTTTCTTGGATATCATATTGTGTGAAGTGTTTCTTCATGTCTTTGCCCATTAAAAATGAGTTGTCCTTTTCCAATTGATTATTAAAATTCTTTTTTATAGTTTGTACATTAATCTATCATTTTGAGCTCTAGGGAAGCAGGTAGGAGGTTTATTTAGGAGTAACACCTTGTAAAGTCTTGGCATTAGCTGGTGACCTCACCAAGAATGTAGCCTGGGCTGTTACAGTGATGTACATGGGTCATGTAACATGACTCAGTCAATGTCATCCTGAAAATAGAGTGACCTTGTCTCAAAAGATGGAGGTGTTAATACCTGGAGGCTGTCTGCTAACCACACTCTTAGTAATTGGATGAGCCTTTCTTGAAGAGGATACACATCTTTGCATATGTTACAGAATCCTTCTGTAGTTATATATATCTTGTAAATATCTTCTTAGTGGCTTGTATTTTCACACTTTTAATGGTATTTGATGAACATGGGTTCCTATTTAATATTAAAATTTTTATCCATGCTAGTTCTGAGTTCTGGTAAAAACTATCTCTCCTAAGTTAATGAAGGTATTCTCTTAATGTTACTAGAAGTGTTATTGCTGTGTCTTCTAACTTTAAATCTCTACACCATGTAGAATTGATTTTGGTCAATAGAGAAAAGTAGGGGTGGGATTTTCTGGCTGTCTTTTCCCTTCCTGCCTCCATCTATCTTCTTCCCTCTATTTCTTTCCCTCTCTCTCTCTCATCTGTCTGTCTATAGGCATAGACATAGATATGTAGATACAAGTAGGCATCAGTTAACCCAGTAGCATTTATTGAAAGGTCATCCTTTTCTACTGCTCCGAAGTGGCATCTTTGTTGTACATTAAGGGTCATAAATGTCTAGACTTATTTCTGAACATTTTTTCTATTACTTTGTTTATCTCTTGCTGAAATATCCAACTGACTTAATTACAGCACCTTGAGAACTAATCTTATCTAGTGATATCATTCTGTGTTGTTTCTTCAGAATTTTCTGCCAGCCTTCCTCAACTGATGTTTTTCATCTGAATAGAGAATATAAAAAAAAATTATTTAAGTGATAATTTTTCTCAATTATTCCAAGTATAGTACCATTCTTAATGCATAGGAAAGCAGTTAAATCATAAATTGGAAATTTTAGGTCATTAGGGTTCAATCCTATCCTGGAATGCTGGTTGAGAAATCCTGGAGAGCTACTTTAGGTTCTTTGCTTTTTAATATAGAATTTAAAATAAGCTTGTCAATTTCCACCCAAAAAATTATTGGGAGTTTTATGGGGACAAAATTTAATCTATACCTCAATTTGGAGCAAATAAAAGTCTTTATGATATAAGTTTAAATCCAGTAATATGTTATCTTACTCCATTTATTTAGTTTTTCCTTAATTTTTCTCACTAATATTTTAATGTGTGACCTATTTTTTAAAATATTTTATTTATTTATATGACAGAGAGATCACAAATGGGCAGGGGGGCAGGCAGAGAGAGAGGAGGAAGCAGGTTCCCCACTGAGCAGAGAGCCGTATGTAGGACTTGATCCCAGGACCCTGGGAATGGTCCGAAGGCAGAGCCGAAGGCAGAGACTTGACCCACTGAGCCACCCAGGCACCCGTTTCTCACTAATATTTTATAGAGATCTGGCACATCTTTTGTTAGAGTTGTTCCTGGATATTTGTTATTTTTGATGCTATAGTAAAAGTAACATTTAATTTTTTTTCAATTGACATAATCCACAGCCATGATAGATGTACATATTAATTTTAGTAGTTGTTCTGTGAAGTCTTTTAGATTTTCTATGTGTACAGGCATCTTGGATATATCTGTGTGTAACTGCAGATTTATTTACTCCTTTTTTAGTCATTTATCTTTCTTTTAATGTTGCACCATCAAGATCTTTACTACAAGCTAGGAAGAGCTAATAATCACACTTCTTCCCAATTTCATATGGGAGAGTTTTCAATATTTCCCCTTTAAGTACACACAGATTTTTAGAAAAGATTCTTCTTGGGGCACCTAGGTGGTTCCTGCCTTTGGCTCAGGTCATGATCTCAGGGTCCTGGGATCTAGTCCCAAATCTGGCTCTCTGCTCAGTGGGGAGCCTGCTTCCCCCTCTCTCTCTGCCTACTTGTGATCTCTCTCTCTCTCAGTCAAATAAATAAATAAAATCTTTTTTAAAAAGGTGATTCTCCTTACTATATTGTCTCATTCTTCTTAATTTTATTAATTTTTTTACACAGAGGGATATTAAATTAGGATGATCATGTGATTTTTTCCCCTTAAAATGTTAATGTTACGAAAAACATTGATTTTTGAGAGTTAAAATATTAAACTTGCATTCCTGAAATAAATGCAACATTGTCGGGATTTATTTTCCCATTTTGAATCTTGCTGTGTTCGGTTTGCTAATACACTCTTTAAGAATATATTTGTAGGGGGAGGAGTCAAGATGGCGGAGAAGTAGCAAGCTGAGACTGCTTCAGCTAGCCGGAGATCAGCTAGATAGCTTATCTAAAGATTGCAAACACCTGAATATCCATCGGCAGATCGAAGAGAAGAAGAACAGCAATTCTGGAAACAGAAAAACAACCACTTTCTGAAAGGTAGGACCGGCGGAGAAGTGAATCCAAAGCGACGGGAAGATAGACCCCGGGGGGAGGGGCTGGCTCCCGGCAAGCAGCGGAGCAACCGCGCACAAAATCAGGACTTTTAAAAGTCTGTTCCGCTGAGGGACATCGCTCCAGAGGCTAAACCAGGGCGAAGCCCACGCGGGGTTAGCGTGGCCTCAGGTCCCACAGGGTCACAGAAGGATCGGGGGTGTCTGAGTGTCACAGAGCTTGCGGGTATTGGAACGGGAAAGCTGGCTGCAGAGACAGAGCCGACAGTAAGCTCGCAGCTCGGGGTGACCTTGAGCTCAGTGAGCTCGGAGCGCGGCCGGAGGTCAGGCAGACGGGAGTGACTGGGCGCTGTTCTCTGAGGGCGCCCTGAGGAGTGCGGCCCTGGGCTCTCGGCTCCTCCGGGCCGGAGACAAGGAGGCCGCCATTTGTATTCCCGTCCTCCGGAACTCTACGGAAAGCGCTCAGGGAACAAAAGCTCCTGAAAGCAAACCCGAGCGGATTACTCACCCCGGCCCGGGTAAGGGCGGTGTAATTCCGCCTGGGGCAAAGACACTTGAGAATCACTACAACAGGCCCCTCCCCCAGAAGATCAACAAGAAATCCAGCCGAGACCAAGTTCACCTAGGAGTGCGGTTTCAATACCAAGGAGAGCAGCAGAATTCCAGAGGAGGAGAAAGCCAAGCACGGAACTCAGGGCTTTTTTCCTGTGATTTTTTTTAGTCTTGCAGTTAATTTAATTTTTTCTTTTTCATTTTTTTTTTTTTTTCTTCTCGCCTTCGGGTAAATTTTTTTTTTTTTTAACTGTTACCTTTTTCTTTTTTAACGATTTTTTACTAGTTTATCTAATATATATATTTTTTCTTTTTTACATTTTTCTCAGGTGTTTTCTTTTTTAAAAATTTTTTTCTTTTCTTTTTTTTTTTTTTTCTTTTTTCTTTTCTTTGTTCTTTTTTTTTTCTTTCTTCCTTTTTGAACCTTTTTTTATCCCCTTTCTCCCCACTCACGATTTTGGATCTCTTCTAATTTGGTTAAAGCATATTTTCCTGGGGTTGTTGCCACCCTTTTAGTATTTTACTTGCCCCTTCATTTACTCTTATCTGGCCAAAATGACAAGACGTAAAAATTCAACACAAAAAAAAGAACAAGAGGCAGTACCGAAGGCTAGGGACCTAATCAATACAGACATCGGTAATATGTCAGATCTAGAGTTCAGAATGACAATTCTCAAGGTTCTAGCCGGGCTCGAAAAAGGCATGGAAGATATTAGAGAAACCCTCTCGAGAGATATAAAAGCCCTTTCTGGAGAAATAAAAGAACTAAAATCTAACCAAGTTGAAATCAAAAAAGCTATTAATGAGGTGCAAACAAAAATGGAGGCTCTAACTGCTAGGATAAATGAGGCAGAAGAAAGAATTAGTGATATAGAAGACCAAATGACAGAGAATAAAGAAGCTGAGCAAAAGAGGGACAAACAGCTACTGGACCACGAGGGGAGAATTCGAGAGATAAGTGACACCATAAGACGAAACAACATTAGAATAATTGGGATTCCAGAAGAAGAAGAAAGAGAGAGGGGAGCAGAAGGTATACTGGAGAGAATTATTGGGGAGAATTTCCCCAATATGGCAAAGGGAACAAGCATCAAAATTCAGGAGGTTCAGAGAACGCCCCTCAAAATCAATAAGAATAGGCCCACACCCCATCACCTAATAGTAAAATTTACAAGTCTCAGTGACAAAGAGAAAATCCTGAAAGCAGCCCGGGGAAAGAAGTCTGTAACATACAATGGTAAAAATATTAGATTGGCAGCTGACTTATCCACAGAGACCTGGCAGGCCAGAAAGAGCTGGCATGATATTTTTAGAGCACTAAACGAGAAAAAAATGCAGCCCAGAATACTATATCCAGCTAGGCTATCATTGAAAATAGAAGGAGAGATTAAAAGCTTCCAGGACAAACAACAACTGAAAGAATTTGCAAATACCAAACCAGCTCTACAGGAAATCTTGAAAGGGGTCCTCTAAGCAAAGAGAGAGCCTACAAGTGGTAGATCAGAAAGGAACAGAGACCATATACAGTAACAGTCACCTTACAGGCAATACAATGGCACTAAATTCATATCTCTCAATAGTTACCCTGAATGTTAATGGGCTAAATGCCCCTGTCAAAAGACACAGGGTATCAGAATGGATAAAAAAACAAAACCCATCTATATGTTGCCTCCAAGAAACTCATTTTAAGCCCGAAGACACCTCCAGATTTAAAGTGAGGGGGTGGAAAAGAATTTACCATGCTAATGGACATCAGAAGAAAGCAGGAGTGGCAATCCTTATATCAGATCAATTAGATTTTAAGCCAAAGACTATAATAAGAGATGAGGAAGGACACTATATCATACTCAAAGGGTCTCTCCAACAAGAAGATTTAACAATTTTAAATATCTATGCCCCCAACGTGGGAGCAGCCAACTATATAAACCAATTAATAACAAAATCAAAGAAACACATCAACAATAATACAATAATAGTAGGGGACTTTAACACTCCCCTCACTGAAATGGACAGGTCATCCAAGCAAAAGATCAGCAAGGAAATAAAGGCCTTAAACGACACACTGGACCAGATGGACATCACAGATATATTCAGAAAATTTATCCCAAAGCAACAGAATACACATTCTTCTCTAGTGCACATGGAACATTCTCCAGAATAGATCACATCCTCGGTCCTAAATCAGGACTCAACCGGTATCAAAAGATTGGGATCATTCCCTGCATATTTTCAGACCACAATGCTCTAAAGCTAGAACTCAACCACAAAAGGAAGTTTGGAAAGAACCCAAATACATGGAGACTAAACAGTATCCTTCTAAAGAATGAATGGGTCAACCGGGAAATTAAAGAAGAATTGAAAAAAATCATGGAAACAAATGATAATGAAAATACAACAGTTCAAAATCTGTGGGACACAACAAAGGCAGTCCTGAGTGGAAAATATATAGCGGTACAAGCCTTTCTCAAGAAACAAGAAAGGTCTCAGGTACACAACCTAACCCTACACCTAAAGGAGCTGGAGAAAGAACAAGAAAGAAACCCTAAGCCCAGCAGGAGAAGAGAAATCATAAAGATCAGAGCAGAAATCAATGAAATAGAAACCAAAAAAACAATAGAACAAATCAACGAAAGTAGGAGCTGGTTCTTTGAAAGAATTAATAAAATTGATAAACCCCTGGCCCGACTTATCAAAAAGAAAAGAGAAAGGACCCAAATAAATAAAATCATGAATGAAAGAGGAGAGATCACAACTAACACCAAAGAAATACAAACTATTATAAGAACATACTATGAGCAACTCTACGCCAATAAATTTGACAATCTGGAAGAAATGGATGCATTCCTAGAAACATATAAACTACCACAACTGACCCAGGAAGAAATAGAAAGCCTGAACAGACCCATAACCAGTAAGGAGATTGAAACAGTCATTAAAAATCTCCAAACAAACAAAAGCCCAGGGCCAGACGGCTTCCCGGGGGAATTCTACCAAACATTTAAAGAAGAACTAATTCCTATTCTCCTGAAACTGTTCCAAAAAATAGAAATGGAAGGAAAACTTCCAAACTCATTTTATGAGGCCAGCATCACCTTGATCCCAAAACCAGACAAGGATCCCACCAAAAAAGAGAGCTATAGACCGATATCCTTGATGAACACAGATGCGAAAATACTCAACAAAATACTAGCCAATAGGATTCAACAGTACATTAAAAAGATTATTCACCACGACCAAGTGGGATTTATTCCAGGGCTGCAAGGTTGGTTCAACATCCGCAAATCAGTCAATGTGATAGAACACATCAATAAAAGAAAGAACAAGAACCATATGATACTCTCAATAGATGCTGAAAAAGCATTTGACAAAGTACAGCCTCCCTTCCTGATCAAAACTCTTCAAAGTGTAGGGATAGAGGGCACATACCTCAATATCATCAAAGCCATCTATGAAAAACCCACCGCAAATATCATTCTCAATGGAGAAAAACTGAAAGCTTTTCCACTAAGGTCAGGAACACGGCAGGGATGTCCATTATCACCACTGCTATTCAACATAGTGCTAGAGGTCCTAGCCTCAGCAATCAGACAACAAAAGGAAATTAAAGGCATCCAAATCGGCAAAGAAGAAGTCAAATTATCACTCTTCGCAGATGATATGATACTATATGTGGAAAACCCAAAAGACTCCACGCCAAAACTGCTAGAACTTATACAGAAATTCAGTAAAGTGTCAGGATATAAAATCAATGCACAGAAATCAGTTGCATTTCTCTACACCAACAGCAAGACAGAAGAAAGAGATATTAAGGAGTCAATCCCATTTACAATTGCATCCAAAACCATAAGATACCTAGGAATAAACCTAACCAAAGAGACACAGAATCTATACTCAGAAAACTATAAAGTACTCATGAAAGAAATTGAGGAAGACACAAAGAAATGGAAAAATGTTCCATGCTCCTGGATTGGAAGAATAAATATTGTGAAAATGTCTATGCTACCTAAAGCAATCTATACATTTAATGCAATTCCTATCAAAGTACCATCCATCTTTTTCAAAGAAATGGAACAAATAATGCTAAAATTTATATGGAACCAGAAAAGACCTCGAATAGCCAAAGGGATATTGAAAAAGAAAGCCAAAGTTGGTGGCATCACAATTCCGGACTTCAAGCTCTATTACAAAGCTGTCATCATCAAGACAGCATGGTACTGGCACAAAAACAGACACATAGATCAATGGAACAGAATAGAGAGCCCAGAAATAGACCCTCAAATCTATGGTCAACTCATCTTCGACAAAGCAGGAAAGAATGTCCAATGGAAAAAAGACAGCCTCTTCAATAAATGGTGCTGGGAAAACTGGACAGCCACATGTAGAAAAATGAAATTGGACCATTTCCTTACACCACACACAAAAATAGACTCAAAATGGATGAAGGACCTCAATGTGCGAAAGGAATCCATCAAAATCCTTGAGGAGAACACAGGCAGCAACCTCTTCGACCTCTGCCGCAGCAACATCTTCCTAGGAACAACGCAAAATGCAAGGGAAGCAAGGGAAAAAATGAACTATTGGGATTTTATCAAGATCAAAAGCTTTTGCACAGCAAAGGAAACAGTTAACAAAATCAAAAGACAACTGACAGAATGGGAGAAGATATTTCCAAACGACATATCAGATAAAGGACTAGTGTCCAGAATCTATAAAGAACTTAGCAAACTCAACACCCAAAGAACAAATAATCCAATCAAGAAATGGGCAGAGGACATGAACAGACATTTCTGCAAAGAAGACATCCAGATGGCCAACAGACACATGAAAAAGTGCTCCATATCACTCGGCATCAGGGAAATACAAATCAAAACCACAATGAGATATCACCTCACACCAGTCAGAATGGCTAAAATTAACAAGTCAGGAAATGACAGATGCTGGCGAGGATGTGGAGAAAGGGGAACCCTCCTACACTGTTGGTGGGAATGCAAGCTGGTGCAGCCACTCTGGAAAACAGCATGGAGGTTCCTCAGAATGTTGAAAATAGAACTGCCCTATGACCCAGCAATTGCACTATTGGGTATTTACCCTAAAGATACAAATGTAGTGATCCAAAGGGGCACATGCACCCGAATGTTTATAGCAGCAATGTCCACAATAGCCAAACTATGGAAAGAACCTAGATGTCCATCAACAGATGAATGGATCAAGAAGATGTGGTATATATACACAATGGAATACTATGCAGCCATCAAAAGAAATGAAATCTTGCCATTTGTGACAACATGGATGGAACTAGAGCGAATCATGCTTAGCGAAATAAGTCAAGCAGAGAAAGACAACTATCATATGATCTCCCTGATATGAGGAAGTGGTGATGCAACATGGAGGCTTAAGTGGGTAGGAGAAGAATAAATGAAACAAGATGGGATTGGGAGGGAGACAAACCATAAGTGACTCTTAATCTCACAAAACAAACTGAGGGTTGCTGGGGGGAGGGGGTTTGGGAGAAGAGGGTGGGATTATGGACATTGGGGAGGGTATGTGCTTTGGTGAGTGCTGTGAAGTGTGTAAACCTGGTGATTCACAGACCTGTACCCCTGGGGATAAAAATATATGTTTATAAAAAATAAAAATTTATAAAAAAAAAAAAAAAAAAAAGAACAATGCATCAAGGATCATAGTATATATATGCCCCAAAACAGAGTTTCAAAATATATGAAACAAACCTTGACAGAATTAAAGGGAGAAATATATATAATTGTACTATCATAATTAATACCTCTCTCAGAAATTAATAGAAAAACTAAACATAAATGATTTTATCCACAATCTGAATAGTACTATTGACCACCCATAACTGATAATTTGTATACCCAATAATGGCAGAATACATATATATTTTTTGAAGAATACATATATTTTTAAAATTCATATGTTTTCAACAATAGTCTGTATTATACAGCATTACACAAATTTCAATAAATTTTAAAAAGATAAAAAAAAAAAAGAAAAAAAAAGAATATATTTGTACCTACGTTCTTGGGGGAACTATGCCTGTAAGTTTATTTTCTTAATGTGATCTTCAGTGATGCCATCAAAGGTATGCTCTTGTAAACCTAAGTGGTCTCATATTCTGTTCTGAAAGTGATTGTATGAGATAGGCCTGATTTCTTCTTAAATGTCACTTAGAATTAGTTAGCAATGTCTTTTGTGCTTGAAATTTTCTTAGTGGAAGGGTGTTTAATTATCTGATATAGGCCTATTCATATTTTCTATTTTTTCTTAAGTCGATATTTGTAAGTTTTGTTTCTATGAACTTATTCATTTCATTTAAATAGTAATATTTTTTTAAAATTAAATTAATTTATTTTCAGCATAACAGTATTCATTATTTTTGCACCACACCCAGTGCTCCATGCAATCTGTGCCCTCTATAATACCCACCACCTGGTACCCCAACCTCCCACCCCCCTACCACTTCATTCCCCTCAGATTGTTTTTCAGAGTCATAGTCTCTCATGGTTCACCTCCCCTTCCAATTTCCCCCAACTCCCTTCTCCTCTCCAACTCCCCATGTCCTCCATGATATTTGTTATGCTCCACAAGTAAGTGAAACCATATGATAATTGACTCTCTCTGCTTGACTTATTTCACTCAGCATAATCTTTTCCAGTCCCATCCATGTTGCTACAAAAGTTGGATATTCATCCTTTCTGATGGAGGCATAATACTCCATAGTGTATATGGGCCACATCTTCCTTATCCATTCGTCTGTTGAAGGGCAGAAAGATTCCCTTCTTCTTTTTTTTTTTTTTTTTATAAACATATTTTTATCCCCAGGGGTACAGGTCTGTGAATCACCAGGTTTACACACTTCACAGCACTCACCAAAGCACATACCCTCCCCAATGTCCATAATCCCACCCCCTTCTCCCAAAACCCCTCCCCCCAGCAACCCTCAGTTTGTTTTGTGAGATTAAGAGTCACTTATGGTTTGTCTCCCTCCCAATCCCATCTTGTTTCATTTATTCTTCTCCTACCCACTTAAGCCCCCATGATAAATAGTAATATTTTTTTAAACAGCCGTATTTTTTGACATAAAATTCATTGTCTGTTTTTATCCTTTCACAATCTACTAATGGCCCTTTGCAATTTTCAGATTCGGTGAATACTCTCCTAGTTTCCAAAGCATGTTTTCACATTTTACATTTTCTAGGTCAGACTTTAGTTGAAGGGAAGTCAGGCACTCAAATAATTCAGAGAGCAAGCTGTTCCTCTTTTACCATAAAAGGCCATATCAAAAATTTTGGAAGTTGTGATTTATAGTTTTTAAAATCTTAAAGGGAACAGTCAATCTGTCAGTCAGTCCAACAAATTGTGCGTATGTGTGTGTTTCTGCCTGCGCACGTTAAGAAGAAAGAAGAAAAAGTATGAAGGCTCGACAGACTAATCCATTTGAGAGTGAACATCAGATGGATTATCATGCTTTCTGCAAAAGGTTTTCATAATTATAATATACTTCAGCAATTCCTAACCTGAACAGTTGTGTGAACAATATAGAGTTTGCTATTATAAGAGTCGTGCAGGTGTTGGTTCCAGCCTTTTACATAAGTGCTTCTCAGAGTATGCCTTCCCAACTACCAGCAACTCCAAGACTTATTAAAAGCAGATTCTTGGATCCATTCCCACATCTGCTGAATTTAAATTTCTCAGGGTAAAACCTAGAAAACTATCCTTGTGCCAACTCTCTAGAGGTGTCTTAGCCTCCGAGGCTTGAGAACTACTTTTTTGGATTAACCCCTTGCTGGTAATTGAGTCAACTGATTTTACCTAAAGTTCAAAGCTAGGTAAAATATAGCCAATATGCTTGTACAGAGAAAGGAGAGTATTTTAGCTGAAGGCTACCTATCTCTAGAAATAGGTGAGTGCTTCATCACCCATGCATGTATCTGTACAACTAAGATTGTAAGAGTGAGACCTTTTCCAACATATCATTCCTCTAATTTAAAATTGAAATTGTGTATCTAAACCGAGAATGGTTGATTCAGATGACTCAAACCTCATTTTGTATCTTTCTCTCTTCAGATAGAAGAGGAGATGAATTTAGCTAGGTGTGCTGGACTCGGCTGTAATGAACCAAACCTGGATGTGATATATGTCCAGATGTTCCAAACCAAACAATTGCCATTTATCATTTCCCAGTCTCTACTAAAATCTTGCCTATTTGGAATGCGGGAATATAATCAGACATAAACATTTGGCATATCTCCTTTTAGTAACTAACCAGGGCTTCCTTTCCTTTTGTATATTTGTGCTCAATGAGTTGTTTACCAGTCTTTAACTATTTTAAACTCAATAATAAATAACTATTCTTTCTGTTTTGTTTTTGATATTAAAAATCAATTCCCTTAGTAGGTATTAGAATTTCTGATGATAGTTTCTGATGATGAGGAACCAACACCTATTAAACCTGGGTGCTGTATGATATTAATAAGCTTCTCTTTCTCCCTATGTCACCACATTATCTGGGTCCCTCTCAGCTGTCCCATGTTCTGTACTAGGACACCATTCTTCAGGACAAAACGCTAATAAACCCATTGTTAGTTTGTAAACCACCTGGCTTTAACTGTCCTTGAAACACTGGATGGTGTGAAGATGAAAAAGAAAATCTTCAGGCCTGGATTGAACTTAGTTTATACATGAGGATACATTTGCTAGGCTGTGTGGTTAGAGGAATATGAATGTCTTGACGTGCAGTTTACAGCATGCTCTAAAGTTTTGTTTTGTTTTGTGTGGGTTTTGGGTTTTGTTTTTCCTGTTTTGTTTTGTTTTTGCATTTGGTCTTGTAATCCTTTCATTTAGTCTCTGAATTGGGTGGAAAAAAAACCTTGAAGTAACTTCATAAAAATAGTTTATTTTAACCATTCATGGAAAAATTTTAAGCCCTAGATTTAAAACCCACTCAGAGAAAAAAGACTTTCAAGCACTAGACTGTGGCCATTCATATTACAAATGGATACTGAATATCATCCTTACTGTTATAATTGCTATGGAGAACTGTAGAAAGTCTGTCTTCAAGAGGTTGTATGAGAAATTTATACCTTAATCACTTTTGATTTCATAAAAATGTAATAAAGTTATGTTTGGAAGTTTTATCTCTTTGAGAGTATTGACTAAAAATGTATTACTGCTATGACAAAATCAGACAGTCTGCTTTAAAAAATAAAGGAAATGGTAAAGAATACTTGAGACATTTTCATTAAAATATCTGAATTTTATTAAAAACATATTCACAGGGGCGTCTGAGTGGCTCAGTGGGTTAAAGCCTCTGCCTTCGGCTCAGGTCATGATCCCAGGGTCCTGGGATCGAGCCCCGCATCGGGCTCTCTGTTCAGCAGGGAGCTTGCTTCCTCCTCTCTCTGTGCCTGCCTCTCTGCCTGCTTATGATCTCTGTCTGTCAAATAAATAAATAAAATCTTAAAAAAATACATATTCATGAAGGGGCATCTTGGGTAGCTCAGTCAGTTACACATTTGCTTTTGTCTCAGGTCATGATCCTCAGGTCTTGGGATCAAGCCCCATATTGGACTCCCCACTGAGCAGGGAGCCTACTTCTCCCTCTGCCCTTCCCTTTGGCTCCTGATCTCTCTCTCTCTCTTCAACCTCCCTCTCTCTCTCTCAAATAAATAAATAAAATCTTTTAAAAAATATTCTTGTAGATGATTTCTTCTTATTTTTATGTGAATTGACTTTATATTAAATTAGCATCTAAAAGCAGAAATCATATGTTTTCTGTTAAAATGTTTATGAATTTATGATAAATGGCTTTTATCATACTTTTATATATATGATCTTATGTATGGTTTTATATCATATATATGATTTTATATATATCATACTTTTAATATATGATGTTTTAACTACTGTTTTGACTATTGAGGTTTAAAACCTCAATAAAAAATAGAGTGTGTTAGTCGCGCCTGGGTGGCTCAGTGGGTTAAGCCGCTGCCTTTGGCTCAGGTCATGATCTCAGGGCCCTGGGATTGAGTCCCGCATCGGGCTCTCTGCTCAGCAGGGAGCCTGCTTCCTCCTTCTCTCTGCCTGCCTCTCTGCCTACTTGTGATCTCTCTCTGTCAAATAAATAAATAAAATCTTTAAAAAAAAATAGAGTGTGTTAGAAACTGCTATGATCTACTAAAACATGAAAGTGAGCATTATAAACTGCTCTCATTGCAGAAAACTTTGAAACACTGCCCCAAGTATGTTTAAATTTGCTCAAAGAAAGCAGTTTGGCCTAGAATTGAAATATTTTTATTTTGTTTAGTAGTTGCCTATTAGAACAATGTTAGAAGAATGATCTTCATGTTATTTAAATAGATTAAATATTTAATGATGAAATAAATATATGGGTATTTAATAAATCAGTGAAATAATTTAACCTAGAGAAGGGTGAAAAATTATTTCCCCTGTTATTTTCATCTTCCCATAAACTCATTATATACTCTGCATCTTTTTGAACTATATGAAGGGAAAGAATCTCTTAAAATATCATGAAAATTTAATCAGATCCCTTGCAGGAACATTCAGACACAATCACTTTATGCTGTAATCACTTTTTCAGTCCTGATCCTTGAGGTGTGTATGAGGTAACATTATTAATGTTCTTTGTCTTTTGGGAGGTATGTGTAATTATTCTGTGCCTCATCAGCCTATGACTACATGCTCAATACTTTAATGAGAATTGCCCTTGCCTTGTCTGCACAATGCACTAAAAGAGAGTCAAATCCCCTTTCTGAACTTCAGGGACCCATTTTTTGCCATGTATTATTCATTTTAAGTAAGTAATGTCATTGGGAGACAGTTTCTGCCTTGTATGATAAAAGATTTTAGGTGAGGAGCAGTTAATTACTTATTGCCCATGCCCTGATGTGCTTTTCCATATGGCCTTTCTCTGGCATATGAGTGACAAGAAGTCATCAGGGCAAAGTCATAAGCAGAACATTTTATATTAAAACTTTAATGTACCAGTGCCCAAGGCACTAGCTAATTCCAGTTTTCTAGTTACAGAACCTGAGCGAATAATTTAGCATCTAGTGCTTCTCAATATGCTTACTTTAGTTCATTTTCTGTCTCTTAAATCAAACATAGAATTATCTCTCAAGTGCTTCAATTGCATGTGTCAGTGACCTTGAAAGGAAACTTTTATTAGCAGACCTCCTGTGTCCTCATGGGAAACATACCAAAACTTTTAAACTGCAGCTGTGGGTCTAGTTTTGGTGTGACGAAAATTCCAAATATGCCTAGTAGAAAGAACATTATGACATTTCTCTTAGTGGTCTTGGATCATAGAAAACAAAATGCTCCTTTACCGTTTCTGATTATGAAGATATGCTTTAAAATGTTCCTTGATTGACAAATACGTGTTCTGGTTCAAGCCTTGTCAATCAGTACAGGTAATAATTACTGTCAATCAGTCAATCTGTAAAGGTAATAATTACTGGAAGTAAAGAATGAAGAGTATGAGCCATTCAGCTCTAGAATGTTTATATCAAAGAGGGTTGAGACCAGTAGTGTCCCTGAGCGGGCAGGTCGTGAGCTGGCATCAAGCTGCGCTTGTTACAGTAGCTTGCTGTATACTGTTTACTTCATTGCTCTGTTCGTTTGGGAGTGGCCTTGAGTGCTGTTGGAAGTAAGTTCTAAAAGTTCTCCTATACTGAGCCCTTGGTACTGACACTTCATATTAAACTATTAGAATTAAAAAGGACTTCAAAAATAATTTAAGATCGGCTTTTTCAGTTGCGAAAACTGAAGGCTACAAGTTGGAGTGATTTAGTCAAGCACACAGTTTAATTCTTAATGCTTTAATGTTGTTAAAATCTCTCTTTTTTTAAAAAAGATTTTATTTGTCAGAGAGAGAGCACAAGCAGGGGATCAGCAGGCTGAGGAGAAGCAGGCTCCCCTCTGAGCCAGGAGCCCTTTGTGGGACTAGATCCCAGGACCCTGGGACCATGACCTGAGCCAAAAGCAGCCCCTTAACCAACTGAGCCACCCAGGCATCCCTAAAATATCACTTAATTTTAAAATAAACTGTTGTTGGGGCATCTGGGTGACTCCCCGCTCAGTGTGGAGTCTGTTTGTTCCTTCCCGCTTCTCTTCCCCCCACTCAAGCACATGCTTTCTCTCTCTCATAAATAAATAAATAAATAAATAAATAAATAAATAAATAAACAAAAATTTAAATAAATTGTTGTCATACGCATATCATTCAGCATTCCTAACTAGGTATCAAAAAAGCACAATCAAGGGGCGCCTGGGTAGCTCAGTGGGTTAAGCCTCTGCCTTCGGCTCAGGTCATGATCTCGGGGTCCCAGGATAGAGCCCCACATCGGGCTTTCTGCTCAGCGGGGACCCTGCTTCCTCTTCTCTCTCTGCCTGCCTCTCTGCCTACTTGTGATCTCTGTCTGTCAAATAAATAAATAAAATCTTAAAAAAAAAAAGAGAGAAGTTTGGCAAGAAGATAGGGAAAAGTAGAGAAAGAAAGCAATATATTACTAATGAAATAAACTTGCCAAGACATCAAGACCAAGCCTGATTTAGTAGTGATTAAATAGCCATTATAGTTTTAGAGCTATTAAGACAGTAGTGTGAACTGATTTAGTTTCAGTTCAATCCCAAGGAGAGACAGATGCACATTGTATCAACAGATGCAGTCACTCCACTGAAGAATGCTCTGGAGTGTAAATCAGAAGACGGTATCTGTGCTCAGCCCTATCAATACTTTGGTGGGGCCTCTATTTTGAATCACAAAATTTAATGTCTAGCTGTGATTGCAATTCTTGCTTTTTTCTTGTAGAGAGATTTGGATAGTTAATGAATTCTGTAAAAGGGCGCTTATTAAATTTAGACAGTGCTTTGCGTCTTTTAATGCATTCAACTGCATTTTAATGTATTTGACAGAACTGGAAAAGTTATGTCATTAATACTTATGGTAGTTTGGCAAAATGGAGTAACTATTGCATGGATTAAAATTACTGATTATCCCAGGACTAAAGGTTTAATCCAGTATCATAAACAAAAGATCTTCCTTCTCTTTTTCTTATTCCTTTACATGTTTCCATTGTACAAACCTCTCTTTTTTTTTTATTATCAACTATCACCCAATGCTTAATATTTCATGAATTTCTCAGCAGTCTTACCCCTGTAAGAAGCTTCAAGCTTTGTTTCTATGCGACCTGGATCTATCCGAGTGAATGTCTCCCAGACACTTCTAACCCACAGATCTTTAAACTAACTCTGTCACTTTTCTCATCAAATATCCTTTACTCAGAGGCTGATTACACCTGCTAGGAAATCTAGAATTACTTTTACCCTCTTCCCTTTTCAGAGCTCCTGGTCAAGACCTTGGGAGGCAACCATCCCTGTTGATCTGCATTGCTGATGCCTGTGTTCGGATCCCCATTGTTGACTGTGTTAGATTAATGCCCTTGAACAGATTGAGAGGGGAGCTGGGTGTTGTGGAAAAAAAGGGGGCTTTGGCACCCAGGAGACCTGAATGAAGACTCAGTTCTGCCTCTTAGAAGCTGTGTTTGGCTAGATTATTTAAACTTGTTGATCTTTAGTTTATTCAACCTACGATGGCAAGTAGTTATTTCATAAGGTTTCATTAAAGAGTAGACAATAACATATAAACACACACACATGCACACACACGTGGATGTGCGCACACACACACACACACATTTCCTACTAGAGGACTAAGACATCATAGGATTTAAATAGTTAGCAGTGATAACCTTACAGTATACTCAATCTCTTTCAGTGAGTCTGGCTACTACAGTTATCTAACTTTTTGCTCATGTGGCCTTTATATTGCTGCCTAAGCTCTTTCTAAATCTCATGTCTAGGCAAGTCTTTCTTAAGCTTAAAAAGTTATAGAACCTCCTTACTTGGAGGTTTTTGCAACCTCCAAGACTTTGGCTTCACTTCCTACCACTTCCAGAAGACAGGTCTGCTCCCCATCATTGGAGTCCACCAGGTACCCCCAAGTCCCTCAATCTTGTTCTTTTCCTGAATTGTCTTTTCTCCATTTTCCTTCATAACAAAACTTTAGGCCAAACTAGTATCTTTCCTTTGAAGACCTCTTTGACTCCCACCACTTATCATATACAGAAGTAATTGCTTCCTGCTCTGGAAATATTTTATCATTTGTTTACACAGCTAATTGTTGGTTAACCTATGCTGACTTTTATCACATTCTTGATACTTTTACAAGTATTTTTTTATGTATGGACTTATGTAAATCATGGGATGGCACACTTATTGCCTGTATTTTAAAGATGAGAGACTCAGACACAGAGTCGTTAAGGCTTTGACCTGCAGTCTGGCTCCTGTACTATATGATTACCCACTTACTCCTTATTGCCTCTGTGGTTTTCAACACTGGGTGGTCTGTCACGTGCCCCAGTCATATCATTGACATTAAGGGAAGACCCCAGTCCTACAGTGTACGTGCATTAGTTCAGCAGTAACAAGTGCAGTAAGGGACAATTAGGTTGTGAGCCCTTTAGGATTATGCAAAGTGATAGCTGTTTGTAAATGATTTTCATTGTTAAAGTGCTTTTGAAAGGGTAATTATCCGTAATGCTGCATAATCAACTTTATATTACTTAGGAATGATTATTCATTTTTGTGACTTGCTTTTTTCTCATTTTCTGACTTCACCTCTGGCCCATCATTCCCGCTGTTAGCTGTTTCTCTGCTCATTAGCATGTCCAGCAATAGAAGAGAGGAGATGAATTCTAATCACTCACTTTTTCCTCCTTGTCAGCTGCTAGAGTGGGGGAAGGTTAAACTATTGGACAATGTAATGCTTGACATTATAAGGTGGAATTTTATGCACACATCCTTTTTTTCCCCATTATCAATAACAATATTCAGTTACTTACTATGTGCTAAGTTTTGTGGAATGCATCAGTTGCTCTCTTAGGAGCCAGGAAAAAAGAAGCCCCAGTAGCCTAATGGATAAGGCATTGGCCTCCTAGGAGCCAAGAAAAAAAAAAGCTTAAACTTATGTTTTTGCCTTTTTAGATATAGACGCAATCTGAGAAATCTCAGAAGGTAATTTTTGACAATGTACTTTAATCAACTTGGTGGTATATATGAATACATCCCTGTAAAAATCCAGGCTTTAGGGTAATGTGTTCACTTCTCCTTAGCTGAATATATCTAAACTCTGTGCTTTGGTATTTCTGTCTTCTCTCGTCTTATTTCTGTGTTACATTTCAATTGCAGTTTCCAAATCCTCCCCAAGAGCATCCTCCCAGCTACACTGTGGTGGTTCCTAACATATGCGTGTGCCTCTGGACCTTCATCCTGCCTGGTGTACTCTCTGTCCCTTGTCTCTTTTGTGAACTTCTGTCTTTGAAGCCACCCCAAGCAGCAAGATCTCAAGGAAGGCCCCTTGTGGAAACCACCTTGTTTCTGGCTTGTCTCCCTGCTATGAGCTCCTGCAGTGCTTCTCCCCTCTATCTCTGACACGTATGATACATTGTATTTTATCTCATTTTCTGCCTCTCTTATCTCACTTACTGGTTTTATAGCATAATGGTAATACAAACTGTGACTTATTGAGCACTTTCTGAAATTCAGACACTGCACTACAGTTTTTTTTTAATTAACATATCATATTATATATTATTTGTTTCACAGGTACGGATCTGTGAGTCTTCAGTCTTACACAATTGACAGCGCTCACCATAGCATATACCCTCCCACCCCATCCCTCCCATACTCCTCCCCTCAGCAATTCCTCAGTTTTTTTTTTTTGAGGTTAGGAGTGTCTTATGGTTTGTCTCCCTTTCCAGTGCCATCTTATTTCATTTTTTCCTTCCCTACTCTCCAAGTCCCCCACTCTGCCTCTCAACTTCCTCATATCAGGGAGATCATATGAGAATTGTCTTTCTCTGATTGACCACTTTGCTTAGCACAATACCCTCTAGTTCTACCCACATCATTGAAAATGGCAAGATTTTGGGTTTTTGATGGCTGCATAGTATTCCATTGCATGTATGTATGTGTGTGTGTGTGTGTGTGTGTGTATACTATGTCTTCTTTATTCATCTGTTGACAGGCATCTAGGTTCTTTCCATAGTTAGGCTATTGTGAACATTGCTGCTATAAACATTCAGGTGCAAGTGCCCCTTCAGGTCACTATATTTGTATATTTAGGGTAAATATCCAGTAGAGTGCACTACAGTTTTGACACACTTTATCTCGCTTATTGTTTACAGCTTTAGGAGGTAGGCATTAGAAAAGAAGGAATAGCAGCTCAGAGTTTAAGACACTTGCCCTTCGTTTCCCTGCTTATGAGTGGTGGAGGCATTGCTTTTTTATCGTGATTTTTTTTTTTTTTTTTTGAGATCAGCACTCATGTCTCATGTCTTTTTTCTAAGGGTTATTGTGAAGCATTAGTGAGGTATATCTCATAGCACCAGAATGCACAAAGGGGACATTATTCATCTGGGGGTAATTACACTATCTCTTAAGACAGAAATAAAATGTGCATGGGTGAAGAGGAATAAAAATGCCAAGTTGATACTTATTTATTTGCAGAATTGAAAAGATCCTTGTAAATATATAGCACCCTAAATAGCAATTTATTGATGGAGAAATGGTAGGAGAATACTATAATTTTTAAACTTATTGATAACTATGTAATGGTAAGCAAGAAGAGCACATTTTGTAACATGAGGTGGTCAACTAGAGCTTCGCCCTTTTACAGAAAAATTAGTTTTGAAAATTTTAAGCCATCAAATTGATTTCATTGTTTTATTTTCCATTTTCTTACATCCTCAGTGAACTGTTTTGTAATGCCTTTCTCCCCCATTGCCTTTCAGATTTTGAGAATGTTCAGCTTGAAAGCTATGTTATTTTCCGGTTTTCATTAATATGTGCAACACTTGACCATGATTCAGTTAATGCGGAGTAACTTGTTAAAGGTTGGTTGATTATTTAGGAACTGTCTCTAAATTTGAATATACGTCACAAAATCTAGATTTTTAAAATATAATTTCTAGGCTTTCTGATTTTTCACTTGATACTTTTCACTTTTTAAGGTGGAGACCAACAACTGTAGGAGTAAAAATTGGTCACCATGTACTGGTTGATTTTAAAGGTATAGCCACTTTTAAGGTGTCTACTAAATAACATTTTTCTCTCTTGTAACATAATGATTTATGACACCTTTTTTTTTTCTTTGACAGACAACCTAGACTATTTTTAGTGTATCTAATATACATCTAATAAATATCTGTTCATGTCTCTGTGGGTAGGCACAGCCAAAGCAGGAAGCAGTGCTAAGCGTCCGTCTAGCTAAGTGTCCGTCTAGTAATAAAGTTCCTGGAGAAAATCTTGACTCCAACAAGGCACTGGGTTTCTCTTCTCTCTTTTGGAATCGCCCAGCCATTTTTGCTGCTACACTTTAAATCTTGTCAGAAAGGTAAATGCTTAGCTGTCTTAACATGGGTTACAAGCGATCTTTTCACTCTGGGAAGTTTTACATGGTTACAATTAAATTTAAAATCTCTCCTCCTTGTGTGTTTGTTTGGTCCAGAGGAGGTGCCTTTCTTGAGTGTTTGTTTGCTTAGAACAATGTATCTTTCATTTTTTAATCAACTTCAAAAATGCAGATAAACTCAATGGGTACTTCTTTGAGGAACTGTTTTGTTTTTTAAAGATTTTATTTATTTATTTGACAGACAGAGATCACAAGTAGGCAGAGAGGCAGGCAGAGAGAGAGAGAGGAGGAAGCAAGCTCCCTGCTGAGCAGAGAGCCGATGCGGGACTCGATCCCAGGACCCTGAGACCATGACCCGAGCTGAAGGCAGCAGCCCAACACACTGAGCCACCCAGGCGCCCTGAGGAATTGTTTTTAATGTTAATTATCATAAGCTCTATTGTATTTCAAGGGATGAAGTTGGATATATTTAATTTGATTTTAGTTTGTTTAGGGAGCCGGGGCTCAGGTCATCTAGTTATATATGGTTTATATGCATTTTCAGTGATCTCTTCTTCCCCCTCAGAAGACTCCTCCATCTCGAGGAAAAATCTGGGCAGTGAAGACAAAGTTTTCCTTTTCATTCCATCCTCTGCTTTCACTTGGCTGATTTGATCTGTATGAGCTTTTCAGAACCCTAGCCTCATGGTCCTTTGAACGTCTCTATTTAAACAATCTTAGAAATCTGTTTATTTTCAGAAGTTTCCACTCAATATTTGAAATTTGTCATCTTAAAATGGATTACAGAACTGTTCAACTTCATAGATTTCATGTATTTGATCTTTATTTCTGCAACAAAACCTGTTAACTTTCCTTCTTTTGGCTATCAGTTGCTTCTCAGCCTTACTGTTCTCCTGTCTTCCAGCAATTTTTAGATTTCACCAGTTTCTATTCAGCCTAGACTCTTCTAGTGACCATATCATGTGCTCTCACTCTTATAAACTTCTCCTATTCCTACTTTGTCAGTACCGGCCCTGGAGACATACAAATATCTGATTTACTTATATTTGCATTCTAGTCTTATTTTGTGGCACAGAGTTGTATATCCTTTTTTTTTTTTTAAGATTTTATTTATTTGAGAGAGAGAATGAGTGAGCAAGTACACATGAGTGGGAGGAGAGGCAGAGGGCGAGGGAGAAGCAGACTCCCCGCTGAGCAGGGAGCACAACTCAGGGTTTGATCCAGTATGCCTGGGATCATGACCTGAGCCAGGGGCTGACACTTAACTGACTGAGCCACCCAGGGACCCCCAATCACATATCTTGATAAATTATCTACAGCCCATGATTTCCAAATAGAGAGGATTATTGGAAAAGGGATGGAGACCTGAAGAAATGGAGAAGGGTGAGTAGTCCAGTTTGATGGGCATAGGAAGAAATGAAGGAGAAGGTTACTAGAAAGGTGAATTAGACCTAGGTCTTATCAGAGTCTAAAGGTACCATGCTACAGAGCTTAAACTCTTCCTTTAGGTAGTAAGGAGTTGGAAAAATTCCAAGTTGATGAATAATATTCCTAGAACTACACTTTCAGAAATAAGATGTTGCTGACAGTGTGGGAGAGTATTGGCATATGATGAAGAGTTGAAGGATATCAGACTAGTTTTGAGGCTATTGAGATTGTGCAGTTGTGAAGCATTATGGCTTGGACTGGTGTGCTGGAATAGGAAGGAAGAACTGCTTCTCCTTTACCATGTTCTTCAGTGAACTAGTATCCTGTGTAATGTTTATAATGGTCTGCAACTCCGTAGGAGACCTTCAGAAAAATCTCTCTGCTCTTTAACATGGTGACATGTCATTTCTCGTGGGAGACAGATGAGTTTGCCAAACTGGTCTTCCTCATTAAAGCCTGGTGTGTATCTTTCCATGGATGGTCTTATTCTGTATACTGTGAAAAGGGGATGTAATATGTGATGCTTGCACAATTTCTTTGAGAAGTATTTCTTCATGTAGAAATGATGGTGGCTTGCTCTTCAATCTCTATCCGAGAACAGAAATCGTATTTCCCCTCAGTGCTCCAGATAAGGTAAGACCTTTGAACCTACATGAAATTAAAAGGATTATAACTGAACTCTCACCAGGATCATACAGTCTTTTCAGGGAGGTAATAAAAACATTTGGAAGGATTTTCTGTATTTAAGGCAGCCGCTGATCTTGACTACAGAGTCTGGCTAGGAGTTGTTAGTGCACCTCTCTGTTGTCCTTATGACCCCAGTGAGCTAGGCCTGTTAACGGTCCTAGATAACACTGACTGAGAACTCACAACTTTGAAGGCAGATGGAAGCAGCAAGGATAGAAACAGAATATCCCTTGGCATTGTCTTGGATAGGAAATAAAAGTATAGTATAAATTCTTTTGGCTTGTCTCCTTTTCTGTCTTTTGGCATCCTGAAATTTTCAAGTTATTGTGAAAAAAAAATTCTAAAATCTGGACTGATGAGAAATTTTTAATTTTGTCAGATACCATAATATTTTTGAGAGTCAAGTGTTTTTCTCCCCAATTTAAGATTATCTGCTGTTTACACCAGTAGACTAAAAGTAGCTAGAACCTATTAAATGGCAGCCTTGAAAAAGAAAAACAATAAATTGAAATTATATCCTCACTACTCCATTTCAAGTTCTTTCCTTCATGACCTTACTTTTCCTTTTTGTATCATGTTGAAAATTTTAGGAGGGGGCATAAGTAAGTTTTTATGTTTAGTTAGTCCTCATGGAGCAGAAGTCCAATCATTAATCTTTAACAAAGTCTATGAAGTAAATATTTGCTAATTCAGCATGATCTAATTGGAATGAAGATGACATTTTACACATTTATTCCTTATTCCTCTTTTGCTACATTCTGCTAAGATTTGTGTATAGTTGCTATATTCTTCCTAGCCTCTTGCTGTGTTAGCTTTTGGTTGGCTCGGAATGAGTTTCCTTTTTTTTTTTTTTTAAGATTTTATTTATTATTTATTTGAACAGACAGAGATCACAAGCAGGCAGAGAGGCAGGCAGAGGTGGGGGTGGGGGGAGGCTCCCCGCCGAGCAGAGAGCCCCATGTGGGGCTCGAACCCAGGACCCTGGAATCATGACCTGAGCCGAAGGCAGAAGCTTTAACCCACTGAGCCACCCAGGCACCCCAGTGAGTTTCCATTTTGGGTCACTACAGCTTCTACACAGTATTACCTCCTTTGCTTCGTTTATTAGAATCAAAATAGATTTGTGTGAAATCTGTCTCAGTAGTGCAGCTGTTAGTCCACGTGAAAAAAATTTTTTATTAATATATTGAGTCACTTGAACCTATATCAAGACAGTCATGTAAATACTGACAGGGCGTCTTTTAAATTTTGTTTTTTCACTGGCACTGCCTTGGGTACTTATTCTTTCAACATTTTTTAGGGACTTGAAATACAAAAAGAAAAAAAAATATGTCCTCGTTGTCTACTGGGGCTGATAGTTAATTAGGAATTGGATTTCATTTTTCTAAAAAGAATCTTTGCATATCTTTCTTGATTAGGTCTGTATTGCATGACATTAGGCACTTATTCTGTTGTGGAGTTTAGCGTGAAAGAAGTACAATTATTCTTGCCATGTGGGTTGTATGGAAATTAAGGTAGTCTATCTGAGTAGGGGAGGGAAAATGAGTTCTGATAGTTTTCAGTATTCCAGAGGTTTCATTCTTTGTCTCTCTCTCTCTCTCTCACACACACACACACACATATACATACATTCTATCTATCTATCTATCTATCTATCTATCTATCTATCTACTTTTGGCCAAAGCTCTTTCCATTCCAGCATTATCATTGGGGTGGGAAGGAATATGAACAGGATGTATGTCTTTACTCCCAACAGCAAATTCAGTGTAGTAGATAGGAAATCTCTGGCACTAAAGAGTCACGTTCTGGGAATAAAGGAAATAGCTGTCAGACTTTGTAGATTTCAGTTAATGAGACAGCAGGAATCAGCATGGTTTAGTGGTTAAACTGATCCCAAAGAACGCAACCCATGTCATAGCTTAGTTCCTGTGGGTTTTATATTTATATTTTTATATTTACTTTTAATTTGGTTCCTGTGATTTTCATATTTTTTTATTTCAGCAATTCTCTGTAGGCCTTTTGCATTTCTACGTGTTTTACGAAGAAACCACCCTCTGCCTTATCTTAAACTATCTACTTAAGGATGTTTTTATAACAAACACTCTAAGAAGAAAGTAAGGGCAATGTCTCACTCTGGGGCAAAGGGCACACTGTTTTACCATTCACCATGATAAAGGCAATGGCTGCCTGTGAGGGCAAAGTTCAAGTGGGCTGCATGCCCATTATAAAAGATTTGGGTTCCCTAAACTCCAGGTCCTTTCTGGTTTTGTACCCCACTCTCTGTACAGGTGTCACCTGCCCATTTGGCAGTGAGCCCTGGGAGTTGAGGCTTAGCTGGAAGGAAAATGATGATACTCTGGCTACAGGAAGTGCTGGAGTAACAAAGTGCTTTTCCTTCTGAATTAGGAAGAGTGCATTCAAACTGTGCGCCTGGAGTTGTGGCACACTAACTTGTAAGCTTTCAAATAGGGTAAAAGAACCTCTCAGTCTTGGCAGATACAAGATATTAGAACTTTCCAAATATAGAACCAAATGACCCTGAATTGTGGATACTCTGTAATTATTAATCAGTGATATAATACTAAATTGTTTTTTTTCCTCAAAATCATGCAGCATTTTTACTGTTAATATTAGACATATCACAGACACAGGACAATGATTTGAATGCTGCTGGTAGAAATACTCCCCCAGGGAATATTATAATAGGTAATTATGTATTGATTTTGTTTCTGTTGTCCTTTTAGTTAAATTTTAAACCCTTCTTCCACAGAGCTCTATTTCTCATTTTCACCCCTTCAGAATGGTATTCCTTTTAAGATTCTTAGCAGACAAAGCAGGAGCATTACAGAAGCTAGGTAAGACTATAAATACAGAGTGTTAGCAGGCCAGGTCTCATTCACAACCCTGTGGGGACTCAAGCAAATGGCAGAAGTGTTCTAATTACAGTGCTTGTAATTTCACTTCTCTGTTCTCTTTTCTGTTGGGGCCAATATCCATCACCTCTTTCAGTGGAGTCCATACTGAAGTGACACTTTGCTCAACATTTTACTGAACATGATGAAATTAAAAGAAAAACTCTGTGTTTTATTTTGTTGAATGTATGTGAATCTGTGTGTGTTTGTGCACATGTGTGTTTGAATTATAAATGCACAGAAAGTTGGAATTAATTCTTCAAATCTAAACTCAACATCTGTTTTCATGAAGAGAGCTCTTGACAGACAGAAGCATGGAAAATACAGTTGTTTTGCTCTTTGTTTTCTTGGCATTATCACTGACCATGGGCTATTCACTAACATATTCAAGAAAGCCGGTGAATCAGGTAGCAGGCTAAAGCAATTTTTTGTGGGTTTGTTTTTTTTTTTTTTTGGTTCTGTGCCAATTGCAGTTTTCCTTTAGATCATTAACTTATGGAGTGAAGAACCTCTGCCGTATTTGTCTTTGAAACTCCACACTAGACACCCATCTGTTCTTATGTCTACAATATAAGAGGGGCTCAGTGACTAGTTATTTGAATTTGTGAAAAAATTGGATTTGAAAATAAATAAATAGGAACTATTGTCCAGAAGGAATTAAGAGAATGGTTTCCTTCAGTCATAATAATGCCTCTCATTTCAAATATCCAGTTGTGTTTTAAAATTAGACTTTAATGACCTTCTCTTTTATAAACTTTTCATTTCTTATAATTGCTCAAATAAATAATTATGGCAGAAACTTACTGAGAGCTTATCAAGTGTCAGGTATTGGTCTCAGCTCTCCTCATATTATACATTGAGCCATAAAAAGCTAATAAAACCATTATTATTATTATTATCTTTGTTGTGCTAATGAGGAAATGGGAGACTAGATAACTTCCCAAGGTCACAATCCACAAGGTCAGGACAATACAGAGTCAGAGGAAGATTCTAGACTGATGTCTTAATAGGGCCACTTGGGGGGGGGTGGTATGCAAGTGCAAATGCTAAAGATGAGCCACAATTTGCCTAGAAGAGGTTGACAAGGAACTGAAAGGCATACTGACTGTTTTGAAACTTAATCTTCTGTTGCAGCAAGCAGAAATTGGGCTTTAAAAACAGTCTTGTTGGGTTGGCTCAGTGGGTTAAGCCTCTGCCTTCGGCTCAGGTCCTGATCTCAGGGTCCTGGGGTTGAGCCCTGTATCCGGCTCTCTGCTTGGTGGGGAGCCTGCTTCCCCCTCTCTCTCTGCCTTGCCTCTCTGCCTACTTGTGATCTTTCTCTCTGTCAAATAAGTAAATAAAATCTTTTTAAAAAATAAAAAAGAAATAAAAGCAGTCTTTTTTTTTAAAAAAGATTTTATTTATTTATTTGACAGAGAGAGATCACAAGTAGGCAGAGAGGCAGGCAGAGAGAGAGAGGAGGAAGCAGGCTCCCTGCTGAGCAGAGAGCCTGATGCGGGACTCGATCCCAGGATCCTGAGATCATGACCTGAGCCGAAGGCAGTGGCTTAACCCACAGAGCCACCCAGGCGCCCAGTCTTGTTTTTTTTTTTTTTTTTATCATTGGCAAGTATTTAGTTTCCAGGTATTCTGACTGGAACCCATTAAATGTGAATACTGGTGGGGAGGAAAAACACACATTGTGCCTGGCCCAAGATTGAACTGTATAGAGACCATGCCACATAACAGGTGTTCAATACTTCTTTGATGGACAAAAAGTGGTATTAGAATTCTATGACTTATATGCTATCTCATTTTAGAATTATCTATAATTCTAGTTTGCAAACTTTCTCATACCCATCATCCCTTGGTAGGAATATATATCCAGATTTTATTTTATAATATGGTATTGATTTGGCAGTAAATTTTATGTGTCTTTTGTATGGTATTATGGTCAATTAATAAGTTAGCAAATATTTTTGTGGTGATTTAATTTAGTGACCTTCTAGAATAGCTCTACACGTGTATAAATAGCCAGGCTAAAAAATAAATGGACCAGGATTCAGAAATCCTAGAGCCTGGTGGGAATTTTATAATATTACATGTGAAAATTAACTTTTTTTAAGGTATGTGCAATGGTGAGTGCTGTGAAGTGTGTAAACCTGGCGATTCACAGACCCGTACCCCTGGGGATAAAAATATATGTTTATAAAAAATTAAAAAATTATCTGTTAAAAAAAGATTTTGTTTATTTGACACAGAGAGAGCAATTACAAGCAGGGATAGTGGTAGACAGAGGCAGAGGGAGAAGCAGTCTCCTCACTGAGCAAGGTTCCTGATGTAGGACTCGATTCCAGGACCCTGGCATCCTGACCTGAGCCAAATTCAGATGCTTAGCTGACTGAGCCACCCGGGCATCCTGAAAATTAACTTCTTTAAAATGGAAGTTTTAACCGAGTCTCTGGAGTTTTAGTTTTCATTAATCAGATGGAATTCAGAAATTTTTCAGAATAGAATTGCCTTTTAAGTTTGTTTTTAAATTTTTAAATAAAAATATAAAATTGATACAAACGTATTTTAGATCATCCACAGAGCCACTTAAACTTCTTACTGAGAGAGGACTTAACAGTTGCCATTTGCCTATCTGAGTTCCTCAGCCTCCACACTACTGACATTGTGGAGACTGCCAACTAGATGCTAGTCTTCCCTCTTTACACTTGACAATCAAAACTGTCTCCAGATGTTGCCAGATAGCCCTGGGGGGCAAGATTGCCCCGGTGGAGATCCACCATGCATTGGTGTCTAAGAACACGTTTAAGCAAACTGGTACTTAAAATGTGAGTGATATGAAAAGAATAGAGGTAGAACTTAATACATAAATGAGGCATCACAGACCAGGTAAGGCCAAATGGCATCTCGTGAGAACTTAAGGCTTCACAATAGTTTTAACAGAAGAGGTCTTAGAACTCTTGAATTATAAGATATCAGAGGATAGTGTAGATCTTCAGAATGAAGGTGACCATACCTGTATGGAGGCAGTTAAATACCATATTTACATTTAGTTCCTACATACGAGCATCAGCTATCACACTAAATTAATGTTGTTAATTAGAATTTTATTACTTTTTAAATTTTGTTTGTAAACATTAGTAAATTTGTTTTGGTTGTAGAATCAAAGCTCTAAGCATAAGCTCTGAGCATAAGGAGTTTATACTTAGTTTTGTGTTTATACGTATTTAACAAACAATAATAAAAATAATTTGTCAACACCAGAAATTCTTAAAGAAGAGTCTTTTTTTTTTTTTTTTTACATTGAAAGGGATAGGTACATTTCTAAGTTTGAGGAATGGGAATGGGGTGTCAGAGGCTGAGTGAGGGGAGGGGCAGTGGGCCAATGGGATGAATACGTTGTTGAGAAAGATGGGGAAAACTCTAGACTTAGATGCTGGACTTGTGCTGCATCATTTTAATGTGTGCCAAGTACAAAGACATAAAAATCAATGTTCTCTTTTTACAACTAGCTCACAAAATCAGAGACTGCCGAGTTATTTTATAGTCTTCCTTTTGACAAAATTTAAAAAGTTTATAAACACTCTTGTGCCTTGTGTAAACTGCCATGTGGAAAGAATTCTTATCCAAGTGAGTTAATTTCGGTTTCAATCAAAACTGACAAAACCCCTAAGAATCAAGGTTGGAATCAGGAATGTTTTCAGGTGATTTTGACAACTAATTATGTCACACTGAACAAACAATATATAATTCTGGTGATTATACAGCAGTGGAATGGCCTCACGGGCTGCCAAAACATGCTCTCTTTACCTGATATGCTCCCATTCACGTCTTCTGTTGTTACCTTACTGCTCTGTATGACCCCTCTGCTCACAGAATCCTTGAGACTCCACTGCTCTATAAACCAAAGGAGCTGGAAAACACTCCCCCTTCTAACCATGACCCTTTGCCTCTTTCTCCTTTTATTCTGGTCCCTTGAAGGGTGTTTTGGAGTGATGGTCAGTAAAGTAAAAGCATGAAATTGATCTTAACTGCTTTCACTGGTTGAAGTGGCAGTACCTGACCCTTCCTGCTATATTCATTTCTCTCCATTCCCAGAGTGGAAAGATTCCTGGAATAATTGATACCTCCAGGATGGCTGGAGATTATATTCTGCCCTGGATCCAGAGCAAGGAAATGGGGAAAAGTCTTAAGGCATTTCTTAGCTTTCTGGAAGGAAGGTAATTCCTTTTAACCTACACACCATGGAAATAGATGATTGGCCCTTCTCCCATCATCCAGCAATGGCCTGGACATTGCCAGGCAAGAGACTCACAGTGTTAACATAAGCTCTGATCAATCAACACTGGCTTGAAAATTAAAAAGAAAGACCCCTGGAAGAGAGAGGAAGGGCTTTCTGAGGAAAGAGTTTGAAGAGTATTTGCAGTGGGAACCTTGTTCTTTGCCATTTAGGGAGAAGTGGGTCTTCAAATGTATCATATGCCTCCGTGGAATTTGGAGGCATACGAAGATTTGTGGTTCTCTTGCATTTCTAAAAAGACACTGTAAAAATCCAAGCAGTAAATTAGATAAAAAATTCACTACATTATTAGGATGACCCTCTGCTAATTAGGATAATTCCTTTCTTCAAAAGTTAGATAATTCAGATTACATTTTAGAGAAACATTTTGGAAATTAACATTCCTTTGCACCTTTCACAGTCTTAATTTTAAAAAGACAGTTTATACAGGAAGTTTTATCTGCCACTGTGTAATTTCTAATTTGCAGCATTTATGCTTTGAGGTCCTGATATTTGGAAAGAGAAATCCTTCAAATTGTTGTGATTTTGGAACCAAACTTCTGTTATAACTGAGCAATGTCATTTGATAGAAAAATGTAATTGACTGTTTCATAATGTCATACTCGGTGAAGTAAGTAAAAGTGTAGGCCTGTTTCTGGCAGCCACAGCTCTCTTGTAAGCTGCCAACACATTTGATGGGTGTAGCTTGTACTGAGCTTGTTCAAGATATAGGAAGGATCCCCAAAGAAACAGGAATAGAGACTTTAACCTTCTAAAAGTTCGTAAGCTCACTGAGAGCAGTTGTTTGGATGTCTTCTGGATTATTTTTGTAAAAGGAAACAAAGTTTGATTTCTTTTAAAAGGCCACTCTTGGGACGCCGGTGTGGCTCAGTTGGTTAAGTGGCTGGCTTCAGCTCAGGTCATGATCCCAGCGTCCTGAGTTCCACATCGGGCTCCTTGCTCCGCAGGGAGCCTGTTTCTCCCTCTGCCTCTGCCTGCCACTTTGTCTGCCTGTGCTAGTGTGCTCTCTCTCTTTAACAAATAAATAAATACAATCTTAAAATAAAATAAAAGGCCACTCTTGGGATGTCTGGGTGGCTCAGAGTGTTAAGCCTCTGACTTCAGCTCAGGTTATGGTCCCAGGGTCCTGGGATTAAGACCTGCATCGGGCTCTCTGCTCATCAGGGAGCCGGCTCCCCCCCCCCCCCCCACTTTCTGCCTGCCTCTCGGCCTACTTGTGATCTCTGTCTGTCAAATAAGTAAATAAAATCTTTAAAAAAAATAAAATAAAAGGCCACTCTTCTGGGAGTTGCACAAATATGCTTTATACCTTGACATATTTTTCAGGACTCTAAGTTTCTAAAACCAAGTTTATCTGAAAGTTTATGAAACAAATGCTCTCACAATTATTTTATTTATTGTTTCTTGAACTTGCATATATATTATCAAGGAGTAGGCTGTCATGGTTATTTTAAAATGGCATTTTTAAATCCACTTACATTATGAGTAAAACTGGTTCTATGTGGATTAGAAAAAGGTTAAATGATGTACAAATCACTCCTTTGAAACTCATTATTTTGTATTTTGAAAAGAAGGAATTCCAAATGGAATACTTTCAGATTTGTACCCTTATTATTCTTCATTATTGAGAAAGAAGTCGTTCCTAAGAAGATGATGCTGGTGGCTCTGGGCACTGGAAGCTGGTACTTCAGGAATCAGAGGGAAAAAAAATACTTTTCAAACCTTAAATCTGGAGTAAAGAGCCATCCTATTGAAGCAGAGGACAGTCATCAGTCACGGAGAATCCAGACTTCTCCTCCCCTGTCCTTGGTTCTGGAGCCCTTAAACACATTTTCTTTTTTCATTGCTACTGATATTCAGAGGCAGAGGCTTTTTTTTTTTTTTTAAGATTTTATTTATTTATTTGACAGACAGAGATCCCAAGTAGGCAGAGAGGCAGGCAGAGAGAGGAGGAAGCAGGCTTCCCGCTGAGCAGAGAGCCCGATGCGGGGCTCAATCCCAGGACCCTGGGACCATGACCTGAGCCGAAGGCAGAAGCTTTAACCCACTGAGCCACCCAGGTGCCCCTGCTCCTGATATTCTTATGCATATTTTCCAAATACAAACTAAAGTGCCTTGTTTTACTCCATCTATATACCAGAGAGGAATACCTAAGAAATGTGGTAGTATATTCCATAGCTGAGTTGTGAGACATACACTTCCTTTTCCCTCTATTCCTCTGTACTGTATTTTTGTTTGTTTGTTTATTTCCCCTTTCTCCTTATCCTGGAAGGAGTTCTTTTCCATCAGTACCAGAATTAGTTTTGTGTGTAAAGGAGGGCAGACAGTGCCTCTGATCCTGATGGAGTTTAATTTCTAGCTGAAACATTTCTTACGAATGCTTAAAACATTAAAGAGAGATCTAAATAATTTCAGCCAGAGAGGGAGTTACATCTTTCCTGAACTTGGCATTCATTCATTCATTCAACAACTGTTTTCTGTATGCCTGTGATGTGCAGGGCACATTGCACAAATCCATATATTAACTGGAAACTGTCCATGCCTTCCTGTAGGAGGAATAAATAATTCAGATTAGAATTATGTAAAAATATCATAAGCCTATTTGTAGTGCCAAGAATTCTCCCTGGAAGATACATTGTACTTGAACTGGATATAATATACCAAAAAAGCCAACAACAAAACATCTTACCCTGTAAGAATAAAAGAAAAGACATCCCAAGAAGAAAGAAGAGTGAGTTCAAATGCAGAGAGATAATATTTTGGGAAATACCAAGAAGCGTGGTAGAAGATATATTTAAACTTTTTTTTTTTTTTTTTTTAGCTCAAAGCACAGCTTATCACTGACTTTCTCCACTCTTAGCAAATCATCTTCCTTTCTTAGGAAACCATCCCAGCTTTTTCTAGTCACTCCAGACTGCGGACCTGGTACAGCTTTGCCCAGACTCTGGGCCATTCCTGACTAGAGTAAAAAGCTTTATTGACAATTTGGGTGCCAGGAATGGGTAACCCTGTGATCAGTCCTGTTAATGTAGATCTAGGGCAGCTATGCCAAGATAAGCCCTGATGAACAGGAGGGCCCTGAGCTACAGAACACCTCTACCTTCTTCTTTGGTCCCTTGTGCTGAACTTCATTTAGTCCATGTGGTCACTAATATTCTGTGGTCCTCTGCCCACTAGTCCAGTTTGTAGCATCTTTGTTTTTGGCTGGCCTGCTATTTTGAAGAGGTTGATTTTTCTGTAAGGACAACACAACCGCTCACATAAAGGTGTGGTTCCTGCTAACTGTTCTGCGCATGTGCATTTTTCCCTGGAGTAAACTTTTTTGATGTTGAGCCTTGACAGAACTGAGATTCACGCAGTTTCATTTTGATACTGACATAGGCTATCAGCATCTCCACCCTCTACTTGGAGACCAGTTCTGGATTCAGACAGCCTCTCAGTGAAACAATTAGGCTCTTTGGATAAAAATGACAGGATCTTATTTGAGCTAGTGTAAGAATGAGACGAAGACATATTTATCAGAAGAATACAGCTGTGTCTCACACATAGACAAAAAGCTATAGTACCAGGTCTGAGAAAAAGCAGTTTTGAGGCTAGATGCTGTAGGACTGATGGCTTATTTGTTCAAGATATCACCATAATTGGATGAATCAGCTGCACATCCCTTTTACCCTTGCAGTCCTGAGCCCTATTCCTTAGAGAGTGAAATTCTTGAGAGTTAATTTGTGTGTTTATTGGTCTAGATTGGTCTGTGTCTTCCCCTTTGGCCAGATTAAGGCAGGTCCCCCCACCCTGCTTTTTAAAAAAGATTATTTATTTTACAGAGACAGAGTACATGAGCCAGGGGAGGGGAAGGAGAAAGGGAGGGAGAAAGAGAATCTCAAGCAAACTCTAAGCTGAGTGTGAGCCTGAACTGGGGTTCAATCTCATGACCCTGAGATTGTGAGAGGAAATCAGGAGTCCAGCACTCAACCGATGGAGCTACCCAGGCACCATGAGGCAGGTCTCCCTAACTGACATCCAACAAGGTCACACACAGTGGGAAGAAAATAACCCTCCAAACTAAATAGTAGTGCTGCATACCAAAGAAGTTGGAATGGATACTGGCCAACCAAAACCAGAACTATCAACTATACTTGGCTTCTTTGTTTGAATCTGGTCCAAGTTACCATTTCCTCCTCATTGGCCAATGCTATTTGAGTGCATTATACATTGAGGTCAACCTCTCTGATTTATGTCAATACTGGAATCTCTAACATTACTTTTTATTTTATGAGGTCTATTCTTGGAGGACTCTCTTGGTCACACTTTGTTTTGTTGCCTAACATAATCAGAATCCAAAATTCTGTAGCCAAGGCACCACACTTTATTTTTTAGACTTGAGAGGAAAAATAAAATATATTTATCTATAGATACAAAACTGCAGTCACATTTTAAAGTCTTAATATCTTAAACACAATAATAAGATTTCCTGAGTCTCTAAATTTAGATTGGGTTAAAATTAATTATAAATAATTTTGGTAATGCTTACTAAAGCCTGATAACTGAAGAGAGTAATTTTAATATAAGTTATATCTGTGACTATTATAGCTCAGTTTTTTTCGTAATCATGAATTATTAATACAATTTGATATTTCTAATTGACTTCAAAATTCAGTACATTTTGGGACACCTGGGTGGCTCAGTCAGCTAAGGATCCAACTCTGATTTCAGCTCAGGTTATGGTCTAAGGGTTGTGAGATCGAGTCCCACTATAGGTCCTACACTCCCCAGAGAGTCTGCTTGAGATTCTATATCGTGCGTTCCACCTCTCCCCCTGCTCTCTTTCTCTCACTATTTCTACAAAAAAAATTCTTTTAAACTCTGTACATATTTTCTTTTTTTTGTATTTATTTATTTATTTATTTATTTATTTATTTATTTATTTATTTTTTACAAACATATATTTTTATCCCCAGGGGTACAGGTCTGTGAATCACCAGGTTTACACACTTCACAACACTCACCAAAGCACATACCCTCCCCAATGTCCATAACTCCACCCGCCTTCTCCCAACATATCCCTTCCCCCAGCAACCCTCAGATTGTTTTGTGAGATTAAGAGTAACTTATGGTTTGTCTCCCTCCCAATCCCATCTTGTTTCATTTATACTCCTCCTACCCCCTTTAACCCCCATGTTGCATCACCACTTCCTCATATCAGGGAGATCATATGATAGTTGTCTGTCTCCGCATGACTTATTTCGCTAAGGATGATATGCTCTAGTTCCATCCACGTTGTCACAAATGGCAAGATTTCATTTCTTTTGATGGCTGCATAGTATTCCACTGTGTATATATACCAAATCTTCTTGATTCATTCATCTGTTGATGGACATCTAGGTTCTTTCCATAGTTTGGCTATTGTGGACATTGCTGCTATAAACATTCAGTTGCATGTGCCCCTTCAGATCACTGGTTTGTATTGTTAGGATAAATACCCAGTAGTGCAATCGCTGGGTCATAGGTAGTTCTATTTTCAACATTTTGAGGAACCTCCATGCTGTTTTCCAGAGTGGCTGCACCACCTTGCATTCCCACCAACAGTGTAGGAGGGTTCCCCTTTCTCCATATCCTCACCAGCATCTGTCATTTCCTGACTTGTTAATTTTAGCCATTCTGACTGGTGTGAGGTGATATCTCATTGTGGTTTTGATTTGTATTTCCCTGATGCCAAGGGATACGGAGCATTTTTTCATGTGTCTGTTGGCCATCTGGATGTCTTCTTTGCAGAAATGTCTGTACATGTCCTCTGCCCATTTCTTGATTGGATTATTTGTTCTTTGGGTGTTGAGTTTCCTAAGTTCTTTATAGATTTTAGACACTAGTCCTTTATCTGATGTGTCATTTACAAACATCTTCTCCCATTCTGTCAGTTGCGTTTTGGTTTTGTTAATGGTCTCCTTTGCTGTGCAAAAGATTTTGATCTTGATAAAATCCCAATAGTTCATTTTTACCCTTGCTTCCCTTGACCTGGCGATGTTCCTAGGAAGATGTTGCTGCGGCTGAGGTCGAAGAGGTTGCTGCCTGTGTTCTCCTCAAGGATTTTGATGGATTCCTTTCTCACATGAGTTCCTTCATCCATTTTGAGTCTATTTTCGGGTGTGGTATAAGGAAATGGTCCACTTTCATTTTTCTGCATGTGGCTGTCCAATTTTCCCAACACCATTTATTGAAGAGGCTGTCTTTTTTCCACTGGACAGTCTTTCCTGCTTTGTCAAAGATTAGTTGACCATAGAGTTGAGGGTCTATTTCTGGGCTTTCTATTCTGTTCCATTAATCTATGTGTCTGTTTTTGTGCCAGTACCATGCTGTCTTGATGATGACAGCTTTGTAATAGAGCTTGAAGTCTGGAATTGTGATGCCACCAACTTTGGCTTTCTTTTTCAATATCCCCTTGGCTATTCGAGGTCTTTTCTGGTTCTATATAAATTTTAGGATTATTTGTTCCATTTCCTTGAAAAAGATGGATGATACTTTAATAGGAATTGCATTAAATGTGTAAATTGCTTTAGGTAGCATAGAAATTTTCACAATTTTATTCTTCCAATCCAGGAGCATGGAACATTTTTCCATTTCTTTGTGTCTTCCTCAATTTCTTTCATGAGTACTTTATAGTTTTCTGAGTATAGATTCTTTGCCTCTTTGGCTAGGTTTATTCCTAGGTATCTTATGGTTTGGGGTTCAATTGTAAATGGGATTGACTGCTTAATTTCTCTTTCTTCTGTCTTGTTGTTGGTGTAGAGAAATGCAACTGATTTCTGTGCATTGATTTTATATCCTGACACTTTACTGAATTCCTGTACAAGCTCTAGCAGTGTTGGAGTGGGGTCTTTTGGGTTTTCCAC
Source organism: Mustela nivalis (assembly GCF_964662115.1). Lineage (NCBI taxonomy): Eukaryota > Metazoa > Chordata > Mammalia > Carnivora > Mustelidae > Mustela > Mustela nivalis. The sequence goes on along the minus strand of NC_139022.1, from coordinate 41,499,141 downwards.
ATATAGTATCATATCAACTGCGAAGAGTGATTGCTTGACGTCTTATTGCTGATTTGGATGCCTTTAATTTCCTTTTTTTTGTCTGATTGCTGAGTCTAGGACTTCTAGTACTGTGTTGAACAACAGTGGTGATAATGGACATCCCTGCCGTGTTCCTGACCTTAGCGGAAAAGCTTTCAGTTTTTCTCCATTGAGAATGATATTTGTGGTGGGTTTTTCATAAATGGCTTTGATAATATTGAGGTATGTTCCCTCTATCCCTACACTTTGAAGAGTTTTGATCCGGAAGGGATGCTGTACTTTGTCAAATGCTTTTTCAGCATCTATTGAGAATATCATATGGTTCTTGTTCTTTCTTTTATTGATGTGTTGTATCACATTGATTGATTTGCGGATGTTGAACCAACCTTGCAGCCTTGGAATTAATCCCACTTGGTCGTGGTAAATAATCCTTTTAATGTACTGTTGAATCCTATTGGCTAGTATTTTGGTGAGAATTTTAGCATCTGTGTTCATCAAGGATATTGGTCGGTAGTTCTCTTTTTTGATGGGATCCTTGTCTGGTTTTGGGATCAAGGTGATGCTGGCCTCAAGTAATGATATTGGAAGTTTTCGTTCCATTTCTATTTTTTGAAACAGTTTCAGGAGAATAGGAATTAGTTCTTCTTTAAATGTTTGGAAGAATTCCCCTGGGAAGCCTTCTGGCCCTGGGCTTTTGTTTGTTTGGAAATTTTGGATGACTGTTTCAATCTCCTTATTGGTTTGGGTCTATTCAGGCTTTCTATTTCTTCCTGGTTCAGTTGTGGTAGTTTATATGTTTCTAGGAATGCATCCATTTCTTCCAGATTGTCAAATTTGTTGGCGTAGAGTTGCTCATAGTATGTTCTTATAATTATTTGTATTTCTTTGGTGTTAGTTGTGATCTCTCCTCTTTCATTCATGATTTTATTTATTTGGGTCCTTTCTCTTTTCATTTTGATACGTCGGGCCAGGGGTTTATCAATTTTATTAATTCTTTCAAAGAACCAGCTCCTAGTTTCGTTGATTTGTTCTATTGTTGCTTTGGGTTCTATTTCATTGGTTTCTGCTCTGATCTTTATGATTTCTCTTCTCCTGCCGGGTTTTCGGTTTCTTTCTTGTTCTTTCTCCAGCTCCCTTAGGTGTAGGGTTAGGTGTGTACCTGAAACCTTTCTTGTTTCTTGAGAAAGGCTTGTACTGCTATATATTTTCCTCTCAGGACTGCCTTTGTTGTGTCCCACAGATTTTGAACCATTGTGTTTTCATTATCATTTGTTTCCATGATTTTTTTCAATTCTTTTTAAATTTCCTTGTTGACCCATTCATTCTTTAGAAGGATGCTGTTTAGTCTCCATGTATTTGGGTTCTTTCCAAACTTCCTCTGGTGGTTGAGTTCTAGCTTCAGAGCATTGTTGTCTGAAAATATGCAGGGAATGATCCCAATTGTTTGATACCGGTTGAGTCCTAATTTAAGACCGAGGATGTGATCTATCCTGGAGAATGTTCCATGTGCACTAGAGAAGAATGTGTATTCTGTTGCTTTGGGATGAAATGTTCTGAATATGTCTGTGATTTCCATCTCGTCCAGTGTGTCATTTAAGGCTTTTATTTCCTTGTTGATCTTTTGCTTGGATGACCTTTCCATTTCAGTAAGGGGAGTGTTAAAGTCCCCTACTATTATTGTATTATTGTTGATGTGTTTCTTTGATTTTGTTATTAATTGGTTTATATAGTTGGCTGCTCCCATGTTGGGGGCATTGATATTTAAAATTGTTAGATCTTCTTGTTGGACAGACCCTTTGAGTATGATATAGTGTCCTTCCTCATCTCTTATTATAGTCTTTGGCTTAAAATCTAATTGATCTCATATAAGGAATGCCACTCCTGCTTTCTTCTGATGCCCATTAGGATCACTTTAAATCTGGAGGTGTCAGGCTTAAAATGAGTTTCTTGTAGGCAACATATAGATGGGTTTGTTTTTTTATCCATTCTGATACCTTGTGTCTTTTGATTGGGGCATTTAGCCCATTAACATTCAGGGTAACTCTTGAGAGATATGAATTTAGTGCCATTGTATTGCCTGTAAAGTGACTGTTACTGTATATTGTCTCTGCTCCTTTCTGATCTACCACTTGTAGGCTCTCTCCTTGCTTAGAGGACCCCTTTCAATATTTCCTATAGAGCTGGTTTGGTGTTTGCAAATTCTTTCAGTTTTTTTTGTCCTGGAAGCTTTTTATCTCTCCTTCTATTTTCAATGATAGCCTAGCTGGATATAGTATTCTTGGCTGCATGTTTTTCTCGTTTAGTGCTCTGAAAATATCATGCCAGCTCTTTCTGGCCTGCCAGGTCTCTGTGGATAATTCAGCTGCCAATCTAATATTTTTACCATTGTATGTTACAGACTTCTTTTCCCGGGCTGCTTTCAGGATTTTCTTTTTGTCACTAAGACTTGTATATTTTACTGTTAGGTGATGGGTATGGGCCTATTCTTACTGATTTTGAGGGGCGTTCTCTGCACCTCCTGAATTTTGATGCTTGTTCCCTTTGCCTTATTGGGAAAATTCTCCCCAATAATTCTCCAGTATACCTTCTGCTCCTCTCTTTCTTTCTTCTTCTTCTGGAATCCCAATTATTCTAATGTTGTTTCGTCTTATGGTGTCACTTATCTCTCGAATTCTCCCTTCGTGGTCCAGTAGCTGTTTGTCCCTCTTTTGCTCAGCTTCTTTATTCTCTGTCATTTGGTCTTCTATATCACTAATTCTTTCTCCTGCCTCATTTATCCTAGCAGTGAGAGCCTCCATTTTTTATTGCACCTCATTAATAGCTTTTTTTGATTTCAACTTGGTTAGTTTTTAGTTCTTTTATTTCTCCAGAAAGGGCTTTTATATCTCCCGAGAGTGTTTCTCTAATATCTTCCATGCCTTTTTCGAGCCCGGCTAGAACCTTGAGAATTGGCATTCTGAATTCTAGATCTGACATATTACCAATGTCTGTATTGATTAAGTCCCTAGCCTTCGGTACTGCCTCTTGTTCTTTTTTTTGTGGTGAATTTTTCCACCTTGTCATTTTGTCCAGATAAGAGTATATGAAGGAGCAAGTAAAATACTAAAAGGGTGGCAACAACCCCAGGAAAACATGTTTTACCAAATCAGAAGAGATCCAAAATCGTAAGGGGCGAGAAAGGGGATTAAAAGAGGTTCAGAAAGAAAGAAAGAGAGAAAAAAAGAAAAGCATTAAAAAAGAAAACTAAAGGAAAGTATAAAAAATAAAAATATATATATATATTAGATAAGCTAGTTAAAAAACTTTAAAAAAGAAAAGGGTAAAAGTTAAAAATATCTTAGCATAGGAAGAGAAAAAAATGAAAAAGAAAAAAATAATTAAATTAAGTGCAAGACAAAGAATCATAGGGAGAAAGCCATGAGTTCTGTGCTTTGCTTTCTCCTCCTCTGGAATTCTGTTGCTCTCCTTGGTATTGAAACTGCACTCCTTGGTAGGTGAACTTGGTCTTGGCTGGATTTCTTGTTGATCTTCTGGGGGAGGGGCCTGTTGTAGTGATTCTCAAGTGTCTTTGCCCCAGACGGAATTGCACCGCCCTTACCAGCGGCCGGGCTGAGTAATCCGCTACGTTTGCTTTCCGGAGCTTTTGTCCCTGAGCGCTTTCCGTAGAGTCCCGGAGGACGGGAAAAGATAAGGCGGCCTCCTGGTCTCCAGCCCGGAGGAGCTGATAGCCCGGGGCCCCACTCCTCTTTGCTCCCTCAGAGAACAGCGCCAAGTAACTCCCGTCTGCCTGACCTCTGGCCAAGCTCTGAGCTCACCGAGCCTGTGACCGGTTCAAGGTAACCCCGAGCTGTGAGCTCGCTTTTGGCTCTGTCTTTGTAGCCGCCTTCCCTGTTCTTATAACTGTAAGCTCTGCGACACTCAGACACCCCCGATCCTTCTGTGACCCTGCGGGACCTGAGGCCACGCTGACCCCGCGTAGGCTTTGCCCCGGTTTAGCCTCTGGATCTGATGTCCCTCAGTGGATCAGACTTTTAAAAGTTTGATTTTGTGTTCCGTTGCTCTGCCGCTTGCCGGGAGCCGGCCCCTCCCCCACGGGGTCTATCTTCCCGTTGCCTTGGATTCACTTCTCTGTCAGTCCTACCTTTCAGAAAGTGGTTGTTTTTCTGTTTCTAGAATTGCTGTTCTTCTTCTCTTCTATCTGTCGATGGATTTGTAGGTGTTTGCAATCTTTAGATAAGCTATCAACTGATCTCCTGCTACCTGAAGTAGTCTCAGCCTGCTACTTCTCTGCCATCTTGACTCCTCCCCCCCTCTGTACATATTTTCAAAAATTCTCCTCAACAATGCAATTGTAACAGTTTCAGTGAAGCAGTCCTTGTTAAAAAGAGAACTTCCCTAAGCAGTTCTCATTCTTCTCAACCTGATCAGGCATGAATTTATTTATTTTTGGTTTCTCTTGATCAAAAGATGACTGTTTAACATATTAGGACAAGATGATATTTAAAGACATTTTCTTTTCTTTTTATTTTTTAAAAAGATTTTATTTATTTATTTGTCAGATAGAGTTCACAAATGGACAGTGAGGCAGGCAGAGAAAGTGTAGGGGAAGCAGCCCAGGACCCTGGGATCATGACCTTAGCCGAAGGCTGAGGCTTTAACCCACTGAGGCACCTAGGCACCCCAAGACATTTTCAATTAAAATAGTCTAATGATTCTCTGGCTTTTTAATATATTGTTTGGCTATATTTTCACCCACTGTGAAGAGCATCTTGCTACACATATGAGAATACTTAACTAGATAAATTATAGCCAACTCTGTCACTTAATTTGGTTCAAATGTGATGCTGATTAGGTCCAAATGATTGATTTTAACATTATGTTAAACCAGGCATTTTTTCAGAGACCTTATTTCTTCTTTGATCATTCTCCAATTATATATCTCTTCTCAACCACTTTCTAGGTTCTAATGTTTTCTCCCTGATACAAGAGAGAATGAACATTAGGTGGTGAGCAATTCAGTATAACCCACAACCATAACTTGGAGCTGTTTTCCTCCCCTCTAATAGTAGTCCTGCAGTGTCATCTCAGTTGTTGCACACAAGTAGGATGGTAGACATGCCAGATGATAAGAACCTTAACAAAAAGCCATAGTAATAACAAGAAAACATTTTCAGTTTTTTTTTTTATGTTAACTATTATTTGCAACAGTAATCATCTGGTTTTTTACCAGACCTCAGCTTCCTCTTCAATATATTTCAGAAATACTCCATGAGAACAAGAAAAAATGTGGAACTGTCTTGGGTTAAAGGACAATGAATGTACCACTGTAGGGAGGTAGGAGGTGAAAGAGGCCCCTGATTGTAAATATAATAACTTTTTATGACTCTACTTCTTAGAAAGCAATGGAGCATTCTTAATTTGGGCTCAGCTCCATTGCTTTCCATGAAGAACTCTTAATGTAAATGCACTGGGTCAATCTGGATTTAGTTGAATGTGATACACTAATATGCAGAATTTTTCTGTCAAATTTTTGCTGCCAGTGAATCCTGTCAGAATAGAATGCACTAATTATTTTAATAAAAAAGTTATTAAGTGCATAGTGAGAGTATATGAAAGTTTACTTTTTGAAAAACATTAATGTAACCAAGCAACCAAAATACTAACATTTGAAATTATTGAAAGATATATATTAGGAAGTACCTCAACATATGGTTTATTGAAAAAAACATGACTCTCTTGCCAGTGAGGCATAGCATGGAGATGTGTTTTCACAGAAAGAAAGAAATCTGAGATTGCCAAGAAAGCAATAGATTCAAGGAAAGTCCTTATGAAATCTACAAGTCCATATTAAATCCATATTATAGGTGAACATTGTGTTAACAGATGTTTTATTTTCATTTTTTTAAAGATTTTAAATATTTATTTGACACACAGAGAGAGATTACAAGTAGGCAGAAAGGCAGGCAGAGAGAGAGAGAAGGAAGCAAGCTCCCTGCTGAGCAGAGAGCTTACCGTGGAGCCCGATCCCAGGATCCTGGGATCGTGACCTGAGCCGAAGGCAGAGGCTTTAGCCCACTGAGCCACCCAGGTGCCCCTGTGTTAGCAGACATTTTAACAGTAGGGATGGGGACATAATAAACTATATCATGGAGTTCTCAAATAACTCTCCTAGAGGATTCTGTTATTTCTTGAGGGTAGATGGCACCTAAGGATTTTGAAACACCACCTTACCCACCCACTTGTTATTTTGAGGTCCTTGAAGTCTTTAGGTGGATCAATTTATAAGCACAGTAGGACATGACAGGTTTTTTAAAAGAGCTATAGCGAGGGGCTGGCTGTCCACACAGCCAAACTATATATAACCTTGAAGTTGCTCATGTGACTCCTACAACCCTTATTAGTGACACATTCAGCCTCTACAACTAAGCAATTCAAAATAAATGCTCTTACCCACCTAATGAATTGATACATGAAGTTCAGAGGGCAACTGTAGGCCATGCTACCAAACCTGAGAAAATCAGTTGGCAGTCCCCTAAAACCAGTACTCGCGGAAGCTGAAGTTTCATAAAATGAATGACAAATGGAAGAATACAACTTACTATAAAAGAATATTTTCTTTTATTGAAAGTTTACCCTTTGATATGTCTTCCAAAGATTGTGTATTCAAGATACTGCATTAAAAATCTCTAGCAAAAACTGTAGACAGCTAGGAAATGTTTTGCTAACAGCAAGGAAAGGGGGAAAAAAACCCCACATATTTTGGAAAAGAATTTGGAACATATTCCTGTATGTTACTTTCAACATTTTGGAGTGTGAGTAATGTAATCCAGTTGTGATTAATGTGAAAAATGTAGAATGAAAGATAATCCAAATGAGCTCATATAGTATACGTGTAATAAATACTCCACTCTGAAAATAAAAAAGAAGGTTTTTATATTTATGAACATTAAAAAAAATTGGGATGCCTCCCTCCAAGGTAAATTCTAAATTCATATTTAAAGACCTTGGATTTGAAATATAAGGTTTTTAGTTAGCTGGGAATGTCTTGATTTGCCCTCAACTTACAGAGGTGGAATAAAACCAAGTAAAAGATGGTCTAGTATAATCATTACTAACTCTGATGGTTACGGAAAGATTCAGGAAAACGTTGAAAATTGAGCTGAAGCTTCACGAATTCAGAAATTGAATTAGAAAAATAAAGGTGATGGGGAATATGTTGATTTATTTTCTGAAATTTTTTTGTACATTTGTGAAAAACTTTTGTTTTAGTTAACTGGGTTTAGAGTTGAGTGTATCTGTAGTCACAAGGGTCATTGAAAATAATATACCATCCAATTTCACAAACAGGGGTCCCTGGGTGTCTCTGGGTTAAGGCTCTGCCTTCGGCTCAGGTCATGATCTCAGGGTCCTGGGTTTAAACCCTGCATCACATCAGGCTCTCTGCTCAGCAGGAAGACTACTTCCCCCTCTCTCTGCCTGCCTCTCTGTCAAGTAAATAAATAAAATCTTAAAAAAAAAATTCCCAAACAGCCAAATGTAACTTTTAGAATTCCAGTGTAATTAACATGCAGTGTTATATTAGTTTCACATGTGCTATACAACAATTCAACAATTCTATACATTACTCAGTACTTATGAAGATGAGTGTACTCTTAATATCCTTCTCCTGTTTCACCCATTGCCACATCTACCTTCCCTCTAACAATCACAAGTTTGTTCTCTATAGTTAAGAGTTTATTTTATTTTTTGTTTTTCTTTTTTCCTTGGTTCACATTTCTTTTTTAGATACATTCATAAGTTTTTACTTTAATTCCGATTAATTGGCATACAGTGTTATATTAGTTTTAGGTGCCCTGTAGTGACTTGGCACTTCCATACATGCCTGGTGTTCATCATGATAAATGCACTCCTGAATCTCCACCACACGTTTCATCCATCTCCCATCCGCCTTCCCTCTGGTGACCGTCACTTTGTTCTCTATAGTTAATAATCTGTTTCTTGGTTTCTATCTCTCTCTTCTTTTCCCTCTGCTCATTTGTTTTGTTTCTTAAGTTCCACAAATGAGAGAAATCATATGGTATTTGTCTTTCTGTGACAGGCTTATTTTCTCAGCATTATACTCTCTAGTTCCATTCATGTTATTTCAAATGACAAGATCTCATTATTTTTTATGACTGAATAGTATTCCACTGTACATATATACACATATTTCTTGATCCATTCCCCTATGGATAGACAACTTGGGTTGCTTCCATGCCTTGGCTATTGTAAATAATGCTACTATAAACATAACAGTGCATATATCCTTTTGCATTCATGTTTTCATTTTCTTTGGGTAAATACCATTAGTGGAATTACTGCATCACATGATAATTCTTTTTTTAAATTTTTTGAGGAAACTTCATACTGTTTTTCACAGTGACTAGACAACTTTGCATTCCCATCAAGAGTGCAAACCCTGGGGCTCCTGGGTGGCTCAGTTGGTTAAGCAGCTGCCTTTGGCTTAGGGCATGATACCATGGTTCTGGGATTGAGCCCCATGTTGGGCTCTCTGCTCAGTAGAGAGCATGTTTCTCTCTCTCCCTCTGCCTGCCCCTCTGCTTACTTGTGTTCTGTCAAATAAATAAATAAAATCTTAAAAAAAGAGTGCAAACCTACAAAGAGGGTTCCCTTTTTCCCAAATCCTCACCAACACTTGTTTTTTGTGTTTTGAATTTAGCCATCTGACAGGTGTGAGGTGATACGTCACTGTGGCATTGATTTGTATTCCTCTGTTGATGAGTGATGCTAAGCATCTTTTCATATGTTTGTTGGCCATCTGTATGTCTTCTTTGGAAAAATATCTATTCATATCCTCTGCCCATTTCTTAATTGGATTTTTTTGTGCTTTTGGCATGGAGTTATACAAGTTCTTTGTGTATTTTGGAAATTAACTCCTTATCAGATATATCACTTGCTAATATCTGTTCTGTAGGTGGTCTTTTTGTACTGTTGATGGTTTCCTTCTCTGTGCAGAAATTTTTTATTTTGGTGTTGTCCCAATGATTTAATTTTCCTTTTGTTTCCCTTGCCAAAAGGGACATACCTAGAAAAATGTTTCTACTGCTGATGTCAAAGAAATTACTGCCTATGTTTTCTTCTAGGAACTTTATGGTTTAAAGTCTCATATTTAGGTTTCTAATCCATTTTAAAAGTTTTTTGGAGGTATTGTATGAGAAAGTGCCCAGTTTCTTCTTCTTTTTTTAAATTTGCATATTGCTATCCAGTTTTCTTAACACCATTTGTGATTGTTCCCTACCCCTGTTGGATATTCATTCCTACTTTGTTGAAGATTAATTGACCATATAATTGTTTGCTTTGTTCTTCTTTCTCAAATTTTTTTTTGGCTATTCAGGGCCTTCTGGGGTTCCATACAAATTTTAGTACTGTTTATTCTATTTTGTGGAAAAGTGCTGTTGGTATTTTGCTAATGATTGCATTGTTAACTGTGGATTGCTTTGGGTAGTATAGACTTTTTAATAATATCTGTTCTCTCAATCCATTGGCATGGACTATCTTTCCTTCTGTTTCTGTCATCTTAAGTTAACTTTCATCAGTGTTTCACAATTTTCAAAGTAAATGTCTTTCACTTCCTTGATTAGATTTATTCTTAGTTATTTTACTCTTTTTGGTGTCCCATTGAAAATGGGACTGCTGGGGCACGTGGATGGCTCAGTGGGTTAAAGCCTCTGCTTTTAAAAAAAGAAAAAGAAAATGGGACTGTTTTCTTGATATCTCTTTTTACTTTTCCATTATTAGTATATAGAAATGAAATGCAGCAGATTTCTATGGATTAATTTTTTAATCTGTGACTTTACTTAGTTCATTTGCCAGCTCTAGTAAGTTTTTTGGTCTAGTCTGTAGGGTTTTCTATATATAGTATAATATCATCTGTAGATAGTGAAACTTTTAGTTCTTCCTTACCAGTTTGGATACCTTTTATTTCCTTTTTGTTGTCTGATTGCTATGACTAGGACTTCCAGTACTACGTGGAATCAAAGTGTGAGAGTGGACGTCCTTGTCTTATTCCTGATGTTAGAGAAATAACTGTTTTTCACAATTGAGTCTGATGTTAGCTGTGGGTTTTTCATATAAGGCCCTTATATTGAAGTCTGTTCTCTCTAAACCTACTTTATTGAGGGTTTTTATCTTGAGTGAATGTTGTATTTTGTCATATGCTTTTTCTACATCCCTTAAAATGATCATGTTGTTTTTATCCTTTCTCTTGTAAATGTAATGTATAACATTGATTGATTTGTTAATATTGAACCATCCCTATGTCCTTGGAATAAATCCCTCTTGATTGTTGTAAATGAGTTTTTAAAATGTATTGTTAGATTCAGTTTGCTAATCTTTTGTCAAGGATTTTTGCATCTATGTTCATCAGAGATACTGTGCTGTATTCTCTCTCTCTCTTTCTTTTTAAGATGCATGATATGATTACAAACTTTTTGAATTTGTTGAGTCTTGTTTTGTAGCCTAACATGCAGTCTATTCTGGAGAATGTTCCATGTGTTCTTTAAAACAATGTGTATCCTACTGTTTTGGTATGGAATGTTCTGAATATATCTGTTATGTCCATTTGTTTCAATGTGTCATTCAAAGCCACTGTTTCCTTATTGATTGATTTTCTGTCTGGATTAAAGGTCCATGGATGTAAGTGGGGTGTTAATGTTCCCTACTATTATTGTATTGCTATCAATTTCTTCCTTTAATGTCTGTTACTTGTCACTTTATGTATTATTGTGTTCCAACATCGGGTGCATATTTATAATTATTATATGTTCTTATTGGATTGTAACTTTTATGATTATGTAGTGTTCTTCTTTATGTCTTGTAATAGTGTTCATTTTAAAGTCTGTTTGCCCAGTATAAGTGCTGCTGCCTGGCTTTCATTTTATTTCCATCTGTATGATGAATGTTTTCCTATACCCTCACTTTTCATCAGTATGTGTCTTTAGATTTGGAATAAGTCTCTTGTAAGCAGCATATAGATGGGTCTTCTTTTTTTATGTATTCCATTACCCTGTGTCTTCTGATGGAGCATGTAGTCCATTAATATGCAATGTCATTATTGATTGGTACATACTGACTGCCATTTTTTTTCTACTTTTTTTTTTAATTGTGTTTTTTTATTTCTTTACTCTCCCTTCTCTTACTTTCTTCCCTTATGGTTTGATGACTTTATTTAGAGATATGCTTGGATTCCTTTCTCTATTTTTTGTATATCTCTTAAAGGTTTTTGATTTATGGTTGCCATTCGGTGTATATATAACATCTTATGCATATAGCTGTCTATATGAGGATGATGAGGGTCTAAACCCATTCTATTTTTTTTTAAGATTTACTGATTTATTTGAGAGAGAAAAAGAGAGAGAGAGCAGGAATGAGGGGTAGAGAGAAAGGGAGAGAATGTAAGTGGACTCCATGCTAAGCACAGAGTCCTATGCAGGGCTCAATCTCATGACCATGAGATCATGACCTGAAAGGAAGAGTCATTTGGTTAACTGAGTGAGCCATCCAGGTGCCCCAAGTCTGAACCCATTCTAAAAGCATTTAATTTCTACTTGCCTTCTCACCACATTTTATGTATATAATGTCATACCTTATATCCTTTTATTTTCTGAATCCCTCGACTGATTTTTATAGATATAATTGATTTAACGACATTTAGCTTTAATCTATACTTGTTTTATAAGTGATTAATGTACTTATATTATGTTTGCATGTTTCTGTGTATTTTCTTTCCTTTCTAATTTTCTCCCTGATTATGGACTTACTTCCGCTCAAAGAATCCCCCTTAATGTTTCTTGTAAGACTGGCTTAAGGGTGATGAATTCCTTTAACTTTTGTTTGTCTAGAAAACTCTTTATCCCTCCTTCTATTCTGAATGATAGCTTTACTGGATAGAGTATTTCTTGTTGCATTTTTTTCCTTTCATATCATGCCACTCTCTTTTGGCCGGCAAAGTTTCGGCCAATAAATCAGCTGAAGCTTTATGAAAGTTCCCTTGTAGGTAACTTTTTTCCTCTTTGCTTGGTGCTTTTAAAATTCTTTTTGTTCCTACTTTTTGCTATTTTAATTATTATGAATCTTGGCGTAGACCTCCTGGGGTTGATTTTGTTGAGGGCTCGCTGGGCCTCCTGCATCTGGATGTCTTTTATTTTTTTTTCCTCAGGATTAGGAAAGTTTCACCTATTATTTATTCAGATAAATTGTCTGTCTGCTTTTCTCTCTCTTCTCTTTATGGGATTCCTATAATGCAAATGTTGTTATGCTTGTTGATGTCACTGTGTTCCCTTGACCTTATTTATTATTCTTTTTTATTTTTGCTGTTTGGATTGGCTGCTCCTTCAGTTCACTGGTCTGTTCTCCTTCTTCCTCTCGTTTATGTATTCCCTCTAGTGTATTTTTTATTTCAGTTATTGAGTTCTTCATCTTTTATTGGTTCTTTTTTAAGATTTTTTATTTATTTATTTGATAGAGAGAAATCACAAGTAGTCGGAGAGGCAGGCAGAGAGAGAGAGGGAAGCAGGCTCCCTGCTGAGCAGAGAGCCCGATGCGGGACTCGATCCCAGGACCCTGAGATCATGACCTGAGCTGAAGGCAGCGGCTTAACCCACTGAGCCACCCAGGCGCCCCTTATTGGTTCTTTTTTAGATTTTCTATCTTTTTGATGAAGATCTCACTAAGGTCCTCCACTCTTTGTTCAATCCCAGTAAGTATCTTTATGACCATTAGTTTGAATCTTCTATCAGGCATATTGCTTATCTCCATTCATTTAGCTGTATTGGTATGATTTTGTCCTGTTCTTTTATTTGGAACATATTCCTCTACCTCTCCATTTTGTCTAATTCTTTGTGTTTGTTTCTGTTTATTGGGAAAGTCAGTTATGTCTTCTGATCTTGCAACCAGTGGCATCACGAAGAGAAGATCCTTGAGTGCCCTATAGTGCAATGTTCTCTGTTCACCAGAATCTGGTGCTTCAGGGGTATCTCCTATGTGTATAGTGTGCACCCTCCTATTGTGGTTGAGCCACATTTGCCTTCAGTCCAGTCAGATGTAATGACTCTCTTTGCCTGTTATGGGCAGGGATTGGTCTCTGTGACATTATTACACAGCCAGTCTAAGGCCACCTTGGGCTCATGGTTTGGTCAGATCAGATTCCTGCTCTCAGGCAATGCTAGAACTGTGGTCACACTGAACTGCTAGGGGGCGTTCCCTGCACTGTCCCCTAAGAGGCTTTTGTTGGTAGGTGGGGTCTGCATTCAGACCTGATGTCTGTCCCTAGTCCCTCTTTGTGGATCATGGTGACCCTGAACTACTGGGCTCTCACTTTATGCTGTCCCTTGAGAGGATTCTGTTGGTGGGTGGGGCTGGCAGTCAGATTGAATGTCTGTTCCAGCTTATTACAGAGGCTGCAGCTGAAGAACATATGTGTGATTATCTCCCTTCTCCTTAGGGCAAGAGACACTTTGAAATTGATGTTGGCCACTGTTGTCAGGGCTGCTTGCAGTGTGAGACATGTCAGGTATGGCTTTGGAGGGGCTCCTGAGGAGTAGCTAGGGCAATATGGATAGGACAGAGCCACAGCAGAATGTACAGGTGGGATGTGTGGTGTTAGAATGCTAGGTGTTGAGTTCATCCTAGAGTTCCCAAAGGTGTTGGGGTATCTAGGTTGGGAACTGGGGCAGGGGAAGAGATGGACTTGTGAGCTCTTACCCTTGAAGAAGTTTCCTAACAATTTCTGCCCCTTGAAGGCATGTTCTGAGATTAATAAATACATCTCCTTCATGTATACTTCAGGTGCTTTTCAAACTGCTGATCTGTGCTGTGTCTTGGCTGGATTATTTGTTATACTTTTTTTTTTTTTTTAAAGGGTGGGGAGTCAGTTTCTTATCTTCCTCAGGCTCTTCTAGAAGTGAGATCACTGATTTTTAAAGTTCTTGGTGTTAAGCCCCTCTGATTGTAAAAACTCATGAAGTTAAGCCCCTCTGATATTCTGATTTTCAAAGCCAGATGTTAATAAGAATTCATCTTCCCAGTGCAGGTCCCTTATGCCTGGGGTGCCTGGTGTGTGTGGGGGGTCTGTTCCTCTCCCTTCTCTCTTCTTGTGGTATCCCCACAATTTATGGTTAGTCTTAAAGGTTTGGTTCCCAACTGGATCCTGCCCTTCCTACCATTTTTGATGTAGCCCTCTCTCTATGATTAACTGTGGAGATTCTGTTCTGTCAGTATTTGATTTATTTTCTAATGTGGCTGTTACCTAGGTGTGTCCATGGGACAAGGTGAACTTAGGATCCTCCTGCTCCACCATTATCCACAGCTCCCCCAGTTGTTTTTGTTTTGTTTTCTCCTTTTAGAGTCAAATAGGAAGAACAGAAAGTAAGGACTATCTTTTATATTTTTCCAAGACATCTGGTCACTTTTCAGGCTAGGCTATTTGAATAGTCTGCTGAACCTTGACTCATCACATTAACTAAAGCAGCCTGAAATTTATTATAGAAAAGTTAAGTCACCTCTGTAAGTCAAAGATTTTCATAAATTATTTTCATTATGGACTAATAGGCTGTGAAGATTATAATATTTCCAAGACTTGAATGGATTATTTTTGTATTCTATGGGAAGTTACAAGTTGTTTTAAAGCTTTGGCCATTTAGAGGAAATCAGTTACATTTCCATCATAGTATCATTTAGTCATGCCCTGACCAGACATTTTGTGGGCATCACTGAAGAACAGCATTATTTCTTTGTTTTATTTTGTTTTGTTTTGTTTTAACAGCATTGTTTCTTTACAAGTATAACGAGTGATAAATATTTTACACTATGGTTTGCTTTGAAGTTTGAGAGGAGGTCAAATTAAGTAATATCCATTTATAACAATTATGATAAACTACCAATTTTTGCCATATTTCCTTCAACACAGATATTCATTGTGATAAATGCCTTCCTTACATACTTTAATTTAGCACTCTTCAGAATTCTGTGAGGAAAATGAGAAAACTAAAGCAGAGAAAGTTTAATGACTCACCAAAAGTAACACGAGAGGCAAGTTAAAAAGGCAGAATTCAAACCTAGACCCATTTGGTCAACACAGGCATTTCTTTAAAAAAAATTATTTAAATTCCATTTAATTAACATACAGTATATTATTCTCATAGGTAGAACTTAATGATTCATCAGTTGCGTATAATACCCAGCAAATGCCTTCTTTAATGCCCATCCTCTTACCCTATTCCCCCATCCACTTCCCCACCAGCAATCCTGTTTGTTTTATCCAGTTAAGAGTCCCTTATGGTTTGCTTCCCTCTCTGTTTTCATCTTGTTTTATTTTTACTTTCCTTCCCCTATGTTCATCTCTTTTGTTTTTTAAATTCCACATATAAGTGAAATCATATGGTATTTGCCTTTATCTGACTGACTTATTTTGCTTAGCTTAATACCCTCTAGTTCCATCTATGTTATTACAAATGGCAAGATTTTATTATTTTTGATGGTGGAGTAATATTTATACACACACACACACACACACACACACACTTCTTTATCCATTTGTATGAACACCTGCATTTTAATCCCTCCTCAATTAAGTGGGGGTAATTGCTTTCCCATAGTTATTGGTGCGTTGACCAGCTGGTTTATTACAAGTGACAGAACCCAGCTTAAAATAGCTAACTAAAAGAAAAAAAAAAGTGTTGGAAGGATATAGGGGTGATCTATAAAACTTTTTAAAAAACTACAGTTGTTTCAGGGGTCATGGATAGAACCAGGATCTGGAATAAAATCAGATCAATTTCTCTTTTGTTTCCTATATTGTAATAGACCCCAAAATTTTACACATGCCTTTTTTAAATCTTTGCAAAAATTATATGTATAAGCTGCTATTATTTATTTTGATAGCCATGAGAACTAAGACATATAGGTGAATTGATTTGTCAAAGATGGGTGGCTGATTGGTCACAGGAACAGTATTAGAGCCCAGCCCTACAGACGCTTATACCATGCTCTGTTAATCTACTTGTGTCTTAAAATACCCAAGTGTATCAGTGTTAAAGTCTTTTTTATTTTAGTTATATAGGCAGGCCAATGGAGATATTAATACTTTTTAAAGAGAAAAACAAATTGATATTTAAGCTTCTCCTATACCTCCGATAGTCTTATGAATATACCCAAATGAAACCCAGGAAAAAAATTGTAGCAATCTACATCTTATTTAAAGTGTTTGGCACTATACTATCGTGTTAAATGGAAGGTTATCTTTACCAGTAGGATTTAATTAATTTTTTTAAATTCATTAAAATGATTTTCTAACAGATAGCTATTGTAGACTATAACATTTGATTTGTAGCTGGTTTTCAGTAAGAAGAAAGCTCTTTGAATAAGAAAATTTTCCATATTATTTTCTTAAACTTAACCTCATGTTGACCTGATAATAAAATAAAAGCGAAGCTTCGATTAGTTTCTGTGACTTAGAACAAATTTTATCTTTTGCTATGTGACTTCAAATGGACAGGTTTTCAAAGTAGATGTCTTAGCCACAAGATGGTGTCCTAACATTAGCAACCAATAGGTTTAGCTTCTAAATAGAATTGACTTTATGTGGCAAAATATTTTTCAAGTTGAAAACGCCAAGTGCCCATGCATAAAAATAATTACTCCTTAGCCTGTATTCTTGTGCAAAATGTACTTGGGAAAATGATTGTTCAACTCAATTTGACTAACTCTCTTTGTTGTAGATTTGTATTTATTTACATTAATGCTACACTGGAGTACTCAGTTCATTAACTTCTAATTTAGCTAAAACAGAAGGGAAACCGTTTTCCTTGCAAGTCGCAACAGATTTTCAAATGGCACAATAGTTGAGCTTCATATGATGTTCATTTATTGTATGTCATGAGAGGTACACTTAAGGGTTTAAAGTTTTTGTAGTTTTTTAAAATTTCTGTAATGGTTTGCTTTAGAAATCAGAGATGGTAACATCCAGTTTATCTTGAAACTGGCTGCTTTTAAAATTTGAATATGGTAAGTTGGATATTACTTTTTTGAATTTAACATTGTTTTCTGCTTTCAAAAACTAACATTTATTCCAAGGATCCTGAGTAATCTCTGCTCCTAATAATTCTTACTAGCTATCACTAACTGCAGAACATATGTAGAGATTTTCTAATACCAGATCCTGGGGGAAAAGAAGCTGGATGTGTTCTTTTGCTTTTAGGAGAGTCTGAATAAAAGAAGAAATTGTTTTAGAAAAATGAAGTACACTGATAATAACCTCTAACTCCATTTTAACACTAACTTTAAAAGCAAGCTAGATTTGCACTGCAATTGAAACTGGTAGTTTTTTGGGTGCCCTTGTGGCTCAGTTGTTAAGTTAAACATCTGCCTTCAGCTCAGGTCAGGATCCCAGGGTCCTGGGATCAAGCCCTGCATCAGGCTCCCTGCTCAGCGGGAAGCCTGCTTCTCCCTCTCTTACTCCCCCTGCTTGTGCTCTCTCTCTCTGTCAAATAAGTAAATAAAACCTTTAAAAAAAAGTCACTTGGTTATGTCAGAGGGTGTAAAAGAAATGCATTAAACTGAGATATATTAGAATCACTTCATAAGTTATTCTCTATGTTAATGGTATGTATAAGTGTCCATTTATAGAAATTAGGGAAATAAATCTGACTATATATTAGAATAAAAAATATACATATTCTTGAACCTAGTGCCACCTTTACAACCTATTCTACAGAAATGAAAGTGACAGTCTATAATGGCATGTACAGTATAAAATAATCTCTACTTCAGCATCATTCATGGAAGCCAAAAATAAAAACAAAAGAAAACTGTAACAAGGACAATGCCCTCAAAAAATGAATGATTGAATACATTATACTATGCCTACCTGGTGGAATATTATTTAGCTGCTAAAAGAATGACCTAATGTTATGAAGCTCTATGAATTGGCTAGAGGAATTTATGCTACGTATTGTTGAATGGGAAAATTAAGGGATTTCTAATAAAATCCCCTTACAAAAAACACAACAGTGGGCACCTAGATGGCTCAGGTGGTTCAGCGTCTGACATTGGCTCAGGTCATGATCTCAGGGTCCTGGGATCAAGGTTTGAGTCCAGCTCTCCCCTCAGCGGCGAGTCTGCTTCTCCCTCTCCTCCTTTCCCTCCCCATGGTTGTGCTTTCTCTCTCATAAATAAATAAAATCTTTAAAAAACCAAACACAGCAGAAACTAGCCATTCTGACAGGTGTGAAGTGATATCTCATTGTAATTCTGATTTACATTTCCCTGGTGATGAATGGTATTGAGCATCTTTTCACATCTTTTTCAGACTGTATTTTTTGGTGTTGAGTTATGTGAATTCTTTCTATATTTTGAATATTAAACTCTGATTGGATATGTCATTTGCAAAGAGGAAATAGAGTCAAAAATATTGTAATAATTTTGTGTGGTGACAGTAACTATTCTTATCATAGTGAGCATTTTGTAATGTATGTAAGTCAAATCATTTTGTGGTACACCAGAAACGAATATAATATTGTATATCATAATATAAGATAATATTGTTATACTTCAATTTTAAAGTTTTTCTTTGTGAAAAATCTCAGAAAAATCTTACATATTTAAAACACAAATGTATCTGTGTATGGCCCTACATATTTATATATGATTAAATAGACATGGAAGAATTCATATTAGTTTATTTATATGGGATCCTTCTTGAAGGCTCTCATAGTCAGGTTCCCCAGAGAGTAGACTGATCTAGAGATCAGCGTGTGGGAGTTCTATGGAGGAATGCTCCTCTGATGAACCAAGGAAGGGCAATGAAGTAAAGTAGGTTAAGCTGAAGGAGGGGCTGAGACTCAACACAACCACAGCAGCAGCTCCCCCAGGGGCTCTCCGGAGCTGGGATGTTACTTCATGATCACTGCAAACTAGAGTAAGGGGACCTATTTGCTCTGCCTTCTCTGTCTGCTTTCTCCCTTTTAACCCTCTTCACTGACTGGTCATTGCATGTAGACTGCCCCCAGGTATGAGGTGTGATGTTGGGGCTGCAGCTCTCCTTAGCTGATGCTTAATCCTCAGAAGGGAGAATTCAGCTGTGAGCCATCAAATGTCAACAGTCCCAGCAGCAGAAGGGATAAGCATGTTAGTCTTGAAAGTGGTAAGGAAATCAGGGGGCGCCTGGGTGGCTCAGTGGGTTAAAGCCTCTGCCTTCAGCTCAGGTCATGATCCCAGGGTCCTGGGATCGAGCCCCACATCAGGCTCTCTGCTCAGCGGGGAGCCTGCTTCCTCCTCTCTCTCTGCCTACTTGTGATCGCTCTCTGTCAAATAAATAAAATTCTTTAGAAAGTGGTAAGGAAATCGGTTTGGCACACCATAACATCCTCTAAAGAGTGAGGTGAAGAACAATGTGGTTGAAGTGGGGGAAGAGAGAGGAAGAGGTATCGATGCAAGAAAAGAGAAAAATAATTTTAATGAAAGCATTTAAGCAACTGGTAAATGTGCATCAATATTGCAAGTGCTCTGGGAGTAGCAATGCTATGAAAAATTCATAATGCTTTACCTGAAACGACCTTCCAGAACCTTCCTTGAGCCAATTTTCTGGGTCATCACAACGTTTCAAGGCACTGTATTTTCTCTGACAATGTTGAAAGGATAATGCTCAGTAAAGAAGAATTGAGAAGTAAGCTTAAATATTTTATTTTTAGAAGGAGTAAAGGGCTTATGAAGGAAGTTACATCTTCTGTACATTTATTGCACTATTTTGGCTGTGGTAATGATATTCTTCCTCAGGTGCTGTATTTGGAGACAAAAAATTGCCTTGAGTAAACAGATAAGCATGTTGATAACATACGGTGCCTTTTTGTTTTAATAGTAATGCTCTGAACCACTTTAGCTAGACTATGCATACAGCTTTGTAGTCTGATTCATTTACTGAATAGCTATCATACGCCAGGCAGATTATGAGGCCCTGGGGACTGGAAACTAAACTCTTAGTGATTCACAGCCTTGCAGGATAGAAAGATAAAACAAGGGACAATCACAGAGTGATAAAGGCTGGGGTGTAGACAGAGTTCTGTGGGAGCTCCAATGACTACCCAAATACGAAACAGAAGATTGCAGGTTTATGATGTCAAAGCTTCCAGGCATAGGAAACTTCTGAATTGTGGGGTGGATATTGGGGCAGGTGAATGATAAGGAAGAAGATCCGAGTGCAGGAAGGGTACGTTCAGGTTGCTTGAGTAGTCCAAAATGCTGCCATGGAGAATGTAAGTTGTATGCATTGGGATGAGGACAAGGGTGTCAGCAAATTATGAGGCAGAAAGCAGCAGGGAGATCATGGTCAGAGTCCTACAGGGAACATAAGGCATGGTCAAATGGGGTAAACTGAGGAGAGTATAACAAAGCAGCTGTTTACGAAGATGTGGTGGGGGAATGGGGCATGGGTTGGACATTTCTACCTTAGGCCTAATGCAGCAAGACATAGAGGGGTTATGAGAGCCCGGGGACAGAGGGTCTGAGTAGAGGGAGCTGCCTTCCTTGCAGGAGGCCTTGCTGAGGAGGAATGCTACAAACCTGCAGTAGCATTGAAAGCAGGCAGCTGGGAGAACAGATACCTTGATGGGACCATGAGCACACTAGCCCATGGATGGGTCTGTGTTGTTTAGAATGGAGAAAGGTGAGAGAGCAGGGAGTGGTTCTGGAGGGTCAGACACATCTCTTCCTGCGTAGGTGCAGCTACAGAACTGAAGATTAAGGAGGAGGTAAGTAGAAGAGCGAGGGAAGGAAGTGATTTCCAACAAGAGAGCAGTGTGGCAAGATTCTGGACACTGTGTATTAGTAATCTTGAAAGGGCAAAAGATGGATCTTTGATAGCCAAAAGGTGTTCATGAAGAAGCAAGAGAAAGATGGAAATAAATGGTGAATTTATTTCCATAGTGAAATAAATTGTGAATAGTGAATCTGGAGACTAAAAACAGTGCCCATGCAGTGAGGGGTGAGAGGGAAAAGAGGTGGGGAGTGATGTTAGAGAGCTCTCGTGAGGCAGACTGTACAGGGCCATTCATGCCAAATTAAGTAGTTTGTCTGTATTCCCAAGAACAATGCAACACCATAGAAAGTCTGATCACGTGTAGCATCATCATCTGATTTTGTTTTGTAGAAATCACTCTCCTGTTGGAGAGCAGACTGGGTCAGAGTGGATGTGGGTAGGCAGTTTGGAAGATGGGGACAGCGGTCTGCGCGAGCCATCGTGGTGGCCTACACTAGGGTAGAGAGTGGTGCTGGAGAGCCAGAGGGTGGACACAGTCGAGAAATACTTAGCAGGTAAAAATCAAGAGAACTTGGAGACCATTAAGACTTGGAGGCTGAGGTAAAAGGAATGATTAAGCAGGACTAGGAGGTTTCTAACTAGACTGGAAACACCTTGTGAAAAAATTCCCTTTCCTTTTGTGATAATCCTTTTCTTCTTTGTAGCCCCACTAGCTCTTGATCCAAGTCCTCATTTATTGTAAAGATCATCTCTTCATTTATGCTCGACCATGTTCCCTGTGTTAGATGATGAACTCATCTCCTTTTCTTACTTGCCAAATCATTGTTTCGCCGATTTTCACCCATGAGTTTCCTCCTCTTGGTTTGTTCACATCTCACTTCTTCCTAACCTTCTCCTCTGGATGTGCCCTGTGTGAGCATATACATTGAAATTACCCACTTATAATTTCCATTTATTTCCATCTTGCTCTTGCTTCTTCATGAACACCTTTTGGCTATCAAAGATCCATCTTTTGCCCTTTCAAGATTACTAATACACAGTGTCCAGGTATTTCAAAACCCAGAGTAGCCAAAAATAACATAGTTAATCTAAAACTGTTAGGTTATTCCTAGGACACATTTTGTATTTGTCTAAAAAGAAATATTTGAAATAAATCTATCATTTTCCTGTTTCAACACTGGCAGATGCTCCTGAATTCATGTCAATAAAGGAGAAAATAGAGGCGCTTCAGTCATTTTGTGTGGATCTTGTTCCCTTAGAGGAAAATTATTTTTCCCATGTGACAGTATGAACCCAGTAGTGTGTATATATATCTCAATAATGACAGTGGAATACTAACAACCAAGAAATTGAACTCAGGTACTGCTGACATTTGTGACATTTTCGCTGCCAATTAACATGACCATTAAGTGCATCTAATAATTAAGAGTGTGACATCACTATATTCCATTAATGACTATAGTTAGATTAATAATCATTTATTCTTGAAAATTAAGCATTAAGTGCACCTTGGCTCGCAGAAAAAAGAATGTTCTACTTAGTGCTTCAGAAAAGGAATTCTGCAGAGCTTTGGTCTTGAATCCTTTCCTAGGAAGGAAAATGATATATAAATATATATATAAATATATAGAAAATATATAAGAAAATTTAAAGGTAGAAGAAAAGGAGAGCCTTGGGAGAAGAGAAATAGCAGCCAGAGAGGAAAGAGAGTTGAGAGAGACAGCTTGATCAGGGGGACAAGGCAGAGGGAAAGAGAGAATTTCAAGCAGACTCTGCATTGAGCCTGGAGCCCCAGGAAGACTTGAACTTATGACCCTGAGATCATGACCTGAGCTGAAACCAAGAGTTCGATGCTGAGCCACCCAGTCACCCCTGTTACTAAATTTTAAACAGGAACACCACCTCTAATTCCATTTTCTTTGTCTCCACAATAAATTGGTTCCTATATTACTACACACAGTAATTCAGAGATGCTTATTTTTAGATGGAAGAAATGCCTGACAGAACAAAAAAACATTTAGAATGATACTGTTAACAGAGCAATCAGTTACCTACTTTAGTGAATATACAGATAATTCTTGTTTTACATGTTAGTGCAAGGCTATAAACCTGACCTTGGACGTTGAAACCATGCAAAGTGATGATCTTAATAACCACTGGGAAAAATTATGATTGTTGTGTGACCTTTAAAATTGTGTTGTCGAAACATTGAACACTCTCTTACTGTTGGATATAAATATTCAGGGAAATGAAAGAAAAAACAATAAGACTGGCATTTATTTAGGACACTATAATTTAGAAGGTTAGAAACTGTGAGAATTAAAGTGTTTTATTTTGTTCTTTGAAAAAAAAAGAAAATCAAGTGTAGTTTCATCTGTGTTTTGCCTTTTCCTCTAATACAACTTAGTGTACGGAGCCATAGTCTTCTTTTCACATCCTGATGAATTGCAGTACCCCTTGTAAAATTTGTATTGATTTCCAAAATTTGATCTTTTGCACTTAAAAAAAAAAAAGTTTATTTATTTGACAGAGGGAGATCACAAGTAGGCAGAGAGGCAGGCAGAGAGAGAGGGGGAAGCAGGCTCCCTGCAGAGCAGAGAGCCCGATTTGGGGCTCGATCCCAGGACCCTGAGATCATGACCTGAGCCTAAGGCAGAGGCTTAACCCACTGAGCCACCCAGGTGCCCCTCATCTTTTGCACTTTTGATGATGTGAAATATCTCCAAAAGTTTTTTCATGGGAAGTCTTTCCCTGACCCCCCTCTCGTGTCACTTCTCTGTCATATCTTCAATCATGTCATTATAATGGCTCATTTAGGTCCATAAATTCTATTCACACCCAATTTCTCTTCCAGCAGTATTGCATTTTTACTTCTTTGTTATACTTTCACCTTTTGACCAGTACTCTCTTTGCATTATCCAAAGTTACCAAACGTTACCTGGGTTTGTCACCGAGAGACTGGCGGGGGGCAATACAACTTTATGGTTCTCTGTCTGAAAGTAAACTGGGAAGCAGATGCACAGTGATCAATCGACAACCCACTTTGAAAGAAGTAACATGACTGGTAACTGATCATGATGTGCATCTGCTACTTATATAGTGATTTGTGGGTTAAAGACTTAGCTCCAAAGTGTGTTCTTGGTGCAGGTTGCTCAGAGTAAATATACCGTGGTAAATGAAATTTGAACCATGTTGCTGTTGTACTTGTCATTTAACTACACTGTGGTAACTGAAATTCATGCAATTTGGAACAGTGGAAGTGAGGACAGCATGTATATTTCAACAATGGCTAAGGAGAGCAAACAAACAATTTCGGGAAATGCCTGAGGCTAGATAAAAGAGGGAGAAATATGAGTCCTCCTCTAACTTGTATTTGGATTATTTCTTAATTTAATGAGAGAATACATTATGGAGAAATGTTAGCATATGTGCGCTGCTTAGAGGTGAGGAAAATTAATAAGAGCTCCTATTTATTTGCTATATTTAAATTTTATGTTATTTTGTTGAAGGTGATAATTTGGGGGCACCTGGATGGCTCAGTAAGTTAAGCATCTGCCTTTGGCTCAGGTCATGATCCCAGGGTCCGGGATCTAGTCACGCATTGGGGTTCCAGCTCTGTCTCTCCCCTGCTTGTGCGCCCTCTCTCTCCCTGACAAATAAAGAAATAAAACTTTTAAAAGAAAAAAAAAGGTGATAATTTCGAGGGGTTAAAATTTCAAGAGCTACGGGAGACTCTACATTGAGCCCTTTCCCGGCTTCCCGTTTCCTTTGATTGAGGGCGACTGACACGACGCTCCCAGAGATAGTATCTGCATATACAAGCAGTTACATTCACAAACACACTCACATCATTTTTTCCACTTTAAAACACCAGTTCTAAACAACTAATATTTATTGAGCATTTGTGATGTACCAGACAATATGCTGAACTTTGTATGCTTTGTTTTATTTAATCCCCCAATAACCTTTGAGGTAGGCTGTTGCTCTGCAGAGGAAATTCAGACGCTGCAAGTTTAACTTCCTTTCCCCAAATCATGCAGCTGCTCTGTGGTGAAGCAGCTGTTCTCACCTAGGTATTCTGAATTCTCAAATGCAGGCTCCTAATGACTGGACAAAACCATCTAGGATGTGTTTAGGTTGTGTAATAGTATTTTAGTCCTGTAACAGCCCTTTTACGGTCCTAGAAATTCTTTTTGCTAATTATGATAATACAGTGCTATGATAATACAGTACTCAGGGGGTTCAGGAGAGACTTAAGTATTTCCAAAAGCATTAGCTCTCTTTGTCTCTCTCAGGAGACTGTTTGGCCACCACCTGTACTGGGAAATTGGCCAGGTTGCTTGGAAGGAGCCCAAACCCGAGTACATGTCTCTGATCTGTTTTGCACTGCCAGGCAGTCCCACTCCTTTTTGGGCATTGGAATTCTGTCAGACTCTCAGCAAGTGTGTGTGTCTGTGTGTGCGTGCGTGTGTGCATGTACCTGTCATATTTGTTCATGTATTCACTTAAAAACAATTGTATCTATTAAGTGTCTTGATCTTGCACAAAGAAATAGAAAGCTTAGAAAAGGCAGCAACATACAAGCGATTGCCTGTGCACCTTTCTGATTTCATAAACTGTGTGCTGCTTGACAAATAGTCTGTTGTAAGCAGAGACACTATTGTTGTCAGTTCTGGTTAGCATTTGTGCACGTTTCCTGGTTGTCTGCTTCCTGAATGCACCTTTTGGTGCACTCTTGGAAGAAGCGGACCAAGAGTGTCTCATGAAGAAGTCTGTGTTTCTGTCTTTTCTCTGCTATGCATGTGTCTTACCTTTCTTTGTTACCTTGAGAGTGCTCCTGTCTTTTCTGCTCCTCTTCTCTGAGGGTGGAAAGCCTGAGGGTGAAGTTCCAATTTTTTAAAAGTCAAGTGGACTTTTCTTGGCTTCAGAACTCTGGGTCAAAATTCAGTAAGAGATGTACACACACACACACACACACACACACACACACACACACACTGTCCTGGGATATCTTGGCACGTTGATTAAGTGCTTCCCCAAGGAAGCTCTGCCCTTTCAAATGAACCATACAAAATCTGAACATGAAGGAGAATGATTTTCAAGAGTTAGTGTTAGGGGAAATATGCTGTGTTTTCCTGCAAGTCTGAGGGCCTGGGATCTTGGCATCACTGGGTGTTTGTGTTCAAGAGTAATACAATCCAATGTGACTGTTAGAGGTTTGGAGCCATATCTTTCTGTGTACAAGATTTTTGTTTAGAAATCTAATCTCCATTTGGCCCAACTCCAGAAATTTGTTTTTTGATTTGGGAAAGCTCCACTCTTTGTTTGAAATTAGGAAGAATAAAGATTATATCCCATCTGTAAAATAACTTATATAATTTTTACAAATGTATCTGAGAAATAAAGTTAATTAAAATATTTTTATATAGAGGCAGCTATGTCTCAGTAGATGATCTCATTTGCTACTTTGTTTAAAAGTTTGAGCTCAGCCAATATAAACACCCTCGCTTGGCCCTCTTCTCCTTTCAAAATCTATGTCACTTCCTCCCTCTTGTATGGTTTTGGTTTGGGAAGATGTATCCGACCAGGCCCCATACCTGGGCTCTTCTTCTCATTCTCCTTTCTCCCCTGGAACCTCATTCTATCACTTGCTTCTCAAGTCCTTTCTTTTCTTCAGCTCCTTTCCTCATGCTGACACACTCACAGGCACCATGTACCCTCCTGCACCCTCATTACTTAAAGAAGAAAAACTTCTCAAAAGACCATTCTGTATTCTTCACCTCATTTCTCTTCACCATGAACCTGGCTCTCTATCACCACCTCCACTGAAGCCGTTATTCCAAAAGAACCACTCACTTACTGATTGCCAACTCTGTGCCCTTTCAACCCACAAACTCGTTAGGCTCTGTGACATTTGATGGAAACTCTCTTCCCTTACAGTTTCCAGGATGAGTGGTTTTGGGGTTGGTTGGTTTGTTTTCAGTCTTGTTATTTTTGTTCCTTTTCTGTAGCCTATTAAGGGTTCCTTATATAATCACCCTTAGCTATAGAGCGCCTCCAATTTCTACTTTTC
This sequence comes from Mustela nivalis, assembly GCF_964662115.1. Taxonomy (NCBI): domain Eukaryota; kingdom Metazoa; phylum Chordata; class Mammalia; order Carnivora; family Mustelidae; genus Mustela; species Mustela nivalis. The sequence continues at coordinate 41,472,238 of NC_139022.1, read as the reverse complement.
TTCATTTGGACCTTCTCCTTGGTCTGTCTGTTCTCTCCTCTCATCTTTGTTGCTTCAGCCTTTTCACATTTTCACTTACTATCTCCATATGGACAACTTCCCAATTCGCTTTCCCGACACTAATTTTTTGAAAGATGCCGTCCAGCACTTCCAACATGCTTCTGGATGTCTTCGCTCACCTATTCACACTCATGGAGTGTGAATATGCACTGGAATATGGAGACAGTAGTGAATGGAACAAAGTCCCTGCCCCACAGAGCTTGCATCAAGAATAAGACAAGAAAGCATAACCAAATAAACAATGTGTCAGGTGGTGACAAGTGCCATGGAGAACAACAAGTCATGTCAGAGGAGAGAATGACAGGACATGTGGTGAGTAATTAAGACTGAATAATAAGTAAAGTCTCTGTAAAATGCTCCTAGAGCAGAACTCTGAAGGAAGTGAAAGTGGGAGCCATGTTCACACCCGGGGGCAGAGTATTTCCAACAGAGAGAACAGGTCCTGAGGTACAAGGAGGCACATGTGACTGGAGTACAGTGAGGAAAAAATGTTCTCTCTCTCTCTCTCTCTCTCTCTCTCTCTCTCTCTGTGTCTTTACAGATAGTGATACCTGATAAGGGAAAAGAGAGAGAGAGAGAACATACATAATACCTCTTTGATATTATTATTTATATATTTATGTGTGCACGAAATCTCATAATCTTGCCACTTACACTCACACATACACACATCTCTCTCTCTCTCTATGTACATATGTACATATATGTATCTGTAGCTCTAAATGTGTAATGTATTGGCAGCTCAAGTTACACAGGGCATTGTAGGGCACAATAAGGACTCAGACTTTGATTCCAGATGAGAACAGAAGCCATTGAAGGGTTTTGAGCTGAGAAGTAACAGGACTGTTTGTAGATTTACAAAGTTAACTTTGGCTGCTTTGTGGAGAAAGGATTTTTTGAGCAGTGAGACCAGAGAAGAGTAAACTGTAATAATGCAGAAAAAGAAGGTGGAAGCTTGTATCAAAGTGGCAGTGAGGAAGATTTTTAGAAGTGGTAAGGATGTATTTTGAAGGGGCGCCTGGGTGGCTCAGTGGGTTAAGCCGCTGCCTTCGGCTCAGGTCATGATCTCAGGGTCCTGGGATCAAGTCCCGCATCGGGCTCTCTGCTCAGCAGGGAGCCTGCTTCCCTCTCTCTCTCTCTGCCTGCCTCTCCATCTACTTGTGATTTCTCTCTGTCAAATAAATAAATAAAATCTTTAAAAAAAAAAAAAAGGATGTATTTTGAAGGAAGACCTGATAAGATTGCTGAGGACTGGTGTACGGTATGAGAATAAGAGAGTAGTCAGAAATGATTAGGCTTTAGAAACCAATAGAATGAACTTTCCATCTATCATGAAACAAAAGACTTTGAGTTCAACGGGTAGTGGAGGTTAGTGAAATCATGTTTGGAACATGTTAAATATGAGATGTCTTTTAAACATCTGAAGGGAGGGGCGCCTGGGTGGCTCAGTGGGTTAAGCCTCTGCCTTCGGCTCAGGTCATGATCTCAGGGTCCTGGGATCGAGCCCCACATTGGGCTCTCGCTCAGCAGGGAGCCTGCTTCCCTCTCTCTCTCTGCCTGCCTCTCTGTCTACCTGTGATCTCTCTCTGTCAAATAAATAAATAAAACCTTTAAAAAAAATTTAAAGGGAAGTATCACTTAAGTATTTATACATATATGTACAAAATGTGTGTATTTTGAGTATAATTGACACAATGTTACATTAGTTTAAGAAGTACAACGTGGTGATTTGACAAGTTTGTACATTATGCTGTGCTCCCCAGTGTAGCTACCATCTGTCCCTTCATATTGCTATTATAATACCAATGACTGTACTTATGCTGTGTCCTTTATTCTTATGACTTATTTAATTCATAACTGGAAGCCTGCATCTCCCACTCGCCTTTACCCATTTGTCAATCCCCCTACTCACCTCCCCCAGCAATGATCAGTTTGTTCTCTGTATTGATAGGTCTGATTCTGCTGTCTGCTTTTCATTTGTTTATTCATTTGTTTTGTTTTGTTTTTAGATTTCACTTATGACTAGAATCATATGGTATTTTTCTTTCTCAGCCTGACTTATTTATTTTACTTAGCATAATATACTCTAGGTCCATCCAGGTTGTCTCAAGTGGCACAATCTCATCCCTTTTCATCCCTTATAATATTCTTGTACATAAGCGCGTGCACACACACATACACCACACACCACATTTTCTTTATCAATTTGTCCATATTTTTAACCTTTTTTTTAATCCATTTGTCTATTGATAGATGTTTAGGTTGCTTCCATATCTTGGCCATTGTAAGTAATACTGAAATAAAAACATAGGAGTGCATATACCTTTTTGAATTAGTATTTTCATTTATTTGGTAAATACCCAATAGTAGAATTACTGGATCATATGGTAATTCTATTTTTAGTTTTTGTTCAGAACTCTCCAAACCATTTTCCATAGTGGCTGTACCAATTTACATTTCTACCAACAGTGCATGAGGGTTCTTTATTTTTTTTTTTCACATCCTCACCAACACTTGCTATTTCTTACCATTTTGATTTTAGCTGTTCTAACTGTTGTAAGGTAATATCTTATTGTAATTTTGATGGGCATCTCCCTGATGATGAGTGATGTAAAGCATCTTTTCATGTGTCTGTTGACCATCTGAATGGCTTCTTTGGAAGAATGTCTATTCAGGACCACTGCCCATTTTAATTTTTTTATTTTTTCAATGTATGTACCTTTATTAGGAAATAAGCCAAAGACCTAAAATTAAGGCCTTTTAGGGATGTTGGTCCTGTACATTGATGCCCGTGGTGTCCCCTAACCATGGAGGATGCTGGCCAACCCTGAATTCTGGGGCCAGGACAAGAAAGGTTAAAGGGAGGGTCTGCCCATTTTTAAATCTGATTGCTAAATTTTTTGGGTGTTGAATTGTGTACTTAGATAGATAGATAGTGTGTATACACACACACACACACACACACACACATATACATTCCAAGATATATGTATCTTGTTGGCCAAGATATATATATAATATCTTGGATAGCTATCTATCAAGATAATATATATATCTTGGATATTAAACCCCTTATTAGATATATACAAATATCTTCTTCCATTTAGCACTTTGTCTTTTTATTTTCTTGATGGTCAAGAAAATAAAATTTTTTATTTTGATGTAGTCAAAATAAATTTTTATTTTTGCTTTTGCTTCCTTCCTTTAGGAAGAAATATCCAGAAAATTGTTGCTATGACCAATGTCAAAGATGTTTCTGCCTGTGCTCTCTTCTAGGATTTTTTATGGTTTCAGGTTTCACATTTAAGTCTTTATACTATTTTGAATTTATTTTTGTGTATGGTGTAAGAAAGTGCTCCAGTTTTATTCTTCTATGTGTAGCTGTCTGGTTTCCCCAGCATCATCTGTTACAGACACTGCCTTCCCCACTGTATGTTCTTGCCTCCTTTGTCATAGATTAATTGGCCATATAAATGTGGGCTTATTTCTAGAATCTCAGTTCTTTTCTACTGATCTCTGTGTCTATTTCTGTGCCAGCGCCAGTATCAGACTGTTTTGATGACCAGAGCTTTGTATTATATCTTGAAATCTGGGATTGTGATACCTCCAGCTTTGTTCTTTCTCAGGGTTGCTTTGGCTATTCAGGGGTCTTCTGTGGTTCCATACAAAATGTTAGTGTTATTTGTTCTAGTTTTATGAAAAATGCTGTTGGTATTTTAATGGGGATTGAATTAAATCTGTAGATTGCTTTGGACAGAATGGACATTTTAACCATATTGGTTTTCTCAGTCCATGAGAATGGGATATCTTTCCATTTGTTTGTGTCATCTTCAATTTCTTTTGTCAGTATTTTATAGGTTTTGGAGTACAGGTCTTTCAACTCTCTCGTTCACTTTATACCTGATATTTTATTATTTTTGGTGCAATTCTAAAGAGTGTTGTTTTTTAAATTTCTTTTTCTTCTACTTTATTATTAGTGTATGGAAATGGTACTAATTTCTGGGTATTGATTTGATATCCTGACATTTTTCTGAATTCATTGATATTTCTAGTAGTTTTTTGGTGGCGTCTTTAGGATTTTCTCTGTATAGTATCATGTCATTTGCAAGTCGTGATGGTTTAACTTCTTTACCAATATGGATGCCTCTTCTTTTTTCTTTTTATCTGATTGCTGCGTATAGAACTTCTAGTAGAATGGATATCTTTGTCTTTATTCCTGATCTTAGAGGGAAAGCTTTCAGAATTTTACCATTTGAGTGTGCTGTTAGCTGTGGGTTCATATGTGATCTCTATCATGTTGAAGTATATTCCTTTTAACCACACATTGTTGAGAGCCTGTATCATGAATAATGTTAATTTTTGTTAAATGCTTTTTCTTCATGTGTTGAGATAATAATGTGATTTTTATCTTTTGTTTTGTTGATGTGGTGTATGATATTGATTGATTTGCAAATATCCAATCATCCTTGTATTCTGGGAATAAATCCCATCTGATGGGGTGAATGACATTTTTAATATATTATTGTATGTGATTTGCTAATATTTTGTTGAGGATTTTTTTCATCTTTGTTCATCAGATATACTAGCCTTACTTTGTTTATTTGTTTGTGTGTTTTTGTGGTGTATTTGTCTGTTGCTGGTATTGGTAATGTTTGGTAAAATATCATAGAATGCATTTGAAAGCTTTCTTTCCTTTTTTATTTTTTGGAATAGTTTGAGGAGATAGGTATTAACTCTTCTTTACATGTCTGGTAGAATTTACTCTTGATCCATCTGGTCCTGGTCTTCATTTTTTGGTATTTTTGGATTATAGATTCACTTTTGTTACTTGCAATAAGTCTGTTCAGGTTTTATAATTCTTCCTTGTTCAGTTTTGGAAGATTGTATACTTCTAGGAGTTTATCCACTTTCTTTAGATTGTTCAATTTTTTAGCATATTATTTTTCAGAGTATTCTCTTATAATCGTTTTTTAAAAGATTTTATTTATTTATTTGACAGACAGAGGTCACAAGTAGGCAGAGAATCAGGCAGAGAGAAAGGAAGGGAAGCAGGCTCCCTGTGGAGCAGAGAGCCCAACACGGGCCAGGGCTCCATCCCAGGACCCTGAGATCATAACCTGAGCTGAAGGCAGAGGCTTAACTCACTGAGCCATCCAGGCACCCTCTTATAATCCTTTGTATTTCTGTGTTGTCAGTTGATTCTCCTCTTTCATTTCTGGTTTTATTTATTTGGGTCCTTTTTTTTTTTTTTCCCTTAATGAGTCTGGCTAAAGATTTGTCACTTTTGTTTATCTTTTCAGAAAATCTGCTCTTGGTTTCATTGATTTTTTTTCTCTTGTTTTAATCTCCATGACATTTATTTTTACTGATTTTATTATTTCACTTTTTCCACCCACCTTGGGCTTTGTTTTTTTCCTGGTCCCTTTTGGTGAACTAATAGATTGTTTATTTGAGCTTTTTCTTGTTTCTTGATATAGGCCTGTATTGCTATGTACTTCCTTTTTAGAACTTCTTTCACTGTGTCCCAAAGATTTGGACTGTTGTGTTTTCCTTTTCATTTGTTTCCATATATTTTTAAATTTCTTCTTTGATTTTGTATTGACCGATTGGTTGCTTAGTATCATGTCTAGTCTCCACAAGTTTGTGTTTTTTCCAGTGTTTTCTTGTTATTGATTTCTAATTTCATAGTGTTGAGGTTGGAAAAGATGCACAGTATGATTTCAGTCTTCTTAAATTTATTGAGGGTTATTTGTGACCTAATATGTGATATATTCTGGAAAATGTTCACTGTGCACTTAAAAGAATGAATATTGTGACATTTTTGGATGGAACATTCTGTACGTATCTGTTATGTACATTTGGTCCAATGTGTCAATCAATGATACTGTTTCCTTAGTGATTTTCCATTTGGATGATCCATCCGTTGATGTAAGTGAGGTGTGAAGGTCCTTTACTACTGTTGTATTACCATGAGTTTCTCTCTTTTTTGTCTGTTAATGGTCGCTTTATGTATTTAGATGTTCTAGTGTTGGGTGCATAGATACTTAAAATTGTTATATCCTCCAGTGGGATCGATCCCTTTATCATTGTGTAATGCCATTCTTTGTCTCTTGTTACAGTCTTTGTTCTAAAATCCATTTTGTCTGATATAAGTATTGTTACCCTGGCTTTTTTTTTTTTTTCCACTTTCATGTGTATGTTGAATATTTTTCCATCCTTTCACTTTCAGTCTGTCCGTGTCCTTACGTTTGAGAGAAGTTTCTTTTAGGCAACACGTTTTTAAATCCATTACTTAATCCATTTATTTAATCCATTCTGTCACTCTGTGTCCTCTGATTGGAGCATTTAGGCCATTCACATTTCAAGTAATTATTGATAGATCGGTACTTACTGGCATTCTAAAATTTGTTTTCTGGTTGTTTTTGTAGTTCTTCTTCATTCCTTTCTTCTCTTGCTCTCTTTCTTTGTGGTTGATGAGTGTCTGTAGTGCTACTTTTGGCTTTCCTTCTTTGTGTGTCTATCATAGGTTTTGGGTTTGTGATGACCATGACTTTTATATATAACATCCAAAGTAAATAGCAGGCTATATTAATTTGATGAGCATTTAAGTTCAAACACATGCTTAAAAAAATACTGGAAGGAAAGGGAAACAAAATTTTTTCCCTTTTCTTTTTTTTCCCTTTTTATTCTCTCATCCTCAGTTTATGTGTATGTTGTCATATATTCCATTTTTGTATTCATAATTTTTTATTAAAGAAGCTCCTTTTAACATTTTCTGTAAGGCTAGTTTAGAGGTGATAAACTCCTCTAACATTTGTTTGTCTGGGAAACATTTTTCTTTGTTTTATAATTCTGAATTATAACCTTGCCAGATAGTGTATTTTTGGTTTCAGGTTTTTTTTTTCTTGTTTTTTTTTTTGGTTTTTTGGAGGCTTTTTGTTTGTTTGGTTGGTTGGTTTTGGTTTGTTTGTTTTTTCGCCCTTTCAGCACTTTGAATAGATCATGTCCTTCCTTTCTGACCTACAAACTTACTGCTAGAAAATCAAATGATAGCCTAATGGGGTTTCCCTTGTACATAAACTTTTTCTTCTCTTGCTGCTCCTAAAAGTCTCTCTCTATCTTTTATCTTTGACGTTTTAATTATAATGTGTTGTCATATGGACCTCCTAAGTTCATCTTGTTTGGAACCTTCTGTGCTTCTTGAACCTGAACGTCTATTTCCTTCCCTAGGTTAGGAAAGTTTTTAGTTATTATTTCTTCAAATAAGCTTTCTACACTTTTCTTTCTGTCTTTCTCTTCTGGGACCCCTGTAATGTGAATGTTTGTTTGCTCAGTGTTGTCCAAGAGATCTTTTAACCTCTCTTCAATTTAAAAATTCCTTCCTTTTTTTGCTCTTCAGCCTGTGTGCTATTATTTCCCTGTCTTCTGCATCACCATGTTCTTCTGCATCCGCTAACTGTTGATTCCCTCTGGTGTGTTTATTTCAGTTATTGTATTCTTCAACTCTCATCAGTTCTTTTGTATATTTTCTCTCTCGCTGCTGAAGTTCTCACTGAGCTCTTCCACTCTTTTCTCCAGTACAGTATCTTTAAGATCATTACTTTAAATTCTTTATCAAGCATTTGGTTATCTCTGTCTCCTTTTGTTCTTTTTCTGAGATGTTTTCTTGTTCCTTCTTTTGGAACATATTTCTCTTTCTTCCCATTTTGCTTGGCCTTTTGTTTGTTTCTGTGGATTAGGTGGAACAGCTACTTCTTTTAAGTTTGAAGGAATGGTCTTGTGTATGGTGTCCTATAAACAGACTGGGTGCCTGGTGACTTTTCCTAGCTGGAGCTGTGGCTCTGTATGCTAGTTACTCTTTGAAACTGTGGGGTTTTTAATAAAAAAGAAGAACTATAATAATAATAATACTTTTAAATAAAAGTATTATATTTATAAAATATTTTATAAAATAAAATATAAAATATTATTTATTAAATATTTTATTTTTAAAATATTAAAATAAATAAATAAATTTAAATTAGATTTATTTAAATTAAAAATAAATTAATCAAATATTATTAAATATTTATAAAATATGAAATATTTTATAAAATAAAATATAAAAATATATTTATAAAATATTTTATAAAAAATAAAAAAGGAAAGACAAAACTTAAGGAAAAGAAAAAAAGAGGACAAAAAGAACAAAGAAGAGGAAAATCCAAAAAGAAAAAAAAGAAGGGGCGCCTGGGTGGCTCAGTGGGTTAAGCCGCTGCCTTCGGCTCAGGTCATGGTCTCAGAGTCCTGGGATCGAGTCCCGCATCGGGCTCTCTGCTCGGCGGAGAGCCTGCTTCCCTCTCTCTCTCTGCCTGCCTCTCCATCTACTTGTGATTTCTCTCTGTCAAATAAATAAATAAAATCTTAAAAAAAAAAAAGAAAAAAAAGAAGGAAAATTTTTGAGAAATCATCTTAAAAATAAAAATAATAACAAATTTTTAAAAACTAAAAAAACCCAAAACCCCAAACTCGTTGTGTGACCCAGGCTGGTGTGGGTTTGTTTGCAAGCCCTGAGTTTGCTATACTTCTACGCTCTGTGTGTGACCAGACCCACTAGTGATGGTGTCCAGACCCTGCTGGACAGTCTAGGCTTTTTTTTTTTTTTTAAGATTTTATTTATTTATTTGACAAAGATCACATGTAGGCAGAGAGGCAGGCAGAGAGAGAGGAGGAGGCAGGCTCTCTGCCAAGCAGAGAGCCAGATGTGGGGCTCCATCCCAGGACCCTGAGATCATGACCTGAGTAGAAGGCAGCAGCTTAACCCACTGAGCCACCCAGGCGCCCCTGCAGTCTAGGCTTTTAAGGTGGAATGGGAACCCAAACTGTGTGCTTCTCCAGTCCCTCCAGCCTAGACAGTGTTCCCACAGCTACTCCCCCATTTGGCAGAGTTCTAGTCTTTTTTACATGCTAGTAACTCTCAAACTGTGGCTTTTTTTTCTATGCCCAAGGACAGAGGACTCTCTTCCCAGTTCCTCAGTCCGATTCCTCCCCCACTGCCATTCTCAGTATCTGGAATGGGAATCGCCCTTGTTGTGGTGTCTCTGTCTCTCTTGCTATTCTCTTGTCATTTTCTCTACATTTGTTGTTCAGTCGCTGTTCTGTTCACTGTGTAGTCAGTTCTTGGGGAAGAATTACTCCATAAATAGCTGTAATTTGGTAAGTGTCGTGGAGGAGCTGAGTTCAGGGTTTTCCTACATTGCCTTATTGGACTGGAACCCAGTGGACAGATATTTAAATGGAAGTCACAGGACTGGCTGAGATCTTTAAAGAGCGAGTCTAGATGAAGAGGGAGAAGAGACCCAGATGTGAGGACAGAAGTCCGGAACCCTCCAGTATGTAAAGTTCGGGAAGATGAGGGGCAATTAGAAATGGAGACTAACAACGGTGAGTGAGTGTTTTAAGAGTGAAATGACAAGTTCTGCTAGCTGGCTGAGGGAACAAAAAGCACTAGATTTATCATCAAGGAGGTCACTGATGATCCCGATGGAGAAATAAAGTGGTTGGTGTGGTGGCAAACAGTGAACACAAGCTTACTTGCCGGGGGCCCAAGAGAAAACAGAGTAAATAGGGCCAGGAAGCAGAAATAACTTTTTCAAGAAGCTTTGTTGAAAAAGAGAGCTAAGTAGGGGGTGATAGCTTAGTGTTTGCTGGAGGGAATGTTAGTCCATAGATGGCTTTAAAAAAAAAGATAAAGGAGAAATAACATCAACTTTGCTTCTCATGGGAACCAATCAGTAGAACGGGCAAAACTGATGATACCAGTGAAAGCACAATTATAGGTGTGATGTCCTCATGTCCTTCAGTAAGTGTGAGGGTTGGGACTCAGGGCACCGTGGGCGGTGGGTTTTAGGAAGTAGCACAGAACCTTCAACCAGGGTAGCAGAACAGAATGCTTTGCATGTGAATATAAAGGCAAGCATGAGATCAATTCAATGATAAGAAAGTGTGAGGTTCTCCTGGGATTCATTCTAAATTCTCAGAGTATTATCGACAGTGGGGAGCTGGAGGAGACAGAGCACGGAGATGAGAATGCGTCGAAGAATTGCCTGGGACAATGGCTATTGTATGTTTCTGACAGCAACATAGAATAAGAAGTACCACTATGGGAGGTAAATACATGAACACAGGTGCACACCCACACCCACAAGAATTTCAGGAGATTGTACCCTTGCTTCCCTTACTTTGACTTCTCTTCAAATCTGTTTTATTAACAAAAGGTGGAAAGTGACTCACTAAATAATGTCATGACACACTAATGGGTTGCAGTCTGCAGTTTGGAAAACACTCATCCAGAAGAACTGAAGAGGAAGTTTTCTGAAGAGATGTAATAGGATTATGCGAAGCACAATAAACCAATTTAGGGATAGAAGGGAAAGTGAGGCCAGTGCCCTTAATCAAAAGCAAATCATTATGTACTCCGCACAGCCAATTGTTCCTCCTGTCTGAGATCCCTTTTTATTCTCAGATCCTCTTCTCCAGTAACACAAGTCTGACATCTATCAGTTTTCTTTCTGTACCCCATATCTATAACTCTCTGCATTCAGTCCTTTGCAAAATTTAAAAGGTTCTGCCTGTAAACTCTCATCAGCATCTCTTTGTTTCTGTTTCCATTGATTTTGCCATGGTTCAGGCTTTTCCTGCTTTCTCTCCACCTTTTTACTTTTCTTATTATGATAATACCATAATGTGTGTCCATGATAAAAAATTTTTAAATTTTTTAAATTTTTAAATTTTTAAAAAGACAAGTAGCTACAGAAAATAAATATCCAACACAATCTCACTAAGAGGTCGTCTGGCTTCATTTGTCAGTATATATACTTCCGTTTGGGGCGCATATATATTACTTTCCCTATATTTGTCTCTATACAGTTCTATAATGTAACCCCGTCTTATGCTTGTTTTTAAGAAAACACATTGTGGATTTCTGCTCACATTATTATGTGTTTGGCAAAATCATATTTAATAGCCGTAGGGCATTCCGTGTATGGTATTTTAATCTAAACCATTTTGTTGAGTCTGTGCAGTCTTGTGCTTGAGCCTCTCAGATCTGGGACTGCGGGGAGCACAATTTGCCAGGGACCCCTGCTGCTGTGCTTGAAAATCGATTCATCTCTTAGCTTGCTGCAAGCCTGCACTTCCCAGTCAATAACTGAGCTCTGGAAATGTACTTAGGCAGGCCCATTTCTGGGAGACCTGGGATTCCTCTGATGAGCAGCTCTGGCTTTTGGTTCTCCCAGACAGCCCTGCAGAAGGTTGCTTACAGCCAAGCACCACGATCCTCTCTTCTTCCTTCAGGATCAGACTTGCATGGGGTCTGGGGGCTCTGCCGGCTTCTCCTAGCTCCTTTCCCATTCTCTCTCAAGGGTGTTTCTGTTTCCCCTAAAACATTTCTTACACATTTAATCCCATCTTGACATGTGTCTCAGAGGACAAAATGAACACAGACATTTGGGTTGTTCTCCGGTTTGTATTCTGTACAACTGAACTTCTGATGGCTCAGCTCTTAGTATAGCATTCTTCTGCTGAGAGCCCTTCAAAGCACTGCCATTGCTCAATAAATTAAGCCTAAGCCCATCCTTTTCTCCTCCATGCTTGGCTCCAGCCCATCTCCCCAACCACCACCTAGTGTTCTTAGTCCAGCCCAAGGCCTGCTGATCAAATATTCTCCCATAAATCTTCTCATGCCTCTTTCCCCCCACCCCCAAGAAAACATCTGCCTTGCTGATGCCTCCTTCATTCTGGATTTCTTCTTGATTTTTCCACCCTAATGTTTTTTCCCCTCCATTCTACAGGCCACAAAAGATTGTTTTCTGCAGTGCATTTGCTCTTTTTGGTATGTGAAAAGAGAGGCTATATATATAGCCCAGTGGTGATATAGAGTCTCTAATCAGACAGACCTAGATTATCATTTCAAACACACACACACACACACACACACACACACACACACTGCGACTGGCTGTGTTGGGAAACACTGAGCTAAACAAAAATAATCCAAGATTTTTGTTTTTTGTTTTTAATTGCAAGACTTTCCAGAGCCCTAAAATGCTCATAGACATTGTGACTTTCCAAGGCCAGCATTGATACTTTGTGTAGCTTCTCTTAAATTTATTTGATCACAAAATCCTTTAAAAACAGATCATTGCTGGACATCACTTTTTCTTGGAACATGCTGGGAAAAGGTAAAAGCTGTCGTGGAATTTTGCTTACATGGTTTTTACAGTACTGTATATCTTCTTCAACTTGTTAGAGTTATTTGCATATTTATCTTACACATCTTCCCACTTTAGCCTTTAGTATAAGGTCTTAAAAATTATGGGTACTTGTGCAGTTGAAAATTGCAGAATTTTAGTGAAGGTTCATGGTCTGGAATAATATTTGATAACTGGAGAAAGTTTGCATCTACTCTCAGTAGCTTTTTCACAGTCTTTTTTATACCGTGGTATCGTGGGCTACCTTTCGGCTGGAAAAATTACCTTGATGTTGGACAAAAAGCCCTTGTTAATATGGGGCCAACTTCATTTTCTCTACAAGTCACTTTATTGGGACAGCATTATGGGGTATAAAGATAGAGGTTCATTTTAAGGACAAGAAAGCAAGAGTCTGTGGACTGGGTCTTTTCCAAGCCTGGGCAGTGAGGAGGGCAGCCTGTGGGTTACTTAGTTCTGATTGTTTTCATCTCCAAGCGTGTGCTTGTCAAAGAGGTACTCTGCCAGGCCAGAATCTGGGGCCCCCATCTTAATCAAGTTTTGCACGTGGTCACCTAGTTCTTTGATAGACTTCACCTGCTCATTCAGATAGTGAGTTTCCAGGAAGTCGCACAAGTGGGGGTCACCTCTGTCTGAGGCCAGAGTGTGCAATTCCAGCAACGACTGATTCACATTCTTCTCCAAGAGCAGCGCACACTCCATGGCGTTCAGCCCGCTTTCCCAGTCGTCCTGGTCTGGTTTCTTGATGTCCTGCAGGCAGATCCGGCCTCCCCGCTGGTTCTGCAGCCTCATCAGCTTTTCCGCGTGCTGGGTCTCTTCCCGGGACTGGCGAAGGAAATACCCCGCGAAGTTGTTCAGGGCCACGTCATCTCGGGAGAAGTAATAGGACATGGACAGGTACACGTAGGACGCGTAGAGCTCCAGGTTAATCTGGCGGTTGATGGCAGCCTCGGAGTCCGGGTGGAAGTTCTGGCGCACCCGGGAATGGGCGCAGGCGGGCCCGGCTGGGTCCCCAGAGGAGGAGGCTGCTGCCAGCGGGCGCAGTGGGGCAGTGCGCCTGGGGCGCGAGGGGAGCCTGGAGACCCGGAGCGGCGGGAGCGCGAAGCCCCGGCGCGCGTTGCGCAGGGACAACAGCGAAGGGCTGATGTTCTTGGAGAGAAACAAGAAACAGGGCAGCATGACTCCCCTTCTTTAGAAGTGGGGAAACTGAGGCCAGGGCGTCAGTGCGTGTGGCCGGACGCTAGGTGCTTCAGGTCTGAATTGGAACGCGGCCCTAAGCGACCGGCGACTGCGTCACACACACCCCTTCCCTTCCAAAGGCGCCAGGGTTCCAAGGGGAGGGCTGCCGGGACGCGCGCCCTGTCCGGGCTGGGCACAGACAGATGACAGTGACAACTGCATTAACTCAACATTGCCCTCTTTCTGCCCTTGGGCGTTTGTAATGTACTATTTCATCTCAGCTCAAAATGCTGTCAAAGAAGTACGCGCTGCGACTGGGAAAAGAAAGGACGAGCCCAGCGGCGGTCCTTGCCCTCCGTCTTTGACCTCTTTCTGTCCAAAGCCCAAGGAGTGGGGGGAGGCAGGGCGAGGAAATAGGGTAAAACAAAAGTCTCAGCCAATTCATCTGAGCGCGAAGGTCCGCAGCCGAAGTGGGTGTTTATAAATTGACTTTACGATTATTTTAAACAAACGTAGGTATGGAAAGAATTGCCAGTATAGTAGGCAAATTTTCAAGAGTCTGTACTAAGACAGTGCTTTCTTTTAGAAAGACATTTTTAAATACAGAATTCACCTTTCTTGCAAAAAAAAAAAAAAAAAAAAAACTGCAGAAAAGTAGGAAGAACATATAAACTGGCTCTCAGCTTGATATTTTCCTGTCTTTCCTTCTTGCAGATACATACACTTGTGAGCGCAGCCTAACTGGAGAAGTTGAATCACTATGTTGTCCTGTGAAACTAATGTAACATTGTGTGTCAACTAAAATCAGTTTTTTTAAGGGGGAATGCCCAGCTTTTACTAACAGAAACTTAGAACATTGAAGTTCCAGTATTTTTTCTTAGTCTCAAAAGGACAATATTCTTTTTTTTTTTTTAAAGATTTTATTTATTCATTTGACAGGCAGAGATCACAGGTAGGCAGAGAGGCAGGCAGAGAGAGGAGGAATCAGGCTCCCCACTGAGCAGAGAGCCAGCCCAATGTGGGGCTTGGTCCCAGGACCCTGGGATCATGACCTGAGCAGAAGGCAGAAGCTTAACCCACTGAGCCACCTAGGCGCCCCAAGAGGACAGTATCCTTAGCTGAGGTGCCAGGAGACATCAACAATATCCGGTTGCATTCTAGGACAGTAAACTGGTTCTGCTTGCTCACTGATCTTTTCAATCATGGGATTATAAATTTCAGGTGTGACTATAATCTTTGGTGAGAAAGTGTTGAGCTTCTAGTTTTTCTGGTACCTTTTCCAGGCTTATCTTTTAAATCTCTCTGTTTCTTTCATTGTATGTACAAAACATTTTTCTGCAGCTGTAAAGATTTCACACACCTTGAAGCTGTTTGAAGATTCTTTCATATTTTCATCCAAACTGTCAGATTTCCCTCTTTAATTGATGTTTTATTTCAGCATTGATTTCCACTGGTATTGGCAGTTTTTCAGGCACTTCTCCCAACACAGGCATTGCTGTGACTTTGGAGCCCTCGTCTTCTGAACACATGGCTGAATCCCCAGAATGGGATTCTCCCTGTCCTTTCTGTTTCACTGACAGCCATGGCAGGCTTGGCCTTCTCTTAGATGGAGGAAGAATCCTGGGTTCTCCTGGATGTTTCATTTGGCTTTTCCCCGGGGCTGCTGAGTCGTCTGCTCTATTGGTCATCATTTCAGAGCTGGTCTTGGGCAGCGCCACAAATTGATCTGCCAAAATATTTTTCTTTGATAAAAAAAATAAAAAGGACAGCGGCTCTGGGTGACTCAGTGGGTTAAAGCTTCTGCCTTCACCTCAGGTCATGATCCCAGAGTCCTGGGATCAAGCCCCTCCTCAAGCTCTCTGCTCAGCGGGGAGCCTGCTCCCCCACCCCCCCCCCCCCCCCCCCGCTTGCCTCTCCCCCTGCTTGTGGTCTCTGTCTGTCAAATAGATAAATAAAATCTTAAAAATCAATCAATCAATCAATAAAAACTAAAAAGGACAGTCTAAAAATAATTAAAATGGTATTTAGTTTTAAAAGTATACTGTGATTGTTGAAGTGTATTGAGAAAATGAGGATTAACTCACAGAAGAAAATTCAGAAAATTTCTATTCTTTCTCTGTATAGTGAGAACCCTTGAGGATTTTGGAAGGGAGGTGGTGGGGGTTTGATTGAACCTGGTGGTAGGTATTAAGGAGGGCAAGTATTACATGGAGTGCTGGGTGTGGTGCATAAATGATCAGACTTGGAACACTGAAAAAAAATAAAATTAAAAAAATAAAATGTTGGTAGTATTTCTCACAGATAAAGAAAAACATTAAAAAAATCACAGAAACACAAAAGTAAACTTATACCTTTGTAACAGCTTTAGGGAGGTATAATTGACATAAAATAAACTGCAGATACTTAAAAAAAAAGTGTACAACTGCATAGGGTTTGACATATGCATACATCTGTGAAACCTTCACCAAAATCAAGAAAATGAATGTATTCATCACCTCCGAAAGTTTCCTTCTGTTCCTTTATATTTTATAATCACTCCCTCTACCTCTCTCTGCCCCATCTCATCCCAGGCATCTGCTTTTCCTCACTACTAGATTAGTTTGCATTTTCTAGAATTTCATATAAATGAAATTGGTGTGTATTCCTTTTTGCCTAGTTTCTTTTGCTCAGCACAGGGGTTCTGCAATCCATTCAATAATGTGTATTAATAGTTTTTATGATTGAATAGCTATTCCATTGTGTAGATACACCACAGTCCATTTATCCTTTTACCATCTCATGAACATTTTGCTTACTTGTTTGTTTTTAGCTATTAAATTAAAGCTGGTAGGAGCATTGCTGTACAAGTCTTTGTGTGGCTGTATGCACTCACTTCTCTTGGGTCAATACTTTATATGGAATGGCTAGATCATATGATTAAGTGTATGTTTAGCTTTTTAAGAAACTTCAAATTATTTTTCCAAGTGGATGTACCTTTATGCTTTTCCATCAGCACTATGTGAGCGTTCAAGTTCCTTCATGTCACCACAACCCTTGGTATTTAATTTTGACTTAAAACTTTAAATTTGGCCATTCTAGTCATGTATCAGTATACTGGTATTTGATTGTATTTTTTAATTTGCATTCTCATTATAATTAGTGATGCTGCATACACAGTCTCAAGTTTCTTATCTTTGGAAAGTATATGTTCAAATCTTTTATCCATTTTACCTGTTGGGCCATTTCTTTTCTTATGGTTCTTTGATTTCTTATGGTTGACATCAGGGTCTTTGATACTAGTACTGGGTATATTCAGGTATTCTTTCTGTTACCTTCTCTTTATTACCTTCCTACATTTCCTTGGAAGAGTCAGATTACCTTTCTAAGTCAGTTTCCTCAGTTGTAAATTTAGGTTCCTACTTATTTCCATTACTTCATTGAAAAGATTCAATAAAATAATTATGCAGAGGACTTATCACAGGGGTTGGCACAGAATAAGCACTCACAATATTCTTTAAGAGTCCTTAATGGATGTTTTCTATTAATTATTTAAAATAATCCATTTTATATTATTCAGCAGGCAATAATTATTATTATTGCACATGGAAATCCTGTATAGCTTGTAAAGTATGCTAACATGCATCATATTATTGTTATCTTATAGGAATAATGAGGTAGAAATTCTTTTATGATATGGACAATATCAAAACTTGCAGTTTGGTAGTAAGCCCCCTGGTCTCAAAGGAACTTCTTCAAGTGCACCATAAATAGAGGTGGATGCCTAAGATCTAGTTGCACTTGGACTCTGCTAGCAGAATGTGATTGATACGCGCCAAGAAATTTTCTCACTCATTTTTGCTTTTCTCTATCCATCTTGGCTTTTATTTTCTTCAAACACTTGCAACTCCTAAAGTATAGTTCCCTAAAGAAAGGATGTGAAAATGATTCTTTAGAGCAGTATTAAATGCCAACTGCTACGACTCGTGTTTTAGTAGAAATGATGCTTTTCATATAAATGGTCATCCCCAAGGTAATAAAAAGCTTAGACATAAAACAAATGCAAGACATGAAATGTAATGCAAAACACTGTCATAAAACACAATACACACTTAAATATCCCATGTTAATTTGTCAAAAATGTTTCCCGTTTCCTTCCAAAATTTGTCATGTATTTTGCTAGACTTTGAAAATGCAAGGATTTTTCCTTTAGGGACATTTTGATTTCTAGTATTCATAGTAAATTTAACGTTCTTCTACTAAAAGTACAAACTAGACTGTGGCCCTAGACTTGTGACCATTTTTCACTAGCCATTTATTTCTTCCTCGGTTTTAATGACGTAGTCTCTTCCTTGAACACCTCTCTCAGCAACTTCCCCCCTTCCTGTCCTCCCTTCTTTTACTTCCTCACAAAATTCATCTTGTCTTTCTAGGTCCCATCAAATATGTTACTTTTTTTGTAAGGTCTTCAATAACTTTATTTGGGAGCAATCACTACTTTTCCTTTAAATTTCTTGTATTTCTTGATATATGTATGCACATGTGCATGCTTGTGTATTGGTATGTGTGTGCGTGTATGTGCGTGCAATGCGTGTGTGTCCTTAAGGGCACAGTTGATCATCCTACTCATTGTTTTGTTACTGAAGTATATAGTTGACACCAATGTTATGTTAGTTTCAGACGTGCCGCGTGGTGATTCCGTATGCCCGTGTGTTAGGTGTGCTCACCGTCAGCACAGCAGCTGTCTGCCACCATATCACTGCCGCGCCCTCCCTGCCTGCAGAGATGACGCAACACCAACACACACACACACACACACACACACACACACACACACACAGGTCAATGCACAAACTCTTGTTTATTCCCTGGTCGATCTTTTTCCTCCCCTTGCGGGGAAGTTCCCTTGCCTTATATAGGGCATAACAGCCAATCACAGGGGTGTTCACGTGAACAGGGAGTATACAGCCAATCACAGGGGTGTTCACGTGAACAGGGAGTATACAGCCAATCACAGGGGTGTTCACGTGAACAGGGAGTATACAGCCAATCACAGGGGTGTTCATGTGAACAGGAGGTATCTGGGGCTCCTAGGCAGTGGTGGCATACCGTGCTCATGTGATGAGCACGAGGTCATGTGTGGCCAGGGCGGATATTTTTTAGGCTGTCCGCACTTCCTACTTCTCCGGCGCCATCTTAGGGGCGTGACCACGACATACCACACTGGTACGATACCATTGACTATATTGCCTGTGATGGACCTTTCATCCTCGTGACTTGTTCATTTCATAACTGGGAGCCTATACCTCCCACTCCCCTTCACCCATTTTGTCCCTTCTCCCTTCTCGTCTGTCAAGCCACTGTATTCATTTTTAAATCCTTAGTCCTGGTGCAATGCTTCTATCCCCCAAATGCACTGGGGTAGGAATTTTTATTTCACGTAGCAAATTAGTTTATCCTAGTGCACATTTGTATATTATATTAGGAAATGGCTTCATTTTAAGTTATTTGAAAAGCTCTGTACTTGGCTGATTTCTGTCTCTAAAGGATTAACAATATCCTCTGTTTTCTTTTTTATAGATGTATTGAGTGAACTATTTGTTTTCTATGTGAAAATGCTTTGCCAATTGGAAATTTAAGAACTATATGAAAACAGATTATAATTCACCGAATCATGTTTTGATATATGTGGTATATAGATTACTTTTTTATATTGTTTTTTAAAGCCTTTGATTTTTAAAAAAATTTATTTATTTATTTAAAAGAGAGATCACAAGTAGGCAGAGAGGCAGGCAGAGACAGAGGGGGAAGCAGGCTCCCTGCTCAGCAGAGAGCCCAGTGCTGGGCTCGATCCCAGGACCCTGAGATCATGACCTGAGATGAAGGCAGAGGCTTAACCCACTGAGCCACCCAGGAATCCAGCCTTTGATTTTAAATACTAGATATTTTTTAGAATTTACCTACCTTAGGAAATATGTAATAGAGTCATAAATAGTGACAAAAAGGAAAGCTGAAAATAACTCTACTCCTTTATACTTGTATTTGTAATGAATTTTTTTTTTCTCCTTTTCTCATTTCTTTCTATTCTCTCTTTTACATTCAAACATGGCTATGCAGTTCTTCATCTTCATTACTGATCATGGCCTTTCCAAACTTGCTTGCTTTTAGAAGCCTGAAATGTGACAAAACCAGGATGGAGAGAAGTTCACTGATCACTGGAATATAGATTGTGGATTATGCAGTTGCTGTTAATTTCCCCCTGAGGGATTTATATAGAGAATAGTAGAGGGTTTTTCATTTTGTTTTGTTTTTGTTTTTTAAAGATTTTATTTATTTATTTGACAGAGAGAGATCACAAATAGGCAGAGAGGCAGGCAGAGAGAGAGGAAGGGAAGCAGGCTCCCAGGACCCTGGGATCATGACCTGAGCCGAAGGCAGAGGCTGAACCCACTGAGCCACCCAGGCACCCCATAGAGGGTTTTGTCTTGGGAAAAGGCGATGTATTGTTATTCTGTGTGTTGTCACTAGGAAGTTTCCCAAATTCTAAAGGGGGTTGTGGGACTCCCCTGTGGAGTGTGCTTCTTGCCTTCAGTCTTAGATCCATTCAAAACTGGGAAACCTCCCAGGTCACTTGATAAATGAGTCAGAAGTGAACTCTTAAGTGCAGTGCCTTCTGCAGAGGTCTGGCAGACTCTGTTTTATTCATTTTGTTCATTCCTTCATCTGTGGTCAGAGGTGCAAGGTGCATTAACGCCTCCTCTCTCTTCAGGAGGTGTCTGGCATGCCACAAACCGCCAGCCCCCTACAACTATACCCATGATGAAGTTGTAGAATAGAAGTGAGACCGGAGCCGATGACCAAGAAAGAATTCTTAAAATGTTCTAGTGCAAAAGGTGATTTTATTAAAGTGCCGGGAAAGGACCCATGGGCAGAAAGAGCTGCTGCCCCTGGGTTCTGAAGAGTGGTGATGATGGACTGTGGGGTTGGGACAAGTAAGGAAAAGGGAATGTTTGAAAGAACTTTCATGTATTCAGAAGACACACAGGATGCTGGAGGCTTTGCTGTTTGTCAAGTTAAGGTGGTTTTTCCCTTTAGTGAGGCATTAACAGTAAGATAGTTGGGAGCTTCCTGGAGGAATGTCACTCTCCTATCACACGTCCTTGTCAGTGAGCTTTAGGTTTAGGAGAAATTTAACTTTATTTACATTTCCCTCTGCCTCAGCCTCCCTCAATTTTATGGAGGGGAAGATGATGTTAGGGCTTCAGGAACTGAGTTATGGGTCTCTGGGAATTAGGCTATTGATAAGAAAGCTTCTTCCTTGTAAATCACTAGGACCTTTATAAACTGAGGGAGACTCAGGTCTTGCAGGATTGTGGTCTCCACAAGTTAACTATTTGTTTTTCCTTTTTTGAGCCTGTATTCTGTAAGTGCAGTCTGAGGTGGGGGACGATGGAGCACGCACATGAGCAGACGTGTGCAGTTTGTGTATCTGTCATTCCTCACCTCCCTGTTGGCATAGAACCTTCGTGGCACTCCCAGGGCGTGGAATTTTGGTGAGCAGTAATGAGTGGCAAGTCAACGCAACTGAGAACAAGGACAGGGTAAGTGTGTTGAATCCATGACTGAGGAAGCTGGGGTGCCCACAGGCCTGGGAGCTGCCCTTTCCCTCGGAAACAGAATTTGCTCAGAGTGCAGAAAGAAGTCAGAGCATTCCAAGAAACATGAAGGACTAAGGAAACCTGCCAGATCTTCTCTTACTAGTGTTTTACTTCCATGTGTAAGGTAGTCATTTATGCTAAGAATGATGACAGAGAAGGAAAGAGGGAGCTACAGCAACCCATAGTTCACTTTCCTTTCAGCCCCTTCTTATTCAGTTAAGCCAAGGGTGGTGTGTTGGTAGAGTGTGTATGCATGAAGAAATGAAACAAAAACAGTTCAGCTCCTTTTGCTCAGCATTCCACTGTTCTGGTAACAATGAAATATACATGCATGTACAAGTTACAAAATAGGGATTGTGTAATTTCAATGATTCTTTATATAAATCGATTGCTTGTATATTTATATCTAAATCAAACATTGCACAACCTAAACATGAACAGTGAAATTGAGGCTTATTATTTACAGTGTTAAGTTATTCTTTTTCTTCAAATGACATTAAAAATAGAAGATAAAAGCACCTAACAAGTCAAGAGAGACAACAAAAGAAAGTAAAACGTTTCTATGTTAGTACATTTAATAACATTTTCCCCTTCATTTTGATTAAGATAGATGAACATTTTTGCTTTGCCGTGGACCCTGAGTGTGGGATAAATTGAGTTGTTCCAGGACACCTGGGTGGCTCAGTTGGTTAAGCTGCCTTTGGCTCAGGTCATGATCCCAACGTCCTGGGATCAGATCCCACATCGGGCTCCTTGCTCAGCAGGGAGCCTGCTTCTCCCTCTGCCTCTGCCTGCCTGTGCTCGCTTTCTCGCTCTCCCTCTCTCTGACGAATAAATAAACAAAATCTTAAAAAAAAAAATTGAGTTGATCCCACAGGGGATTTATGGAGCATAGGCAGAACTCAGACACTGAGCTGGGGCAAGGAGCTGGGCTTTCATAGTCCAGCCACAGCCTCTAAGGGCTGCTCTAAAGCGAGATACACACTTAGGCTCCCTGCTTGTCTGCATGTCTGGGAAAGCAGTTGCAATACAGATCACCATCTTCCCAATCATGTTACAGATTCTCTTGTAAGAATAAGCACACACAAGCTGGGGGTGGGGGGCACAAATGATGATAGCTTTCCACGGAGATGTTGCACAGGACATATGTAAGTATAATAATAATTATACTTATATAATATATAATTATAACTATTAATAATAATAAATGCTTAAAAATAAGAATAATTCTAGCTAGTTCAGTACTCCTGTAGCTGGTCCCCAGAGAGGTTGTAAGAACTCAGGTGGGACTGAGCTGTTCTGAGAACCATCTAGAAGAGAACAATGACACCTGGGGGAAGGACACAGACAATCTCAGGGAACCTGGAAGGGCAGAAAACCTGGCCTCCTTCTCTCCCTGCCCTTGGACCTCTTGCTGGGGCTCAGCAAAGACTGACCTAACAGAAAGCCAGAAAGTAGGGAACTCACTGTTGTAGTGCATTCAGACCCCTGGGAAAGAGAACAGGGCAGGAAAGTTGGGGAGTGGATCTATAGAGGCTGGGATAAGACATTAGGCTATTTTGTGCTCTTCCAGTCTCCTGTGCATGGAACAGCCACATAGCTATCTCACATGTAAATACGATTAAATCATCCCCTTGCTTTAAACCTTTGAGTAGTCCCACAAACCTGTGAAATATATTCTCCCTTGCCTTCTGTGGCTTTTCCCTGGCTACTTCCAACACCCTTTAGTCTCTCCGAAGCCCCACTAGGCTTCCATCTTTATGAACTTTCCTTTAGACCCTGGAACGTACGATTTGTTCTTTCCCACAGGCTTCTACACAGTGTGACCACTCCGTGGAGCGCTGTTCCACCCAAAACTACCCACAGGAGTGGGCAGAGCGTTATCAAGCCCTTCCCCCTTCCATGTGAGACTATGACCGACCCCTGGTTAGCTGTCTGCCTTTGTCCATATGTGGAGTATGCATCTAGGCAGTCTTGCTGGTGGAGAAATTGTCCTTGATGGGCAAAGTAACATTTGAGTGTGGTGAATTTTGCCTCCGAGCCTCCCTCTATTGGGGTTTTTGGAAACTGGAGTTGTTACGGGGAGTATTGGTTCTTGTGGATGAAAGGCTTTTTAGCTAGGGCTTCTCTCATATTCATTCTATGGGGATCTTGAGAGGATGCTTGATACTCTGGTGCCAGAAACCTGTGGCTTCTTTTTTAATTCCTTCTGAGTCGCGTGGTGCCAGGCTTGTAGGTATGAATGTTTAATCAAACCCAAGAAGGCCCTTTGTTGCTTGCGACAAAGAACAAACAAATTCACATGGATTTGTCTTTTGCCATAGACACCCCCACCTGCTTTCCCTCAGCCCTGCAGTTGTGTCTACCCCCCCAACCCCCCTTTTGTATTTTTGTGAGCTCACTCACTTCCCACTGTTCTTCTGATCACATCTTGGATGGTTCTGAGAGGCCTTTAGGGAGTTCCACGCTCCTCTACTTACCCTGTCATGAGATGGAATTATAGCTATTTATTTACTTTTTTTACCCATGAAACCAAAAAATTCTTGTTGTCAGGGGACTTTCTGTCTTTTTCACTCGTGTGTATCTAGCATTCAGACGGCATCTGATCCAATGGGCACTACAGTGCTGTTCGTAAAGCAGATTGGGGACTAAAATTCCCTCGAGTCCCCAAACTCTCCTGGTTCTGAATAACACTTAAGCGACAAAGTTGAAGGGAGTTTCAGTCAGTTTAATGGTATAATTGTAGTGCACTTAATGGCTTACTTTTCTCTCTCTGCTACTAGCAGAACCAGTAAACATATATTAATTTTGAGTTATATATTCCTAAAGGTTGAACAAACAAGTCACCTTCAATTCAATTTTATTTGATTTGATTCGGTTCCAAATATATGTTTCGAGCATCTGAAGCTTCCATCATTCTGTGAAAGGGTAAAAGACACCTGGATTCTAGGGCCTCTGTGGATTTAAAATCAAGTGGGAGAGCCAATGTTCAATCGTGGAGTGTTGAATCCAATCAAAAACCAGGTGCGGGAGGATCAATGTCTATCTCGTACAGAAGTTAGATTTGACAATGGTCTGAAAAGAATCTGGGGGATGGGAGAGCACCTGTGTGGCTCAGTTGGTTAAACATCTGACCCTTGGTTTCAGCTTAGGTCATGGTCTCAGGGTCGTGAGATGGAGCCTGGCATTGGGCTCTGTGCTCTGCCCTGAATTTGGAACCTGCTTGGGATTCGTTGTCTCTCTCAGGAAGAAATAAGAAAGGAAAAAAAGGGGGGGGGGGAGTTGGGGGATGAGGATTCTATGCAGAAAAAACATCATGGGAAGTTCCCAAAGGTGAGAGGGTGAAGTTGTATTTGGAGCAGAAAGATTGTAGGTAAAACTTCATTGGTGTTTGATTGCAATATAGACAGTACATATAATTCACCTTAGGAGAGAATTGATTTGAGTAAGATCAAGGTTTTGAGTCCTCTTTCTAGATTTAAAGGATTTAATGATTGCATATGTCCTTTCTTGCTGTAATATGTTGTTGCTTGAAATCTTACAAAATAATAAAATGCATAAAATATACATGTGCTGGCCTTTATATGTGCTAGGAGTAGCTATTTTAAGTGCTAGAACCTTGGGATGCTGTTTCTACCAAGAATGTGGTTTGGCATTGTTACGCAAGTTACATAACACAGGGTTCTTTCAGTTCGTGGGTTGGACCTAGATAAGCCAACAGTGATTGGAGGTTCTAAGTATGTTATTTATTATCTCTTCTGCTTATGTATTTTATATTTTAGCTCTTTTGATATTAATTCAGGGGTAAGTATTTTTGAGATTATTCTTGTCTTTGAAGAGGCTAAGACACTTTATAATTTATGTCAAAATTTTTGATAATGATTAATTAATTCTATTTAAATGATTTCATAATTTAAAACAGGACATCGTGGTATAACATTTAAACATAAGCTCTAAATCTTCTCCAGTAATCATAATGAAGAAATGTAGAAGTCACTGAGTACTTGTATATGCTAAGTACCAAAGTATTCTAAGAGTGTCTGTCACTGAATTTTCACAAAGCTTCTGTGCAGTAGGAATCATTATATCCATTTTGACTGTTTGCAAACATTTATCTCCAGTTTTATACAATTTGAATGGGTCTAGGAAAAATGTTTCTGGTAATTCTATTTTCAATCAAAGTTGGAGAAATATCTTAAACATTAGGATATATGGCACTGCTATCTTTTTAAAAAGATTTTATCTATTGATTTTACAGAGAGTGCACAGAAGTTGGGGGAGGAGCAGAGAAGGAAAAGCAGATAAGGGAGAGAACCCAGGCCAATTCTGTGTTGAGTGTGGAGCCCCATGAAGGCTCCATCCCATAAAGCTAAGATCATAACCTGAGCTGAAACTAAGAGATGATTTCTCAAGTGCTAAGCCACCACATGCCCCTGGCACTGCTATCTTTCTGGGAAAGGATTATAGTAGAGAATTTAGAATCAGAAAGGATCACTGAGTCTCGTTTTTCTTATTTCACAAATGAAGAAGCTGAATGCAAGAGAGTATTAGTCCAGTTATGAATTTTGATAAAAAATGCTAGAGAGTATTAGCCCAGTTATGAAGGCTTGCCTTCAGACAATGGTCTTTTCAAGTATATTGTACTCATCTAATACCAGGTATATTTTCCCAGTAAGATTAGTAGATCAGGATGCAGTAAAACCAAGAGATGCTAGTGCTTACTCACTGACAGTGGAGGGATGGCTTTCATTTGTATCCAAGTCAAACAATAACACGTTGCTTCTCAATAAAGACATGCCCATCCCCAGAATCTCCTCAGCTGAAACTCTGGATGGTTATGTAGACTCTATCACTGCGGGAAAAAGTGAAAGGATCAATTGTATTTTTCAGGTATTTACAAAAGTTAGTTCTATTTTTAGAATAGTCAACCACTCAATTAACCCGGGTTTCATAACACCAATTAGTGACCACCATATCTTAGAGTGTTATATAAATTCTTTGGAAATCTAAAAATGAATCATATTCTCAAGAATCTTATTTAAAAAAAACCCTTCTGGAATTGCCATCTCACTTTGAAAAATTTATTACATGGAAAAAATGTCTTGCATAGACTACCTAAAGATGTATGTAATTTCATTGCCGTGTCCCACATAAAAACAAACAAACAAACAAACAAAACTGCATGTAAACTATCTTTCATTGAAGTATAGACGCATTATAAGGGAGTCCATACAATGGAATATCATACAGCCCTTTAATAGAATAAAGTAGTTCTAGGGGTGCCTGGGTAACTCAGTTGGTTAGGCAACTGCCTTCAGCTGAGGTTGTGATCCCAGAGTCCTGGAATCAAGTCCCACATTGGGCTGTCCACTCAGCAGGGAATCTGCTTCTCCCTTTGGCCCTCTTCGTTCTCATGCTCTCTCTCACTCTCTCTCTAATAAATAAATAAAATCTTGAAAAAAGAATAAAGTATTTCTTCGTGTGTTAATATGGAGATATAGATCTGTAAGATATTTTCAGTGGAAAAAGGAATGTGTGTCTGTGCGCACACATTCCCATATTTAGAGGGAATAAGAGGGTGTATATTTAAGTGTATACACACATATACAAAACAGAGAGAGAAAAAGAGAGAAAAGATGGGCACTAACCTATTAATTTTTAACTTCTGACCATTACAATTGGATAGATTGGTAGAGAGGAAGATATGGATTTAGTTTTATACATTAACTTTTTATACACTTCATTTTGTTTTATGTAAAGATTTTTATTTATTTATTTAAGAGAGAGAGAGTGAGCACAAACATTGGGAGTGGGAAAGGGAGAAGCAAACTCCCCACTCAGCAGGGAGCCCAAACAGGGGCTTGATCCCAGGACCCTGGAATCATGACCTGAGCCAAAGGCAGACACTTAAATAACAGCCACCCAGGCATCCCTTCTTATACATTTAAAGTCACATGATTATGGCTGATTGTACTTGAATTCTGGTTCAGTATTTTTTTAATTAGAGAACATAAAAGGAGGCTTTTAAGAGGCTAGATAATCACAAAGGAGGGAAAATACAAATAAAGGAGACTCTGAGTGAAGCAAATGACGATAGCTTAGTCATATATCTGTTTGTTGAAACCAGCCACTGTGATGGTACGGTGGGAGAGATATGGGGGTGATCGTAAGAAACAACAGCCCCTCAAGCTCATGGGACAAATCGCAATGGCAGTGTAGGTTAGGACATACTAGTAGAAAACGAAGACAGAGTAGGTTCGATAAAGATTAAAAACAATGTGCTTGTGGAAGTGAGTATTACAGTTGGTGGACATCTACAATATGGATTCTAGATGATAATCCTACAATCTAGGGCTGATGTGTGGTCACAAATAGTGTGCTGGTTTTGATACTAAACCACATATCACTATGCTGTACACCTGAAACTCCTGTAACATTGTATGTCAACTAGATTACCATAATAAAAAAAAGAAAACTGTTATTTACATTTGATCAGCATATATACCTGCAATATTTCCTATTAATCTTATTAATTTGGTCCACCTAAATATGACATAACATAATTAAGGGAATACAGATTTTACTTACATTTTTTTTCCTTCTGGGATTAAAAATAATAAAAAATTTCAGTCCAGTAACCTTTACAACAATTTCTTGTTACCTTTGAGCATGAATAAATTTCTGTCCAAAAATCTGCAAAGAGTTTTAATAAATCAGTGTTTTGTGGTTCATTTAATTGTAAGCCCAAAGCTAAGTTGTGTATTTATCTTCATGATATAGAAAAATGATGTTATCAAACTTCTCACTCACTGAATTGATGACATGCACTCATGCATACCTACTGGAAAAACACTAACTAAAATAAATGAAATATGGTCATATCGTAGGATAGTATATGCAGGACCCTTGAGACTGCCCTTTTCACCCAATAATTGTTTCTGTGACTAGAAATTAGTTGTGTCTATGTAGCTGAGTTTTTCTTTTTACTTTTAATTTTTTATTTTTTATAAACATATATTTTTATCCCCAGGGGTACAGGTCTGTGAATCACCAGGTTTACACACTTCACAGCACTCACCAAAGCACATACCCTCCCCAATGTCCATAATCCCACCCCCTTCTCCCAAACCTCCTCCCCCCAGCAACCCTCAGTTTGTTTTGTGAGATTAAGAGTCACTTATGGTTTGTCTCCCTCCCAATTCCATCTTGTTTCATTTATTCTTCTCCTACCCACTTAAGCCTCCATGTTGCATCACCACTTCCTCATATCAGGGAGATCATATGATAGTTGTCTTTCGCTGCTTGACTTATTTCGCTAAGCATGATACGCTCTAGTTCCATCCATGTTGTCGCGAATGGCAAGATTTCATTTCTTTTGATGGCTGCATAGTATTCCATTGTGTATATTTTTAAATCCTTCCTTTCTCCCTTCCTTCCTTCCTTCCTTCCTTCCTTCCTTCCTTCCTTCCTTCCTCCCTCCCTCCCTCCCTCCCTCCCTCCCTTCCTCCCTCCCTTCCTTCCTTCCTTCCTCCCTTCCTTCCTTCCCTTTCTCCCTTTCTCTCTCTCTTCCTTCCTCCTTTATTCTTTCCTTCCCTTCTCCTACCTACCTACCTACCTTCCTTCCTTCCTTTCTTCCTCCCTCCCTCCCTCCCCCTTTCTTTCTCTCTCTTTCCCTTCCTCCCTCCCTCCCTCCCTTTCTTCCTTCTTCCCTCCCTTCATCCTTCCCTCCCTCTTTCTTTCCTATTCCATTCCACCCTTCCTTCTTTCCTTCCCTCCTTCCTTCCTCCCTCTTTCTTCCTCTGTCCCTTCCTTCCTCTTTCCTTTCCTTCCTCTCTTTCTCTCTTCCTCATTCCTTCCTTCTTTACGTCCCTCCTTTCTTTTCTTTTCCCTTTTTTCCTTTCTTTTCTTTCTCTCTCTTTCTCTTTCTCTCTTCTGTTGGAAATAGGATTTTATTGCTTTACATTTAGGAAGTACTTCAAAGGTACATGGCATTCACAGCTTTGGTCCCTATTCATAGTTCATTTGTAATCCAATTCAGAAAATAGATGGCTGGAACAAGCATGATGTATCCAGGTAGTCTATCTTTCTTGTTCTCTCTAGAAGATAAAAGAGTTGCTTGGGATAAAGTCAATCACAAAGATTGTCAGAATTTCATTGTTGTGGAATTTAAATATTCCCATATTTTGTCTCTGAGTATCTACTGACTATTCTTCTAATCTCTGGATTGCCCTTGAAATCTCCTGGACCTTAATCTTCTCAGATTAACTCTTTGGTTTATGGGGTGGTGTTCAGTTGGAATGTTCCCTGGTGGCCTGTGTTGCTTCCCAATATAGTCTGGATTCTGAATTCCACTACCTGGAAGACAACTGCCACATATAATTTGTGCAGTTTGTGTTCTTTGGACAAGTGTGTACAACCAAGGAGTCTATAGTTGGCCACAATCCTGTCTGTGCATTCTGTTTAGCCTGTGTCCATTGAAGAAAGGGATGTTCATTGTATGCTTGGACTGTTCATGTGAAAGTCTGGGTCCACAGAGGTTGCCATTTTTGTTTAATATATATATATATATATATATATATATATATATATATATATGTATATATATTTAAAGATTTTATTTATTTATTTGACAGACAAAGATCACAAGTAGGCAGAGAGGCAGGCAAAGAGAGAGAGGAGGAAGCATGCCCCCTACGGAGGAGAAAGCCCGATATGGGGCTTGATCCTAGGACTATGACCCGAGCCAAAAGCAGAGGCTTTGACCCACTGAGCCACCCAGGTGCCCCAAGGTTGCCATTTTTAAGCTTGCACAGTGGCACTGTATGGCCTCACAGCAGTCCTGACCTGAAAGGATTTTAATTTTTATCTACCTTTTTATGGGATTGAAACCAAGATCATGATTTTGTCCTTGAACTTTAGGTCCAAAGGTCCACATTTTGGAAGTTCAAATTCAGTTCCCAGCTATAATTTGGGACCTTGTCTTCCTTACCTCTGAATCCCAGTGTGTTGGGTATTGACTAGCACATTCAACACAAATAGTTGATGAATGAATGAATGAATGAATGAATGAATGAGTGAGTGAATGAGGATTGATTCACTCAGATGGCTCTAAGTCATGACAAATACATCTAAAAAGGATAGAGGTTTAGGTCATGAGACTAGCACCTTTATGGGACAGTCACTTGGATCACTGTGAGTCACTAGTAAACGTTTTGCTTCATTTCCTGATATGTAAAGGAAAGATTAGAAGAGTTTCTTTTAGAAGTGCCATTGGTTGCTCCAATACTGCAGAACAATATATACTTGTTCTATATACCAAGACACAAGTCCAGAGGTAGCTGATGATTTGTGATGGGACTAGCAAATGGACCTTCTAGAGCTGAATGATTCCTGGATCATTCATGTCCTTTAAAATCCCAGCATATGGGCCATTGTTATTGACTGTTATTGACTGAATTGTTTCCCCCATTCCCCAAATCCATATGTTGAAGTCCTAACCCCCGATGTGACTGTATTTGGAAGTAGAACCTTTCAAGACATAAGCAGATAAATGAGGTCATAAAGGTTTATAAAGGGTCATAAGGACACCAGGAGTGTGCTGCATAGAGAAGCCACGTGAGGACACAGAGAGAAGATGGCCATCTGTAAGCCAAGGAGAAAGCTCTCAGCAGAAGCTAACCCAGCTGGCACTTTGATCTTAGACTTCTGTTTTCCAGAACCATGAGAAAATAAACTTCTGATGTTTACACTGCCCAGTCTTTGGCCTTTTGTTATGGCAGCACTAGCAGACTAAATGGTGATTACCTGAACGGTAATCATTTGTTACCATTAAGTTTTCACTCTCACAAGAATTCTTTGGAGCCTAAAACAGATAGTAATTGAAACATAGACACATCAAAGTCATGTAGGACCATCATAGAAGTAGGACATCAGAGTATATTGAAAGCTTTCGATTCGTGCATTTTTCTGAGTTTCATTATGATAAGAAATGGAGAAAAATTAGGAGAGGAGGGAAAAGCCATTGAAAATATAAGTCATTCCCAGATAAAATCACTAAGTGCTATTTTACGTCAAGGGGGAGTAATGGCTGAGTCGTATTCTTAAGGCAAGACACACAAGAGGCCAGGATGGGGAAAAACAGAGGGTAGGTCAACCAACAGAAAGTTCATTCGATACTGTTGTCTTTGAGTAATATCTGATCCCATATGTGAAAGTTGTTATTTTGGGGGCAGCTGATAAGTAACAACTAAACCACTAGGGTAGCTTTTTCGGGGTGATACTCTTCCTCATAACACACACCTCCTCATTGCCAGGGCAGGCAAATATATTCTGTGTTTGTAAATATCTTGACTAAGACTTTGTTTCCACCATGAGAAAGCATATATGTAGACTAGGGGACAGCCATATTAGAATCAAATTTAAAGCTGTTGAATTCAAATAATGGTTAAAAGACCTATTTTCTAGTAGAAATTAAAATAGAAGTTTAGGTCACCTTGTTGGTAATCAGATTTTCTTTTTCTTTTGGCCTATAGGACAAACTTGAATTCTTAAATGAAAACCACTTCTTAACACTCATCTTTTCCTTTTGAAATTGCTCAGCTTGTGCACCTTAGTAGTTTGGTGTCTATATGTTCATACATGTACCCTTTATGTTTTGGTAAAAGTATATCTCAGCATCATTTTTTTAAAAAGATTTTATTTATTTATTTGATAGAGATCACAAGTAGGCAGAGAGGCAGGCAGAGAGAGAGGGGGAAGCAGGCTCCCCACTGAGCAGAGAGCTTGATTCGGGGCTTGATCCCAGGACCCTGGGATCATGACCTGAGCTGAAGGCAGAGGCTTTAACCTACTGAGCCACCCAGGTGCCCCTAAGCATCATTTTATATGACAAATTGCTCCATTACTCTTCACAGTATGTGCAACCCTGAATATAACATGTGCGTGAGTGTGCATTTTTGTGTGCGTACTTCTGCAAACAATTCTTATATGAACTTGCACTTATGATTAACGTCTAAATTGGGAATGATATCTTTTCCTACTATAATGGAAGCCATTAAGGAAACAAAGTTACCTCTACATATTTGAAATGATCTAATTCATAGCATTTTCAGCACATGCCTTATGTAATTGCTAGAAATATTTTAAAATGGCATTCTTGAAAGTGATGAATCACTTCGACAGCGGGTGTTCTGAAAGCCTTGAGAAGACTATTGTGCTATGAGGTGTGATTTTTGCAGATATGAATGATCAGTTAGCATCTGTCTTTTGTCATATCCAACGGTTTCGATTTAGGGCCAACCACGGGCAAGAGCCCGGTCAGGGAGACAGATGCTCTGAAAGGATTTAGTTCTCCATCATGACATCTTCTGAAATACTGATGGGTCACAGAACTGGCCTGACCAATTCTTAGTTCAAAAAAGAAATTGGGGGAGCCTGGGTGGCTCAGTCGTTTAAAGCCTCTGCCTTCGGCTCATGTCATGATCTCAGGGTTGTGGGATCAAGCCCTGCATTGGGCTCTCTGCTCAGTGGGGAGCCTGCTTCCCTCTCTCTCTCTCTCTCTCTGCCTACCTCTCTGCCTACTTGTGATCTCTGTCTAATAAATAAATAAAATCTTTAAAAAAAAATTGGCAGTAGGGATCAGATGTGATTCTGACGATCTGATACCATTAGTTATGTCTCACGAAAGAGCTGAAAATGTAACAGCCCAATACGGAATGTATAGAAAAGATCCTTCCATTAACTGTGAAGGGCCAGAAGTGGTGATTCATTATTGGATTTGAAATTCAATCCTTGATGATGCCTCTATAAAAACAATATAAGTAATTTGGAGCAGGAATTGAGTAAAACTTTCTACCTTGAGAAATAACAATTGAATGACAGCTATCTGAATGGCAAGTATAGATGGTATAACCCATTTTTGATTGATGTTTTTATTTTTCCCTCTTTTATTAAAAAAAAAAAACAAACTGAGGCAATGGTAGATCTGGATCGAATCAACTTTTCCAGGTCTTTTATATTTTCTGTCTGTTTCCATCCATACTTTAATCCCCTTCTGCTGAACCAGAAAAGTATTCTTGCCAAACTGAAATGGAAGTTATTCTTCATCAGCTTTGATTTATGATTCAAACTGGAGCTTACTAAGACTTTACTGGAGGATTTCATAATCTCATTTCCAAACAATCTAAGGGCCTTTAGCAAGTGTTTGATAATTAAGAATTCCACTAGACGGCAACTGTAGTGTATTAAGTTCAGATTCATTTTTTACAGCATGAGAAATGGCCCACATCAGGAGACATAACTTACTCTATTTGGAGTAAAACATTATATTTAAATGTCCTTAGTGGAGCCTTCAGTCCAGTATTGGTATTAATGAGATACCATATTGATACAGACTATTTGAATAAATTACTACAAACAAGAAATAGCTGCTGATTAAATAGAACCAAGACCTATGGGATATATTTTCAAGAGAGTTTCAACACACTATGTGAAAGGCATCTCTGCCTTCACCCAGATGATCCCTTGTCATGGGATCTGATCCCATGGCTAATAAATAAATATCATTGATATATATATAATATGTATTATTTATATATATATATAATATATATTTCAGCCACATAATATATAAATAATATATTATAATATACCATTTATATATTTTATGTAAATAAATATATATAAATTTATATATAAATATATAAACACACATATACATTTACATATAAATATATAAATACATATATAAATTTATATATAATATATAAATCTATATAAATTTTATAATTTTATATAAATATATATTTTATATAAATAGTATATTATAATATATTATTTATATATATTATGTGGCTGATCCACACCCTCTAGTTCAGCCCCTTTCCCTTGAGTGTGAGCTGGACTTACAGACTTCCTCATGAAAAGAACGTAGTAGGGCACTCAGCTGAGTGCAGAACTCTTCGTTTCCACTGAGGTCATGATCTCAGAGTCCTGAGATCAAGCCATGCATCAGGCTCCATACCCATAGCAGCGTGCAGAGTCTGTGTTCTCCCTCTGCTCTTCCCTTGGGCTCTGTCTTACTCGCACAAATAAATCTTAAAAAAAATAAAAGAATATAGTAAGCAGTATGGGATTCACTACCAAGACTGTGTGAGAAAAGACTATGGCTTCCATTTTGGACATTCTCTTCTTCTTTCTTGGATCACTTACTCTGTGCAGAAACAAGTCGCTGTGTTGTGAGGCAGAGGTGCAGGGAGGGACACGTGCACTGGGATGGGAGTGTCCTGAGACCTGCCAACAGCCTCAGGAACCACACTGAAAGGGCATCTTCCCAATCCAGTCTTGTGGTAAGAACATGGCCCTAGGCGACAGCTTGACTATAATTTCATCAAAAAGCCTGAGCCAGAGGCACCAAGCTAAGCTGCACCTGCAGTCCACAGAAATTGGGAGGTAATAAATGTTCATCGCTTTCAGCCACTCATTTTGCTACATAGCCATGGGTAGCCAGTGGACCATGTTGATTAATTCCTTAAATAATATTAGCTTATTAAACTGTCACTCCTTTATTTTAACGGATATAATTTGCGAATGCTTTCTTACCAGAGATGACATGAATTGCAAAATGCAGATATTCTACCTAGCATTTGAATTCTTTTTATGTTACATGTTACGTTACGTGTTACTATGTTACATGTTTTTTAGGGAGCGATTATGTTTAAAAACAAACAGGAACGTCTCATACTTGTTAGAGTAAATTTGATTCCTAAATTTTGGGCATACTTACATCGAGGTGAAGGAGGAAAATGTAGAAATAGAAATTATAAAGTGATATTAAATCCATTAATTATAAAATAATGAGACTATTGTATCTCTCAAACCATCTTTGTAGAGCTCTCTTAAATTAATCTGGTGTCGCTATTTATCACATATAGTAGAATAGGCTATTTATACTCAGAACATGATTTTCTGGCTCTTCCTCATAACTTGCCTCACTGGATCCATGCCTATTATTTCTAAGGGTAAATAAATAAGTTAATTAAATCGAAATATATTTCCTAGTACGTTCTACAAGAGGCTTCGGTGACAGATAAATGAGCATTTTACATGAGAAAATTCTGTTTCAATTATAGGAATCAAAAATTTGTAGTATTTCTAAATGTGTATCAGTATACCTAATGGAAACTTAATAGGTATGTCAGCATTCCTAATGTTGACAAATTGATTATGATAATTTCCACGGGTGATCTCCAAGTACTTTTTCAGAGTAGCATTCCCGTTTCTGGTGTAGTTCCTAAATAGGCCAACGACTGTTATGTTTACAAAAAATACACACTAATTTTCGACATCTATCAGTAAAACAAAAGAGATGTAAGACTGTATGAAAAGATCCCAGTGACTTGTGCCTGTGCTCTCACCCTTTCAACTTCCAGAGCCAATCATAATGATAATTTCCATCATAATGATAGTTTCACTGTATCCAACAGCCATCCCACCCCTAACAGAGCATTGCTCTGTTTTTCCAGGGCCTTGCCAGCACTCTCTGGTTATATCCCCACTTGTAAAAATAAAGCAGATGCTTGTTTGAAATGGGGGTCAAAATGTAAATCACAGAACTTAAACAAAACCTTTGCCTGTGGAAAAGGCAGGCTAATTTGGAATGAAGAGTAGACAAAACAAATGTGCTTGGTGCTCTGGTTGAAGTCCTCTCAGATCTATCTATTTTGTAGGCCGGTCTGGTAGTCAGTAGTCTAGCAGCTGCCCACGGCTATCTGAAAACTGGCTCAGCTCTTGCTGCTACTTGGTCATGGTCATAAAGTGAACCTTAGCTCCCAAGTACACTTTTAAGAACTCTGTCGCCCACTGGCTTTCTTGCTTTCTTTCTCACTCTCTTCCTTTCTTTCTCTCTCTCTTTCTTTCTTTTTCTTTTTCTGTTTCTTTTTTTTTTTTTCCTGCAATGTGCTCTGTGTATTGGGCAAAACTTCACACTGACAGTCCAGGGCAATCATGTGTTTTTAATTTGCAACAAAGCACTGAAATGTCAGGCTTAATGAGAAAGAAAAGCACCATGCAGAGTGTGAGTCCTTCAACTCCTTTGGAAAAACATTTTCCTAAGCAGGCTAATCAGCTTTCACTGTGACACCTATTGTACTGCAGGAACATGGAAGACTCAGCGACGAATTCTTTCTATCCTAAGGCACTGCATGCACTGTGGAAAGGTCAGAGGAAGTAGTCTTACAAGAACCAGCTAAATAACTGATTAAATTTCATGATATAACATGAAACAAAATGTATTTGTCAGAATATTCTGCATCTAATCATTGCTTTCTTCCAAGGCTATTAACGGCCTTTATTACCTCCCTGATGGAACAGTGGACAATGAGTTGCTGAAAGCCATAGGTATGGGGCAGGTCACAGAAGAGGACTATGGCACTGTCGCCCTAACAACATTGTCTAAAACCTGTCAACATTTGTTGTTCTATTAAGACACAAGTTTGAATTGTGTGCCTACGGTGCAAGTTGTGGAAAATGAGTCCCCCAGCTTTTTTTTTTGTCTGGGGGCCGTGCCTGGTTTTAATACCGAAAGTTCAAGAAAATTTCAGCAGTCCTTACTAGAATTTAGTATTGCTTTGGAGTGCTATAGTATTTGCTAAGTTGAGGAATTTGAGGAAGGACAGAGTTCCTTAGTTTCATAGTATCAGTTTCATAGTATCAGAAGCTTACTGGCAAGTATAGTTCAGGCTGCCAGAAATCCTCTGAGATCAGTATCTAATTTATATAAATTCTAGGGATAGATTAGGCTTTATGGCTGGTTTAGGGGATTCTCTCCAATTAGAGAACTACTTATAAACTGGCCAGAGATAAGGCTGTTTTCTTGATTGAAGATCTATGAAGAGTAAACTTTCATAACTTTCTGGATACCCTATTCTCTAAGAGTTGCTCTCTGAAGGGAGTAAAGTGGACAGAGTGGTTAGTGGTCCCAACTTTAAGTTTACAGAAAAGGTAAAGTTTATTTATTTATTTTTTAAGATTTTATTTATTTATTTGACAAACAGAGACTACAAGTAGTCAGAGAGGCAGGTAGAGAGAGAGGCGGGGGAAGCAGGCCCCCCGCTGAGCAGAGAGCCAGATGCCCGGCTCAATCCCAGGACCCTGGGATCATGACCCAAGCCTAAGGCAGAGGCTTTAACCCACTGAGCTATCCAGGTGCCTGAAAAGGTAATGTTTTAATGGTCCTGTTTTATACCTGAGAATCTACTTAGATAAGTACATTTTCTGGCATTGTTATAGGCTTGAAATCATGTTCGATTCTGTTGTCTGTAGATATTAAGTGGAAACAATTTTCCCTTCAAATATTTTCAAAACATGTTGTTTTCAAGCTGACTTTTCATGGTTTCCTGGGAGGTAGCAACTGTGGGTATTTGTAGAAGTTATGCCAGAATTGTTAGAGAGAGTTTTCTGAAAATTAAATATAAGCACAAGGTCATTTTGGGAATCTTATCACTGCACTGTTTGGCAGTGATCAAAGCAAATATTGACAGACCTCTCTACTTGATGTATATCTATAGACATCTATGGTTCACTTTTTAGTTTAGATTTATAGAAGTCAAATATAGTAATGAACTAACGATAAAAAGAAAGAAGAGAGTTAAATTATACTTAGCAGGGCATCAAATATTTTGGAGATTATGTGGGAAAATGGCAGATCACAAGTGGAAAATAGGACTGTACATCTCGGCCATGAGTTGTTAATAGCAAAATCACAATCTTGCTCCTGAAAGGGTAGATCATTTATTGTCAAATCCTCAAGTTTGTTGGCTAAGAACTTCATTTTATGTGAATGTTGATGGTGCAATATTGTCTCACACTTTTTTTTTTTTCCTCCACAAAACCTTGCAAACTATTTCTCCCTGGC
Source organism: Mustela nivalis (assembly GCF_964662115.1). NCBI lineage: Eukaryota > Metazoa > Chordata > Mammalia > Carnivora > Mustelidae > Mustela > Mustela nivalis. The sequence goes on along the minus strand of NC_139022.1, from coordinate 41,434,205 downwards.
ATGGGGAAAATGTCTATAAAGTGGGAAAAATTAAGACACCCATGAAGGCTCTCGCTCCGTAGCAAGACAAGCTGAACCAAAATGTATTATCACTTAATGGTCATAGGTAATGAGTTTTAAACGGTTTCTTAACTCAGCCATTCTTTAAAAGTTAAAAGGAACTTTATGGGAGACATTACCTTCCCCAAAAGAATAGCATATATCTACTAGCTTATCTCCCTGGACTCCACGCTTCTGATCTGTGCCCGGTACTGCAAGACACATGTTTCTGGAAGCTCGGGGGCCATCGAAAGCGAAGGGTGAGGCCTGCTCTGTTATTTCCAGTTAATGGCCCTTAGGGAGGTATATCGTCTCTGTCCATGTGGATCCCCTTCCCTCTGTGACAACTCAGTTATAGTAAGTACGCATAGCATCGACCGAGAGCAGAAACATAAATCAAATTGACATAAGTCCAATTCAGAATCATAAATCAATTTGACAAAAGTTGAATTAAAAAATGTATGAGCTGTGTGAGATTGACTGTGATCTTTTGAAGCTGTTTAAATAGAAAGATTTGGGCATGGTGTATCATTTTGGGAAGTTTTTAGGGACAGTTAAAATATATGTCAGAAGCTCACCTGGGTCTCTAAAACACTTAACTATCATTAAAATAACTTCTCTGTAGCATTTTTCTTTTTAAAATTGCTCATGATAGTGATTACAGTGACTTATTCTTACATGTGCCCTCAGGGATGTAGTCAATATTGTTAAAGAAAAAATTCTACTCACCTTATTTTTAAAATTTTTGATCATTTTACAGTGTATCCTTAATTTGTAGATGTCCTATTATTTGTTCAAGTTATATTTTGGCCCTCATATATAGCTATTGTCCAGGCAGAGAAGATAACCTTTTAAATTTCAGGTTTTACTACTTCAAATCTTTTTTTACTCCCTGGATAAATCACTGTGCCTACCTACAGAACCACTCCAGTGGCCAAACACATGTTCTTACATTAGGGGATATAATTTTAGACTGCTATTAAAGGACAGTTCCAAGAACATTGTCCTTCTATAAATGATTAAATGTTGTGTTACTGTTGATTTTTTTAGCTCGTTAAGTCATTTCTTAGAAGCCCGTGATGTATCTGGGCTTAGTAGAGCTTTGTTCCTCTGGCATATGCCAACTTATTACTTGGAAGATTACTGATACCTGACTACCCTCAATAATTCAGTCTCACTCTTTATTACTAAATGAGGGAAAATCTCATATTCCTTATTTGTCTGTTATATACCTCAGTGTACCTATAAGGCACATTAGCAATATTCTGTGAAACGTTTTCTGTTACGACTAGTTCTCCAGAATTGTAGAGGATATGAAGATAGAGAAAGGGTGAGTTCTTGGGGATAAATATTTACGGGTATTTCAGGAAGGTGGAGGTCTTCTCATCTGGCTGCTGTTTTGACTTCCCTTGTAAACCCACTCTCCAGTAGCTGCTTATGTCCTGTCTGCATGAAGATGATCGTGCCATCCCCATTTATTCTTTTTGTTTCTTCTCAAGGTGAAAGCCATGTTCGCGAACAGGTGTGTAATAGTAGAAAGTAGGCTGAAACAAATGTGAGAAGACTCATGCCCATAATGGCTGTGAAATTCTGGACAAGGGACTTAGCCCTTGGCAAACACAGTTTTGTCATGGAAGGTGGTGGTTGAAATACTGAGCACTAAAACTCTGCGATTCCATGACTTTCATTGGAGAACAAGAAAGCACCAGCTACCCCTGTATCTCTCCCTTTTTAGGTCCTGGTTTTCTTCAGAATTTTCTGCTGTTCTCATTTACATTTCCTTACCTCAGCTAAGGGAACAGTTCAGTCAGAGGGGTGGGCAGCAGTGGCCCACCCTCACCTCCTCCACCTGCCCAGAAGTTCACCTACAGGAGGGATGCCAGCAGCACCCCTGGTCTCTGCTAGAGGCATTTCTGGGTCCTGGCAGTGTGCTGTTGCCACACGTGCCACAGACCAATAGTGCTGGGGAACTGTTAGCTCCCCTGGGGCAATGCCTCACTGATGAAGGATGGGAGTTTGTGAAAACACCAGAGCTTCCTTACTTACACACAGGAGACAACTCTGAGGGGGGTTTCTGTCCTATCTCTCCAGGCTGAAGGGGGGTAAGTGGCAGTTACCCACAGAGCAAAACTAACTTCATTACTTATCTTTCTTTCTCCGCCTTACATCCCCATTTCCTCACGGCGCTTTCTGCAATAACTTCCAGAAGAACTGGTCGCATGTGTGTCCTCATTTCAGACTCTGCGTTTGGGAAGAACACTTGTTTTGTCTCTATTCTCCTCCTCTGTTCTTCTGAGACAGTGCTCCTGGTTTGCATTTTAGAGTCATCACATTCTCTTCTTGTCAGGCAGAACCTGCTTTTTTCCCCCTAAGTATGTGAGCATTGGGTTTGTGTTACTTATAAAAGTAGCTTCTGTTCAAGAGACAGTACTGTGGTCTATGCTTCTTGTTTCTGCTGGAAATGCCCTTCCCTTCTTCTGCCCTTTCTCCATGTCCCTGCTCAACCTTGCTCCTGTCCCTCCCACAAAGCAAGATACCAGGAAACAAGCTCCTCCTTCTGGTCGCATCTGAAAGAGGAGTAGTCTTTCTACATACTTCAAAGATGACCCCTCCCCCCCAGCTCCACTGGCCCCCATTGCACCTTGGACTTCTGTTATGATATTAATTACATGTATAACTTCTTCCTGACTGTTTCCCTTCCCAATGGCACACACTGCATGTTGCTTTCAGGGTTTGCAAGTCTTAGGGGACAATGGAGCAAGCATGGGGCCCTGGAGCCTCACAGCCACCCAACTCCTCTGAAGCCTCCCTGGATGGTTGTCCCTGCTTCCTAGCTCCCTGATTTTCTGGCATCCTGGCCCCTCCAGCCTCCTTTTCCCCACTCCCCACCCCGTAACCTCTGCCAGCCTTTCCCCCACAGGAACCTGGTCATGGGTACTGGGAAGCTCAGGGTGGGCGTGTGCCCTTACAGTAACTAGAACCTGTTAGAACATCAACAGTTCTGGACTAGCACCACTTACCTAGTGGTCCATCCGCTGGTTGCTGCAACTGGCTTGGTGCCTGCCCCTCATGGAGGTTTGAGTGCCTCTCAGGACAAAGGTTTAAAGATCCTCGGGGGTGGCCCATCTGTCCTGGTGGACCAGCCCACTGAGCAGTGAGACACGGAACTTGACTTCTTCAGACCCTGCGCCCTCTGAGGCATCGTTCCTGTGTCTGCCACAGGCTCAGTGAGCATGGGTGCAGTCTCCGTTGCTGGACGGTCTCAGGCTTGTGCTACCTGTGGGGGTCCACCCTCGTGCCACAGTCCTTACATCCCAGAGCGCTCCCTAGGCTGGCTCTGTCCCTAAGGATAGGTTCTCTCTCTCACATTCCAGATTTTCTGAGTCCGGCTTGTATTTCTCTCCCTTGGTGGGCTTGTGGTACCCTTTGGGCAGGAATCGCAGTAATATGAATTGTAATCCTGGTGATTCCACCCATAAGTTAAGTCTTTGGACATTTGCCTTTGAAATGAGCATTGTGTAATATAAAGATGAAGAGTAAAAAAAAAATGTTCAAAATTTAAAATGTAAATTGGGCTCTTCTGAAAATACCATGGAACAACAAAAGCAAACAGATACAGACCATACCAGAAAGGAGGAAGCATTTTATGTATAAGTAACAGCACTTCTTTCCTGCTTTCTGCACAAGGGGCCCCACATTTTCATTTGGCACTGGGTCCCCAAATGATGTAGCTGTCTGCACAACGAGGTCTCAGACCCGACCAGGTGCTACATATTTATCTCCTGGCTGGCTTCCCACAGAGAGCCTACAAATTGAACTAATTGCCTTCTCTAAAGAAACAACTCAGGTAAAAAATGAGATGCTGGTTGTTATTTTGCCATACAACAAATTGCTTTAAAGCATAACTTTAAACAGTAACACTTCTTTTTGGCTTTTTTGGCTCTGAGGGCTGCCTGTGTTCAACTAGCCTATTACTGCTCAGGCTCTGTTATGTCGCTGTCAGAGCCTGGTGAAGGCTCCCTCAAGCATCTGGTGAGGACGCTGGGTGTCTGCTGGGAGACCAATGGGACCGTCTTCTAGAACAATTCTATATGGCTTCTGCATATGGCCAGAATTCCTCAGACCATGGGAGTTGGTATGCTGAAGAGAAAGAGAGAGAGAAGTAGAAACGCTATTGTCTTTTCTGGGCTGACCCAGAGTGTCCTTCTCTCCTTATAGTATTGGTTTGAAGTGTTGACATCAGAAACCCATAGAATAATAGGTCTTAGGACTCGCCAACTGGGCCAGGGAGATCGTCCAGGTAGACAGGAAAACACTGATTGCACGGTTGGTGCTGCTGGTGCTATTGAGTAGTGAGAATTACTCCTCTGTTGGAACTTTCCTTTTCTGGTATTAAATATAGTTAGGAGATGTCTTCATTTTAGGCTCTTCAAAACATGATTTTGAATATCTGACTTGAAGTCCTGGCTTTGTCCTACTGCTAGCAGTTAGCCTTTGCTCAAGTCATGTAAGTTCCCACAGCAGCTGTTTCCACCCATGTTTGCTGTGCGAATTAATAATAGAATGCATGTAAAATCATTTCTTAAAACCTTTAGGATGTGTGAATGTGAGTTAATAGGAACAAAAACACAGTTCCACTGGAAAACTTGGTGGCAATTGGAATTAGTTCTGTAGATTTGGGTTTTGTTTTTACTAAGAACCATTGATGTCTTACAGAGAATAATCTCCTCCTGCCTTCCCCCTGTGGCTCGGCTCTTATGCACTTATTTGGTTGGTTGTTTCTTGGCACAGATAACGGATGATATCCCTTTCTCTCCTCATTTACTATTTTCATAATTTTCCCCATCATATACCTTTCACCTTAGCACTGTGAGCTTTTCGATGTTTGGGGTTTAAGGAGCATGGGAAGAAATTGGAAATGGGAGAAGCCACAGAGGTAATGATTTTATCCCAGGGTTGCCTGGGTGGCTCAGTTGGTTAAGTGTCCATCTTTGGCTCAGGTCATGATCTCGGAGTCCTGGGATCAGCCTGCGTCAGGCTCCCTGCTCAGCGGGGAGCCTGCTTCTCCCACTCTCTTTGCCCCTCCCCCAACATATGCGGGCACTCTCTCTCTAATAAATAAAATCTAAGAAAAAAAATGATTTTATCCTAAAAATGCAGCATAACAAGGAATACCAATCCAACCTAGAAAACTCCAAACACCACCTGCCAATATAAATCTTGATCTTGACCCTGTAGTCTTCATTGTCCCCCATAAAATGGGCACTTATCACCTCGTATTCAGTTTTCATATACTTCTTACACATGTCTTATCCTCTCGTTCAGCAGACACACAGTCCCAGCTTTGCAGGTTTTTGTGTCCCCTAACAGTGCATGGTAACATGTTCTAGAGTTTTACGTACTATTGGAGTGCAATAAATTCTCCCGGTACACTGATTTATACTAATAGTTTCATTATTGTGTGTCCCATAGTCTCTCATTGTTTCTCACTGAAAGCCATTTACAATGCACAGTCTTTGTTGTTGCTGTCGTTGCCACTTGTGTCTTTACTTTTTCTTGTCCACTAACTCCTTTTCTTTGGTCCATGAATACAGCTACGTAAGGAGCCAGTATTTCCAAGGAAAGATGGAAGTAAACATAAGAGAATTTACTGTAAGGTTGAATAACAACTGTTTGCAGAGTACCTCCTGTACTTGAGGCATGGTACTAGACCTGTACCAACATCATTTGTCTCACTGGAGCTCTGTTTTTGTGGCCTAGCTGAAAAAAACTGCCTATGGAATTTGTCCTGAGACCGCGGTGTTCTAACTCTACATGTTGGAATGAAATTTCTGCTTTTAACATGCACTTTCATTGCAATGTGGTTATTTTTTTTTTCCCAGCAGATTTGTGTTCTCTGTGAAAACCAGAGTGATATTCAACTAAATTATAATTCCCAAAGTGGTTAATATAGTGCAATTCCCTATACACATGCTCAATTACCATTAAAAAGAATAGTTTAGACAGTGCCTTCACAGTATTTTAAGACTGTGATTCTCAATTCCTTTTTGTTTTTTTTCTTCTTAAAGATTTTTTATTTTATTTTATTTTATAAGATAGTTTTAAAATTTGAGGGACAGAGAGAAAGCCTTTATGTGTGAGCTGGGGGCTTTGGGAGAGGGAGAGAATCCTCAAGCAGACTCCCTCAGACTGCAGAGCCCAACAGGAGGCTCGATCCCAGGACCCTGAGATTATAACCTGAGCCAAAATCAGTAGACAGCTGCTTAACCAAATGAGCCACCCAGGTGCCCCTTAATGATTTTATTTTTAAGCAGTCTTCACACACAATGTGGGGCTCAAAGTCACAACCCCAAGATCAAGAGTTGTATGGTCAACTGACTGAGCCATCAGGAGCCACCACCCCCCACTCTGCCTTTTTTTCCCTCCTAATCTCTACTTTTAATTTACAAGTGTGTCTTTGAACGGAAGTCAAACTGGGGCAATCAGTTCTTCCATTTTACATCTAAATTATTTTTATTCTATGCAAGTGCCTCTTCTTTAGGTGAATTTCATGTCTTTGTTAATTTTTATGTATTTGAAATGAAATTCAGCATTAGCCTTTTCTTCAGCCTTTAGTTTTGGATTTTTTTCTTTGGTGACTTTTACACTTTGTACTATGTGATATTTCTTGTTCTCTTCACTAAGTCGACAGTTTCTAAAATAAAGAACAAAAATACATTTAGCATAAGCTATGTATTATAAAAAAGTATTAAAAAAAAGTCTTGCCCAAGTGTTTGAAAAATTTCACTGGTAGAACAGTTCTGCTCCATTGTTTTCAGATAAGAAGAGTGGGCTTGCCTTTTTATATTTTGATTTTTATAATATTGGAAACAGTTCCTCAAATAACCCAAGAATTGTGTTTCTTTGAAGACAGAACAGTATCATTTCTTTAGAAGAGTGAGTGAGGAATGCAAAATTGCTATGCCCCAGGATTCTCCCATTTTAGCATGTGACAGAAGCACCTGCAGACTTCAATAAAACACATTGCTACGCCCACTTCCAGAATTTCAAGATTCAACAGGTCAGGAATGGGGCCTAAGAATTTGCATCTCTAACAAACACTCAGGAGATGCTGATGCTGCCCTTCGGAGAACATACTTTTTTTTTTTTTTTAAAGATTTTATTTCACACACACACACACACACACACACACACACACACACACACACACACAGCATTCCAGCAAGGGGAGAGGCAAAGGGAGGGGAGAAGCAGGTTCCCTGCAGAGCAAGGGAAGCCTGATATGGGACTCAATGCCAGGACTCTAGGATCATGACCTGAGCCGAAAGCAGTGGCTTAACCAACTGAGCCACCGAGGCACCTGGAGAACATACTTTAAAACCAAGACCAAGTGCTGTATGCTTTCACTGAAAGTCACTGTAAAAAAAAAAAAAAAAGATTCTATTTATTATAGAGAGGGCGAGAGAGAAAGAGCATGAGCTGGGAGATGGGGGATCTGGGCAGAGGGCGAGGGACAAGCAGACTCCCTTCAGGGAGCCCGACGCAGAGCTCCATCTCAGGACCCCAGGAACATGACCTGAGCCAAAGGTGATCTGAGTCAAAGGCAGAAGCTTAACTGACTGAGCCACCCAGGTGTCTCCACAGAAAATCATTTGTAAGACTTATGGCATTAAAAACTGTTAGACCCCAATGACTTCAAAAAGAAAAATTCTGGCAACCTAAAATCTAGTATTACATGAATGTGATCTCTAACAGTTTGAGATGAATTATTATTATTTTTTACCTGTAGAACTTTGTATGTATATGCAGACCAAAAAAAAAAGGAAACTCATCTGAACAACAGTACCTACTTAGTTTTGCCTTTTTAGATACTGTCTTGAGTATTGTACATTTAAAATTACTTTGAATGTGCTCATTAATTTATTTCAAGAATATCCACTCCACGTATGTTATATCAGTATCACAGGAGAGATGCACTAGTGTTCTGCACAGATAGAGTTCACATGCATATTTTCACACTAACGCACCTGCTATAGCTTTATTGATTCCCACAGCCATCTGCAAGCAGGGCAGGCTCAACATGTGGGCTCTGATTAAGATGCCCTTATTCCCTTGTCATTAAAATTCATCCCTAATATAAAATACTGAATTTGAATATTCAAGGAAACAAAACTTTTCACAAACTTTGTCCAATTCTGAAAACCGATAAACAGATGGAGTATGAAATTAAAGCCAGGAAGTTGGCTGACTTCTTTTCTAGAGGTGGCTGAGTTTTGTCTCTTCTCAGAGCAATTCATGTGGAGTCGCTAATTATTCCTAGCCATTTACTGTCTACATTTAGATACATAGCACTTATGTAACATTTTCTGTGTGCTTAGCACTTTGCATATATTAACATTTAAACTGCTGTAGGCACTTGGTATATATTAATTCTCTGTAATAATCTATGAGATAGGTACTTTGAAATACCTATTTTGTGCATAGGTATGTAAGGGATTGCCCCAGAGATGTTAAAAAAAAAAAAAATACAGCAGATAAATGAGGTACCTGGGATCAGATTTCAGCAGTATGGCTCCAAAGCCTATACTCTTCACCACTCAGCACTGACCTATATGATGTCGTATATTATGTGTTAACATTAGTTTGCTTTGTAATAAGTAAATACCTTCATCTTCCAATTAAGTGTATGGTCTTTGGGGGCAATTTTTAGATAAAACACCTCTTGTGTTTTCTAGGATGTCAAGCACAATACTTTACATGTAATTGGTATTTTAAAAAAATATTTATTTATTTATTTATTTATTTATTTATTTATTTATTTGATAGTGAGAGACCACAAGTAGGCAGGGGTGGGGGAGCTGGCTTCTGCTAAGCAGAGAGCCTGATGTGGGGCTCGATGCGGGGTTTGATCCCAGGACCTGAGATCATGACCTGAGCCGAAGGCAGAGGCTTTAACCCACTGAGCCACCGAGGCGCCCCCCAAATCTAACAAGTTTATACAGAGGTCTCAAATTGGTTAAGTCATGAATACAGTGCAGATATTCTAAAAACATACTGCTCTCCCAAGTCTGTGTCCTTGGAAATGCCTCCCACTGTGGGAAGGGTGGGCAAAATATACATGTCAAGGACAGGAGAGCAGTGAGGACTCTCTGATTCCCTGGGCCAGCAAGCAGGTCAACCAGAGGTCATGTCCTCCCCATGATCACCCTTCCCCCTGTTGAACTCTGGGTTCTGTGGGGTATAAATGCAATTTCAACTCTGATTTGAAGCTTCTTTTTACCCATGTAGTAATCCATTTTCTTTAGTTTTTAAGACAGTCCTTCCTGAGGTAGCATGGACATAGTTTGAAAATAAGTTTCAGCTTTTTCCAAGAAAATGTCTTCTCTTTAGCAAACAAACATAATGCCTAATCGTCAGTAATCCTAGATTTCCAGACTTCTCAATAGGAGGTACAGGAGACTTTTCATGTCGTTCTTTTGAGATGACATCCAGATATCTACGTGGAAATAGATTAGTCTTATCTATGGATTTGCCTTTGCTGTAACAAGCCAGTGTGATGAACAGAGTGGCTTAAAAAACCTCCTTTTTGTTTAGTTTGTCAATTTGTGCCAGGCTGTTCTTTAAGGTCAGACTTGGCTGAACAGGGCTGGGCTTCCTCAGCTGTCACTGGGCAGCTCACATGGGGCCAGACTGATTCTCTGTAACTTAGTTCGTGTTTGATTACTGTCTCACTCTCAGATGGGGTATAAATGCAATTAAGCCACATGTCGCTCATCAACCAGTAGGCTAATCTCGGCATATTCACATGGCAGCAGTGGCAGAAGGCCCAGAAACAGCAAGTAGGTAAGCGCCTGTAACAGTTTTGTTAATGTCTCGTTTACATGGCAAATTACGCGACCAACCTAGATTCAAGGGGTGGGAAAGTGGAAAGCCTTTGAACGAAAAAGGGATAATTGCGTTTTAATAAACTACTGTAGTTTGTCCTTTGATCCCAATTAATTCACTCTCCTCTCACCTTCAGAATCCCTGTACCTCCTCCCCAGAAGTGTCATTTAATTCCAGTTTTAGGCTGGAGGTCCAGGATCTCATGATTTAAATAAGATCTGAATGTTACTCCTTAGATGTGTTCCTCTTGCAGTCGTGAACCAAAGAAAACAGTGAATAAAAACACACATTGTCTGTGCCTCACCTACAAAGGGAGAAAAGGATAGGATAATTATAAGTGACTTTTCCATTCAGAAAAGGGAAGAGCAGGAGGTAGGTAGCAGGTGCTGACCCCTGCAATTCTGGAATCCCTCCGGGCAGATGCTCAGTTCTTCTGCCTCCGGCGCCAGGGAATGTGTCCTGGTTAGGACTCCGTTCCCTATAGAAGTGGATTCCCAGTACAAAATTCTTAACTTTTCCTTGGCAGTAGTTTCTTGGTCACTGTTTTCTATGGATCTTGACTCCAACCTTTGGACTTATGGCTCTATCCTCTGAATGTTTTTTCCCTACAAATATGGCCTCCAATTACAACTGAGTAGCATTCTTAGCTTGCTTCCTCTCGTAGTTGAGATACAGAAGACTTTTTTTTCTTTTATTTTAACAATCTTCGTTCCTTTTCCTCTAATCTACTGGTACTTTTACAGATATGTCTTCCATAATACCTGTGGGATTTCCATATACCATATTAGTCTACTCTATTCAACAAAATACAGAATGTCAGATGTTTTGAGACTGCCTCTCTCTTGACTTAATAGATGCCTTTTGGGGGATTAAGCTTTTATGTGACCACACCCTTATTCTTCTCAGAAGCTTTTTTTTTAATCTGTTTTTTTTTTAAGATTTTATTTATTTATTTATTTATTTATTTTAAAGATTTTATTTATTTATTTATTTGACAGACAAATCACAAGGAAGCAGAGAGGCAGGCAGAGAGAGAGAGAGAGGGAAGCAGGCTCCCTGCTGAGCAGAGAGCCCGATGTGGGGCTCGATCTCAGGACCTTGAGATCATGACCTGAGCTGAAGGCAGAGGCATTAACCCACTGAGCCACCCAGGCGCCCCAAGATTTTATTTATTTATTAATTTGAGAGAGAGAGATAGGCCATGAGAGGAGAGAGGTCAGTGGGAGAAGCAAACTCCTTGCTGAGCAGGGAGCGTGATGTGGGGCTTGATCCCAGGACTCCAGGATCATGACCTGAGCCGGAGGCAGGAGCTTAACCAACTGGGCCACCGAGGCGCCCCATCAGAAGCCTTTTGTTTATTCTGGAGAAGCCATTTCGTACCTCCTTGAATCTTTCAGGATTTTAAAGATTTATTTATTTATTTATTTGACAGACAGAGATCACAAGTAGGCAGAGAGGCAGGCAGAGAGGGAGAAACAGGCTCCCCGCTGAGCAGAGAGCCCGATGGGGGGCTCCATGCGGGGCTCGATCCCAGGACCCCGAGATCACGACCTGAGCTGAAGGCAGAGGCTTTAACCCACTGAGCCTCCTAGGCACCCCTCTTTCAGAATTTTAACAAAGGGTTTTACAGACAGATCCTTGATTTGATCTTTGTTCTTATCTTTTCCCTCACTTTATTTGTTACTAATTTGCTTGGAGGTTTCTCAAAAAGTTAAAAATAGGACCATCATATGATCCAGCAATTGCACTACTAGGTGCATGTACCCAAAGGATATAAAGACGCTGATTTGAAAGGGTCCATGCACCTTGATATTTATAGCAGCTTTGTCTGTAGTAACCAAACTATGGAAACAGCCCAAATGTCCATCAACTGATGAATGGATAAAGAAGATGCCATATATAATGGATTATTACTTGGCCATGAAAAAGAATATAGTCTTGCCATGTGCTATGTTGTGGATGGAGCTAGAGTGTATTATGCTAAGTGAAATAAATCAGATAAAGACAAATACCATGACTTCACTCATATGGAATTTAAGAAACAAAAGAAATGAACATCATTGGGGGGATTAAAGAAAAAAAGAGGCAAACCAAAAGGCAGAATTTAAAAATATATATTTATTCATTTATTTAACACAGAGAGAGAGAGAGAGATCGCAAGTAGGCAGAGAGGCAGGCAGAGAGAGAGAGGGGGAAGCAGGCTCCCCACTGAGCAGAGAGCCAGACGTGGGGCTCTATCCCAGGACCCTGAGACCATGACCTGAGCAAAAGGCAGAGGTTTAACCCACTGAGCCACCCAGGCACCCCCAGAAGACAGAATTTTAACTGTATTGTGCAAACTGAGGGTTGCTGGAGGGGAGGTGGGCGGGGGTTGGGGGTGGATGGCTTAAATGGGTGATAGCCATTAAGGAGAGCATTTGTACTGAAAAGCAATGGTTGTTTTATGTAAGTGATGAATCACTAAATTATACTTCTGAAACAAATGAAAGAGAAAGAGAAAAAGAAAGAAAGAAGAAAAAGAAAATAATTTGCTAGTTGGAGATACTGGAAATGAGAAGTAATTTGGTTTTCCAACCCAATTTGTCCTACCCCTTTATTTTCCTTTTAAATTCTGTCTGGGGGCACCTGGGTGACTCAGTGGGTTAAGCCTCTGCCTTCAGCTCAGGTCATGATCTCAGGGTCCTGGGATCGAGTCCCACATCAGGCTGTCTCCTTGGCAGGGAGCCTGCTTCCCCTCTCTCTCTCTGCCTATCTCTCTGCCTAGTTTTAATCTCTCTCTCTCTCTCTGTCAAATAAATAAAAATCTTTAAAAAAAAATTCTGTCTGAAAAAAAAAAATCTGTCTGATAACAGTTTATTTTTAGCATCACTCTTTCTTCCCTCACCTTACCCTGGTGCAACATTTGGGTCAGAAGCCATCTTGTCATGTCCACAGCTTATCAGGTAAATTCTTTGTCTTCCGTATTACTACAGGGGACAGTTTTGCCACTTGCTTTTCTCCTATGTAGCACGAGTCAGCCTTTGCAAGTTTCCTCACTGCTTTTCCAGCTTCACTTTACTGCACAGTCCTACAGCCAATGCTATATATTTTTAGGTTAGTCAACAGCAGCACACCCCTCCTAGGTATCTTTTTATATATAAGTTAGCTTGTTTGTGTTAAAAAAAAAATCCCACAAAACTTAGTGGTTTGAGGGGCGCCTGGGTGGCTCAGTGGGTTAAGCCTCTGCTTTTGGCTCAGGTCATGATCCCAGGGTTCTGGGATCGAGCCCCGCATCGATCGGGCTCTCTGTTCAGCAGGAGCCTGCTTTCCTTCCTCTCTCTCTGCCTGCCTCTCTGCCTACTTGTGAATCTCTGTCTGTCAAGTAAATAAAAAAAAAAAACAAAAAAAACAAAAAACAAAAAAAAAACTTAGTGGTTTGAAAAACTAGCCTTCCAAAATATTTTTTTAGTTTCTTTTTCAGTTTATAGTTCAGTGGGTCTGCAATTTGGGCTGGGCTCTGTGGTGGCTCTTTTGATCCAGGTGGGCTTGGCTTATCTCACTTGGTCTAGTAGCTCATGTATCTGCTGTTAGTTGGCAGGTTGGTTGGGGGCTAGCTTATCCAGGATGGCCTCACACACTTGTCTGGTGATTGGCTGGAGTTACTTGAACAGATGGTATGACTGGGTCACTTGTCTCTTGTTATTTAGCAGGCTTTCCAAGGTTTATTCACATGATGATGGTGGCAGGAGATCCCAGGAGTGGCAAATAGGCAAGTCCCAGTGTGTGAGCAGTTTTCAAATCTTTGCTTGTGCCACAGTTTGCTTATATCCTATTGGCCAAAGCAATTCACAAAGCTCATCCATATTTAGGGATGGGAAAATAGATGCTTACTCTTCCAATGAAGGATGGTGGCCATTTAAAAAATCTACCACATCCTGGACATATGCTTTTTTACCACAGTCTACTTTCCACTGTCTAATATTTTCAGCACCCCTGAAATTCTCAAGGGAAATGGGACTTGTGTCATATCTACATCCTTGAGGATGTATTTGGTAGAATAAACTTCAACTGTATTTATTGCAAATATGAAAAATATATTCTGATTACAAATAACAAAGCAAATATTTACCTGACCTTTTAAGCTTTATATACTATTGGTAATACTTGCATGTCCTGGGTTACTATTGAGTTGTTCTCGTTGATTACTAATCTAAATATTTGCATAAAGCAATATAGGCAAAGTATATACATGACAAATGTTGTAGAAAACACTGTGACTCACTTCATAGCTGGTCAACTTTTCATAAATTTTTATGTGTAAATATCAGTGTTTGAAGTAGATAATGGTATGCTGGCTCATGCAATATCCACTCTATTCCCTTCTGGTGTACTCCCTTAAGTTGTTGAGGCTTAAAAGATAAAACTAATGGTCCAGAACTCTTTGTATCTAATATTCTTCATATTATCTGAGATTTCCCAGGCAGACTTATAGCTGAGATTTGGAATTTGGAAGTAAAATCACGTTATGTATAGCTGAGTGCAGGAATAGAGCATCCTATAAGGGAGGATTCTGATTTTTCTGGAGTAGCTATAAAACAGGTCTTTGAATAACAAAAGTACAATTATTGTTTTGGTAAGTTTTGGTAAACAAAGGACACTCTGTCTATTTATAAAGGCATCATTGGTAAAGGTCTGTTATAGTATTTTGGAGATATTATTGAATGCAGCAAGAACCATGGTCTATGGGGCGCTGGGTGGCTCAGTGGGTTAAGCCTCTGCTTCAGCTTGGGTCATGTTCTCGGGTTCCTGGGATCGAGCCCCACATCAGGCTCTCTGCTCAGCAGGGAACCTGCCCCACCCCGCCTACTTGTGATCTCTCTCTGTCAAATAAATAAATAAAATATTAAAAAAAATAAACCATGGTCTAGCAGCAGTAGGGATGCCCTCTAACCCTATCCCAAGAGAATGAAAAATGGATATTCTACTGGAGTAGAGAGGGAGAAAGAATTGTGCAGTGCAAGTTGTCTAGAGGAAAACAGCCATCCTGAGGCAACGTACGTGAAGAGGGAGGGACCCAAATGAATAAATGTCATAAACTCGCTCTTTTTCTCTCCAGTCTTCTGGTATCTGCTCTGGTCCATCCAGGAAGAATCCATATGGGTCTTTGGCTTGTTAATGGAATTTGGTAGACCAGCCTCTTGAGACAGAGAGCAAAGTGGAAAAGGGCTGAGAGTAGGTCTGGAAGAGCACGTGGCTGAAAATCTGTTTCAAGTTTGTTGTAATTGTCAGATATTTGATCCATAGCATATTAAGTGGTTAGCAAAACCATAGTAGTGTTTTCACTATAACAATATGAAGTTCTGTTCTGATTGCAGTTTTCCTTCTGTCTAGCATCCAAATTTGGTTCCTTGACTGAGATAGAAATTCTTTAAGCTACCTAATACCCTTAATAAATCTATTTCTTCTTAGAAGGGATTCTGTTGTTGGAAACAAAGAACCCTGCCTGTGTACTAGTGATAGAGTAAAAGAATGGAAGAATAAATAGATGAAAATAATCTATGACTTTGTTTAAAATTGAAAAATATCAAATTAAAACACAAGATAAATGTAAAATTATGTTAACACTAAAGACAAAATATTTTGGTAGATTTAACATTCAGTATGGTAATAGAATATTATTTGAAATGACCAGTGTCTCTAAATCTCAAAGAAATGTACAGAGAGAGAAGAGAAGAAATGTCACCACCAGATGTATGAGGAGACCTCTTAGTGACATCCTCAAAAACCACTAAAGCCATTTTTTAATAGGTTGGTTATCTAGTGTAAATCCCAAAACTTTTTGTTTATGTGATAAGCTTCATTATGATTTCGATATATCCCAATACCTCAACCAACTGGATGTCACTGATACATTATTAAATCTAATTATAGTTGGGCATCCTTTCTCCAAGAAAGAAAATAATATGCCCTCCTATAAAATTTCAGGGTTTATGGACTCCTTCAAGGATATGTGTGAACTTGAAGTTAACAATCCTTGTTTTGGAGAACTATGAAGATATGAGATAATTAGAGGTAGATGAAGGTTTGTAGTTATGACATAGTCAGTGCTAAGAGCCCCCGCTATAGCAATCCTAAAGTGATTCCATAGAGAAACCCAGATCATTGAATATGAGCTGGTATATTTTGTTCAATAGCAGAACTAATCATTTTCTTCTGAATTTATAATAACTTGAGAAGTGTATGACTTTGCATCAGAGACCACATTTGCTTTTACTTAAGTTCTTGAGCTGTGGCAAGTCACACATTTCCTGGAGTCTATTTGAGGCAAGACAGCAAAAACTGGCACGATTCATAAATAAAATTGGGAAACTGTATTGAATATGATCCATTGAATTTATATTAAATTGTGTTTTACATTTTAAAACACGAGCAGTAGAAAGAAAATATATGTGGTGAGGAAGATACATGCATAAAGGCACACTATGAGTATATTTGAGCGTTATTTTTGTCACTTGTAAATCAGCCTTCAGCAACATCTTCAATAACAAAAATGCAAAATATCTGCTATTTTAAGTATTCTTTAGGCAAGTAACAGGATGTGTGGTACATATAACTATTTTTCCCCACACCCCTATGTGTTAGACCATCTGGACTCAAGTAGTTTTTAGGTAGTTGACTAGGCTTTTGTTGTGCTTTTATTCTTCTTCTTCTTCTTCTTCTTTTTTTTTTTTTTTGTAAACCCTTGTTTCTTTGAGAATTAAGATAAATGAAGATAAAAAACAAATGTAGACTTGTGCACCTAAAACACAGTTTTTCCAGGAGGAAATTATAGGAACAAGGAGGATATATGAGACTATGACTGTTAGATGATGGTGGAGCATCCTACTTTGTTAACTATAAACATCTTTTTTAATTTAAGATGTTATCATTTAATATGCTAGTATAACTATTATGAGTTGAGGTGTCAGGTTCATTAAATTAAAATTAAATCAAAATTTAATTTAAAAATTAAAATTAAAAAATAATTATATATATAATAATATATAAGTATATATATAATTATATATATATAATTTTAATTAAAATTAAAAAATAATTTTATTATATGCTTCTGAATTGTCCGCTCTATTGATTTATAATTTTCTCTGCAGTAACACTGATCTTTCTGTATTATAACTCTCGTCTTTTTGGAAATCAAACAAGCTTTCACTAACAAATAACTCTTTTTATATGAAGCTTTAAAAATATAAGATACATTTACTTTGTAAGATAAGAAGGAAATTGGGGTACAAATTGTTTGGAATGGGAGTGTAACTTGTTAATTAAATTCTTTGTCACCATCAAAATGAATTTGAGAGATTGAGTACACAAATAGCAAAGGCTACACCATATATAAAAATAAAAATGACCCACAGAGTCAGCATAGCAGCAGTCACTACAGGTGACCAGTAACTGACGGCTTTCCTTATTTTTGCCCTTGCTTCTTAGGGGCAACTGGAGAAAGCCTAATATATAACCCCTAACCAATCACATAGTTAGCCCTTCTACAACTGCCCCATGCCAGTAGCCTCCAGTAATGGCGTACCTGAAGCCTTCCCTTCTTCTCCACTAGAAAACTATTTGGTATGCCTGCCTTTGATTCTCTGCCAAACATGAGTGGTGGTGGCTGACCCCTTGCTGTAGCAAATTGAATAGACTTTGCTTGTTGTGGGTTGTGTGATCTTCATTCACGGCCTTGTTTATTTAGTTCTTCCTCTCTTAACACTCTGAGATTATATCTGTATGCTTCTTGCGTTAAAGAAATAGCATGTTTGCTTACCTGCCTTCCCCATGAGAGGGGGATACCCTAGAAGGAGGCATGGGCTACAGAGTAGTAGTACTGAGAAATACTTACCCATTTATTTGCTGAATGGATGGACATTCTTTTTTTTTTTTTAATCAGATGTCTTTTTTTAAAATTATTTATTTATTTATTAGGCAGACAGAGATCACAAGTAGGCAGAGAGGCAGTCAGAGAGAGAGGGGAGGCAAACTCCCTGCTGAGCAGAGAGTCTGATGCATGGCTCCCTCCCAGGACCCTGGGATCATGATCTGAGCAGCAGGCAGAGGCTTTAACCCACTGAGCCACTCAGGCACCCCATGGATGGACATTCTTAGCACCGTGTTAGTGGTAGGACATCAGGGGGTAGCATACATAGACTCTAATCTCAAAACACTTAAAAAATTTCTCAATACTTTTCTATGTAGAAGTTGTCCTTGCAACTTTTGATGATGTCCAAAGATAACTGGATTATTTCTGAAAACAAGATAGCATCATTTTGGATTCAAGGACTACTATTTAGATAGAGTATTTTTATCAGTTTCATAAAATTTCATGACTCATTGAACCATTTTACTCTTGTTCAGTTTTAGACCAAAACCCTATTTAGTAGTTGAATTTTAGTTAGCTCTTAATGGAAATTTGTCCCTTAAAATTCTAATATTCAAGAATTATAGGTTTAGAACCCTATTTCTTGTTTTCCCTTACATCGTAAGATAGTTTTATGCAAGAATTTGCTTGTAAATGACTCATGTAGGTGAAAGAAATTGATCGATATGTAGAGGAATGATACTTCTCACAAATTATTCCTTCTGTAGTCTTTCTTTGAGGATACCTTATTTTTCTTTCTTTCTATCATCTATTCCATTATCTATTCTATTATCTACTCTATAGCAATAAACAATAGAAGAGCAAAGCAAGCATTTTCTTTGCTATGTTCATTTTTTTCCTTTGCCCCAAAAGTTTTTATCCCAGTCTTTATCTATTGAGAATATGACTTATTCTCTTTTCTTATCCTTCCCCCATCTCTTTCTCTGCCTATCATTCTTCAAGTATTCTTGAGCACTAACAGTACTAGGCATTGGAGATACCATGATGGACAAGACAGATACAATCCTTGTTCTCATGAAACTTACATCTAAATTGGAGAAGATACACAACAAGTTGACAAACTGGACAGCTAACATTTGTGGGAAGTGCTATTAATTAAATAACCAGGGTGATGCAGAGACAGGGGCTGAGAATTTATTGCCATAGTTCTTCAGAGAAGGCTGTCAGGGAAGAACTTTCTGAGGATCAGATATGTAAGATAAATGTACTCTGTCCCCTTTATTTTTCCCGTTCTTCAGATTGAATTAATATGTTTCAAAATCCAAATTTCATCCATTAATTTAAGCTTTCTAAAATTCACATATTGTGACTTCACTGTTGGCTGCAGGATGTGGGGCATAGAAGGAAGAGCTACACATCTTCTTTCTCATTGAGAAGGTAATTTTGGTATATGTTTGTAACTTGGATCATGAACTGTTTATTGTCAGTCAAGGACAATCATAGAATATAATCCGGTCAATCGCAATAGACTGGATACCTTAGTTTTTTCAACTGAAAATAAAAGTAAAATTGATAGCATCTATTTCAGGAGTTGGCAGACTTTTCCTGTCACAGGCTAAATAAACAAATATTTTAGGCTTTGCTGAATACATGATCTGATACAACGACCCGACTCTGCCTTTGTAGGGTGAAAGCAGTCAGAGATGCTATATGTAAATGAATATGACTGCATTCCAATACGACTTTTTTTTTCTTTCTTTCTTTTTTTTTTTTTTTTTTTACAAAAACAGATGGTAGGTCAGATTTGGCCCTAGGATCCAGTTTGGCAACCCCTGACCTAACTAATAGCTCCAAGTTGTAAATGAGGTAATTGACTTTCTATACTAAGCACATTGTCACAGTATGAGTCCTCAGTAAATGTGCTATATTTAGTAATATTATGATTAGTATTATTATGGATCTTACAAAGGTGTCAAATCCAGAGCAAAATTCTCAGTTTGATCCATCATCAAACGTTTACTGTTTTGCTCTTTCATTTTCCTCATTAAAATTCATTTGTATTTAGGGTTCCTTTGAGCCTTAGCCAAGTGAGCAATAGATGAATAAGCTGGGAAATTTATGGGTAATCCTTATTGATTGTTAACCTAAATATGTTTTTATTTATTTATTTGTTTGTTTGTTTGTTTGTTTTTGTTTTTGTTTTGTCTTAGTCAGACCAACTTTTAGTGCCTTTAAATAACATTAGAAATAATAAATGTCTTACACATAATTCCCTAAATGGCCGTGGGCTATAATCACTATCCCTAAAAACAGGACAATTTGTAGTTCACTTGGGTATTTTCTATCCTCTCTGTTCTCAGAGTCCTTTTTACCTTTATTTGTGTCTGTTCTTACAACCATTATCATCAATATCATCCCTGGGGCATCCTGTATTTTCACTTTCTTTGTGTCTGTTGTACTTAACCTCATAGCACAATGTGTAGGTTAGAAGCAAGATGATTTAAAAATTGCTGCTGCAGGTTGCCTGGAAAGTTCTTTCAAGTTAGAAGGAAAGGTTTTTAAATATTTTGCCATCAAGAACAATAGAAGACTCCTGTGTGTATCAATTAATGTATACTTTTCTATTTTGTGTAGGTGTATGACTAATTTTGAAATGCATTTAAGTACATTGACACAGAGCAAGTGAAAAATGCAAAATATTTTTGGAATGGTTGAAAGACTTCCTTCCCACCCCTGCCATGAAATTAAGTATTAGGCCAAAGAAAGCAGTGCTAATGTTAGGGAATACACAAAATTTTACCTTTTGTTTTACTTAATTTAATTTACTTTTATTATGTCATGTTAGTCACCATACAGTACATCATTTTTTTTTTTTGCACCATTAGTTTTTGATGTACTGTTGCATGATTCATTGTTTGTGTGTAACACACCCAGTGCTTCATGTAATACATGCCCTCCTTAACACACATCACTGGGCTAACCCATCCCTGGGCTAACCCATCCCCAGACAGTCCTCCCCTCTAAAACTCTCTGTTTCCCAGATTCCATAGTCTCTCATGGATCCTCTCCCCCTCTGAGATCTGCCCCCCCTTCATTTTCCCTCCCCTCTCCTAATGTCCTCCATGCTATCTATTTCACATGTAGGTGAAACCATATGGTAGTGCTATCTTCACTTATTATAAATACTGGTGGGACAATCAGCTGGATTTTAGTTTACACTGGGTATGATTTACATTGAGAAAAAATTAATTACATAAATTCAGTTACATAAAAATACTGTGGTTACTAAGAAACCTCAAAGTATATATTTAGTGATCCTGGAGAAGAGAAAAATTCGTGTCTGGAAAGCACATCAAACTGGAATGCTGAGACAACTGGAAACGTTAAATGTGTGAAAGAGAAGACCAGTCAGTTGGGGGAGAAGAAGATGGCTGCTTTCAAAGTAATGAGAAGGTTGATATACTGAAGAGGTACCAAATTTTTAGGCTATAAAATTCCTAATGGCACAAGTAGGCGGAATGAGTTTTTGCAAGAGGGCAGAATTCATGGTGTAAATCAATGGTTATGGACCTGTTTTGAGTTGCTGAGTTGATGGCTGATGTACTTACCAATGATATGCAAATGTTTGCTTAGGATTTCAGCCTTGTAGATGAGCTACAAGCTACATTGGAGAAGGAGTTTGTATGGACCCCAGACAAAGTGCATAGAATAAATGAGAAAACTTTTTAATAAATAGAAGTTAATACACAGCCTGATGAATTTCCAATCACCAAAAGAGTTCAGGTGGTCAGGAATGAATACATGATGACCTGTCTCAGATTTCACAGAAAGAACCATTGTTTATTTAATTAATTGCATACTTTCTCTTCATTGGTCCTCCCAGTGGTTCTTTGACCAAAGATAAATTTAGATACGTATTTTTTTTTACAGATAATATCTACTACTCAGCAAGTTTGTTGAATCCTTTTCTCCAAGTATTTAAATTAGGGTAATTGAAATCTTCATCCATATAATAGTGCCTGCACAGAAATGAATCAATAGTTAGTGCAAAATTCTTATCGTGCTCATTTAGACAGTTTATTAATTCTTCAGTTCTAACTATACAGCTTATAGAATCATTCTGTTCAGAGAATTCTCTGAAAATTCTGTTATTTGGCTTACTCGGAAATTTAGGAAACCATGATTGTTTTGAAGTGTTTTTGTTTTTGCTTTTGAAGGGAGGAAATTCAGATCTCCATTTAATAAAGGGAAATACATTTTTCCCTATAACCAGTCTTCAGCCTGGATTTTTAAATGATGAAATTGAATACAGATGCATTATCTAGCCTTTTCACATATCCATATACAGGTTTTTAAAAAGGGCCTTATAAGAGAGATGCAGTTACCACCAATTTATCCTGAATTTTCTGAGAGACTATATGGTATGGTTCAGTCAAAATGTGGTCTTTCGAATAGGGACATCATGTGAAAGCTAGTTATAAATGCAAATTCATGGCTATCCCCTTAGTCTTCTCAATCAGATCCTCTGTTGATCACATCCAGCAACTATTTTTGACAGGCTTTCCAAGCTTTTTATTACACTGAAGTTTGGGAAGCATTGGTGTAGTTGAAGCTAAGTGGGCTTTGTGTTAATTCATTTTATTTATTTATTTATTTATTTATTTATTTATTTATTTTAAAGATTTTATTTGTTTGACAGACAGAGATCACAAGCATGCAGAGAAGCAGGTAGAGAGAGGGGAAAGCAGGCTCCCTGCTGAGCAGAGAGCCTGATGCTGGGCTTGGTCCCAGGATCCTGAGATCATGCCCTGAGCCGAAGGCAGAGGCTTAACCCACTGAACCACCCAGGTGCCCCAAACATTAATTTTAATATGAATTTCTCTACTTACTAATTCTCTAAGCTATTGGATCTGTCTGTGCCTGTTTTTTATAAAACAGGGATAATGAATTTTTCAAGGATGCTAGAGGGCTAAGGAAAATGTATGAAAAGTAATCAAGTCTAGCCAGTGTATAGTATTGGCAGAGTTGTTTTTTTTTTTTTTTTAAATTGGAGTAATGATATGTATTATTATTTGAGTCTTTACTTGGTATGGAAGTAATTACTTTGGATATATTGGCTCACTTAATCCCCATTGCAACCTTATTTGTTATGTATTCTTTTATCCATTTTATAGAGGAAGAAGGTAAGGTATAGGATAGTGAATTTTCAGCTACATGATCTGCTGAAAATTGAATGAATGTTAACTTAAAGTTCCAGTGGTAACTATTTGTGTTGAATTTCCAGGTTTTAATTAAAGATACTATGTTTGGGATTGGTACTTTGGGTTCTATTTTGAATTTTAAAAATGCAAAAAAAAATCATTTGTCATTAAGTGCTAATTCTCAAATGAATGTTACCTTCTTATATCTCACTGTATCATCTACATGGTGGTTTATTCATTGGTTTACTAATGGCTAATTTAATTTCTTAGAGTCTTTCCATCAGCTTTAAAACATTGTCGATGATGCTCTGACTCAAATACCCGAGATCTCATTGAGAGCTAATCATTTTTCCTTAATCATTTTTCCTATTTGTGATTTGAATAGCCCTT
Organism: Mustela nivalis; assembly: GCF_964662115.1. Classification (NCBI taxonomy): domain Eukaryota; kingdom Metazoa; phylum Chordata; class Mammalia; order Carnivora; family Mustelidae; genus Mustela; species Mustela nivalis. The sequence continues at coordinate 41,410,841 of NC_139022.1, read as the reverse complement.
CTTTAGTACATTATTATTTTTTGCAGTATATGGATCGAACCTAGGGTTAATTACATATTTTTGACTTAACCACCATTTCCAATTTCAATATACTCCAAGTAGAATGTACCTAGAGTGTTGATTTCTTTATTGTCACACTAAAAGGATAATATATTTTCTTGAGAAAGATGTCCTGAAATCATGGAGGTTTTTGACTAGGGAAAAAAAAAAAAAAAGCTGGGTTGAGTTCAAGGCAAATAAATATGTAAAATATTCCTTCAGGACTGGGTCATGAACTTTTCAAATGAAACGCTCACGTGATACTGCTGTGAATTGAAAATCAGTGCCCTCTGGCCTGCCAGGTTCTGATGGCCCTCTGAACACTTTTAATCAGCACTGGCTTCCTGACAGTGATTAGTGAGAACTCAACTATTAGGAATTACTCTTTTCATGATTCCTAATATTTTCCCCACCTCTCTGTTGCAATTATTGCTAGCTCTGTGGGGTATAAAGTTTATAGTCTCAAATTTTTCTCTAATACAGATGAGACGATCTCATCACTTCTTTAGTTCTGAGCCTGTGGGAAGTTAGACTTCTGACTAAGGAATCTTTCGAAGTGAACTAAGATATGTTTTGTGTATTCTCTTGAATATAGGAACAGAGAAATGGAAATGAGTTTCTAGAAAAAGAACACCTTATAATGTAGTGCTCTCAATTAGCAAATTAATTCTGTTCTTGGTTGAAACAAAAAAAAAACAAGCTACCCCATTGTCATCGTCAAAATTAGTATCCTTGCTGCTGACGTAATACTTGATAGGTGTTCATTAATTCTTAAAGTGCAGTTTTGTTTCCCTTATATAATCTTCTAGAACAGTTGGTTTCCGTATGGAATTTTAATTTTCATTATACAGGAGATTTTTGTTCTTAATTAGTTCTTCAAAGCTGTTAGTTACTTTAATTGATAAATTAAACAAACTTTTCTTTGTTAGGTTTTATTTTTATATTTAGAATGGTTTTCCTTCTTAATTTTCAGCTTCCTCGAGAACTATGATCTTTTTTATTTTATTTTTTATTTTTTATAAACATATATTTTTATCCCCAGGGGTACAGGTCTGTGAATCACCAGGTTTACACACTTCACAGCACTCACCCAAGCACATACCCTCCCCAATGTCCATAATCCCACCCACTTCTCCCAAACCCCCTCCCCCCAGCAAACCTCAGTTTGTTTTCTGAGATTAAGAGTCACTTAAGGTTTGTCTCCCTCCCAATTCCATCTTGTTTCATTGATTCTTCTTCTCCCACTTAAGCCCCCATGTTGCATCACCACTTCCTCATATCAGGGAGATCATATGATAGTTGTCTTTCTCTGATTGACTTATTTCGCTAAGCATGATACACTCTAGATCCATCCATGTTGTCGCAAATGGCAAGATTTCATTTCTTTTGATGGTTGCAGAGTATTCCATTGTGTATATATACCACATCTTCTTTATCCATTCATCTGTTGATGGACATCTAGGTTCTTTCCATAGTTTGGATATTGTGGGCATTGCTGCTATAAACATAGTTCTATTTTCAACATTTTGAGGAAACTCCATGCTGTTTTCCAGAGTGGCTACACCATCATGGATTCCCACCAACAGTGTAGGAGGGTTCCCCTTTATCCACATCCTCGCCAGCATCTGTCATTTCCTGACTTGTTGATTTTAGCCATTCTGACTGGTGTAAGGTGATATCTCATTGTGGTTTTGATTTGTATTTCCCTGATGCCGAGTGATATGGAGCACTTTTTCATGTGTCTGTTGGCCATCTGGATGTCTTCTTTGCAGAAATGTCTGTTCATGTCCTCTGCCCATTTCTTGATTGGATTATTTGTTCTTTGGGTGTTGAGTTTGCTAAGTTATAGATTTTGGACACTAGTCCTTTATCTGATATGTCGTTTGCAAATATCTTCTCCCATTCTGTCAGTTGTCATTTGGTTTTGTTAACTGTTTCCTTTGCTGTGCAAAAGCTTTTGATCTTGATGAAATCTCAAGATTTTTTACCCTTGCTTCCCTTGTCGTTGGCGATGTTCCTAGGAAGATGTTGCTGCGGCTGAGGTCGAAGAGGTTGCTGCCTGTGGTCTCCTCAAGGATTTTGATGGATTCCTTTCTCACATTGAGGTCCTTCATCCATTTTGAGTCTATTTTCATGTGTGGTGTAAGGAAATGGTCCAATTTCATTTTTCTGCATGTGGCTGTCCAATTTGCCCAGCACCATTTGTTGAAGAGGCTGTCTTTTTTCCATTGGACATTCTTCCCTGCTTTGTCAAAGATTAGTTGACCATAGAGTTGAGGGTCTATTTCTGGGCTCTCTATTCTGTTCCATTGATCTATGTGCCTGTTTTTGTGCCAGTACCATGCTGTCTTGATGATGACAGCTTTGTAATAGAGCTTGAAGTCCGGAATTGTGATGCCACCAACTTTGGCTTTCTTTTTCAATATCCCATGGCTATTCTAGGTGTTTTATGGTTCCATATAAATTTTAGAATTATTTGTTACATTTCTTTGAAAAAGATGGATGGTACTTTGATAGGAATTGCATTAAATGTGTAGATTGCTTTAGGTAGCATAGACATTTTCACAATATTTATTCTTCCAATCCAGGAGCATGGAACATTTTTCCATTTCTTTGTGTCTTCCTCAATTTCTTTCATGGGTACTTTATAGTTTTCTGAGTATAGATTCTGTGCCTCTTTGTTTAGGTTTGTTCCTAGGTATCTTAATGGTTTTGGGTGCAATTGTAAATGGGATGGACACCTTAATTTCTCTTTCTTTTGTCTTGTTGTTGATATAGAGAAATGCAACTGATTTCTGTGCATTGATTTTATATCCTGACACTTTACTGAATTCCTGTACAAGTTCTAGCAGTTTTGGAGTGGAGTCTTATGGGTTTTCCACACAGAGTATCATATCATCTGCGAAGAGTGATAATTTGACTTCTTCTTTGCCGATTTGGATGCCTTTAATTTCTTTTTGTTGTCTGATTGCTGAGGCTAGGACCTCTAGTACTATGTTGAATAGCAGTGGTGATAATGGATATCCCTGCCATGTTCCTGACCTTAGCGGAAAAGCTTTCAGTTTTTCTCCATTGAGAATGATATTTGCAGTGGTTTTTCATAGATGGCTTTGATGATATTGAGATATGTGCCCTCTATCCCTACACTTTGTAGAGTTTTGATCAGGAAGGGATGCTGTACTTTGTCAAATGCTTTTTCAGCATCTGTTGAGAATATCATATGGTTCTTGTTCTTTCTTTTATTGATGTGTTGTATCACATTGACTGATTTGCGGATGTTGAACCAACCTTGCAGCCCTGGAATAAATCCCACTTGGTTGTGGTGAATAATCCTTTTAATGTACTGTTGAATCCTATTGGCTAGTATTTTGGTGAGAATTTTCGCATCTGTGTTCATCAAGGATATTGGTCTACAGCTCTCTTTTTTTATGGGATCCTTGTCTGGTTTGTGGATCAAGGTGAGGCTGGCCTCATAAAATGAGTTTGGAAGTTTTCCTTCCATTTCTACTTTTGGAATAATTTCAGGAGACTAAGAATCATTTCTTCTTTACATGTTTGGTAGAATTCCCCTGGGGAAGCCATCTGGCCCTGGGCTTTTATTTGTTTGGAGATTTTTGATGACTGTTTCAATCTCCTTACTGGTTATGGGTCAGTTCAGGCTTTCTATTTCTTCCTGGTTCAGTTGTGGTAGTTTATATGTCTCTAGGTATACATCCATTTCTTCCAGATTGTCCAATTTGTTGGCGTAGACTTGCTCATAGTATGTTCTTATAATAGTTTGTATTTCTTTGATTTTAGTTGTGATCTCTCCTCTTTCATTCATGATTTTATTTATTTGGGTCCTTTCTCTTTTCTTTTTGATAAGTCTGGTCAGGGGTTTATCAATTTTATTAATTCTTTCAAAGAACCAGATCCTAGTTTCGTTGATTTGTTCTATTGTTTTTTTAGTTTCTATTTCATTGATTTCTGCTCTGATCTTTATGATATCTCTTCCCCTGCTGGGCTTAGGGTTTCTTTCTTGTTCTTTCTCCAGCTTGATTAGGTGTAGGGTTAAGTTGTGTACCTGAGACCTTTATTGTTTCTTGAGAAAGGCTTGTACCGCTATATATTTTCCTCTCAGGGCTGCCTTTGTTGTGTCCTACAGATTTTGAACTGTTGTATTTTCATTATCATTTGTTTCCATGATTTTTTTCAATTGTTCTTTAATTTCCCGGTTGACCCATTCATTTTTTAAGAAGGACGCTGTTTAGTCTCCATGTATTTAGGTTCTTTCCAAACTCCCTTTTGTGGTTAAGTTCTAGCTTTAGATCATTGTGGTCTGAAAATATGCAGGGAATGATCCCAATCTTTTGATACTGATTGAGTCCTGATTTAGGACCGAGGATGTGATCTATTCTGGAGAATGTTCCGTGTGTACTAGAGAAGAATGTGTATCCTGTTGCTTTGGGATAAAATGTTCTGAATATATCTGTGATGTCCATCTGGTCCATTGTTTTGTTTAAGGTCTCTATTTCCATGCTGATATTTACTTGGCTGATCTATCCATTTCAGTGAGGGGAGTGTTATATTCCCTTAATATTATTGTATTATTGTTGATGTGTTTCTTTGATTTTGTTATTGATTGGTTTATATAGTTGTCTGCTCCCACGTTGTGGGCATAGATATTTAAAATTGTTAGATCTTCTTGTTGGACAGACCCTTTGAGTATGATATAGTGTCCTTCCTCATCTCTTATTATAGTCTTTGGCTTAAAATCTAATTGATTTCATATAAGGATTGCCACTCCTGCTTTCTTCTGATGTCCATTAGCATGGTAATTTCTTTTCCACCCCCTCACTTTAAATCTAGAGGTCTCTTCTGGCTTAAAATGAGTTTCTTGGAGGCAACATATAGATGGGTTTTCTTTTTTTATCCATTCTGATTCCCTGTGTCTTTTGACAGGGGCATTTAGCCCATTCACATTCAGGGTAACTATTGAGAGATATGAATTTAGTGCCATTGTATTGCCTGTAAGGTGACTGTTACTGTATATGGTCTCTGTTCCTTTCTGATCTACCACTTGTAGGCTCTCTCTTTGCTTAGAAGACCCCTTTCAATATTTCCTGTAGAGCTGGTTTGGTGTTTGCAAATTCTTTTAGTTTTTGTTTGTCCTGGAAGCTTTTAATCTCTCCTTCTATTTTCAATGATAGCCTAGCTGGATATAGTATTCTTGGCTGCATGTTTTTCTCGTTTAGTGCTCTGAAAATATCATGCCAGCTCTTTCTGGCCTGCCAGGTCTCTGTGGATAAGTCAGCTGCCAATCTAATATTTTTACCATTGTGTGTTATAGACTTCTTTTCCTGGGCTGCTTTCAGGATTTTCTCTTTGTCACTGAGACTTGTAAATTTTACTATTAGGTGAAGGGGTGTAGGCCTATTCTTATTGATTTTGAGGGGAGTTCTCTGAACCTCCTGAATTTTGATGCTCGTTCCCCTTGCCATATTGGGGAAATTCTCCCCAATAATTCTCTCCAGTATACCTTCTGCTCCCCTCTCTCTTTCTTCTTCTTCTGGAATCCCAATTATTCTAATGTTGTTTTGTCTTATGGTGTCACTTATCTCTCGAATTCTCCCCTCGTGGTCCCGTAGCTGTTTGTCCCTCTTTGGCTCAGCTTCTTTATTCTTTGTCATTTGGTCTTCTATATCACTAATTCTTTCTTCTGCCTCATTTATCCTAGCAGTGAGAGCCTCCATTTTTTATTGCACCTCATTAATAGCTTTTTTGATTTCAACTTGGTTAGATTTTAGTTTTTTTATTTCTCCAGAAAGGGCTTTTATATCTCCCGAGAGGGTTTCTCTAATATCTTCCATGCCTTTTTCGAGCCCGGCTAGAACCTTGAGAATGGTCATTCTGAACTCTAGATCTGACATATTACCAATGTCTGTATTGATTAGGTCCCTAGCCTTCAGTACTGCCTCTTGTTCTTTTTTTTTTGTGTTGAATTTTTCCGTCTTGTCATTTTGCACAGATAAGAGTATATGAAGGAGCAAGTAAAATACTAAAAGGCTGGCAACAACCCCAGGAAAATATGCTTTAACCAAATAAGAAGAGATCCCAAATCGTGAGGGGGGAGAAAGGGGATAAAGAGAGGTTCAAAAAGGAAGAAAGAAAAAGAAAAGAAAAGAATTTTAAAAAAAGAAAATGAATAAAGAAAAATATAAAAAAGAAAATATATATATATTAGATAAACTATTTAAAAAACGTTAAAAAAAGGGTAAAAGTTAAAAAAAATTTTACCAGAAGGCAAGAAAAAAAATGAAAAATGAAAAAGAAAAAAATTAAATTAACTGCAAGACTAAAAAAATCACAGGGAGAAAGCCATGAGTTCCGTGCTTTGCTTTCTCTTCCTCTGGAATTCTGCTGCTCTCCTTGGTATTGAAATGCACTTCTTGGTAGGTGGACTTGGTCTTAGCTGGATTTCTTATTGATCTTCTGGGGGAGGGGCCTGGTGTAGTGATTCTCAAGTGTCTTTGCCCCAGGCGGAATTGCACCGCCCTTACCAGGGGGCTGAGTAATCCGCTTGGGTTTGCTTTCAGGAGCTTTTGTTTCCTGAGCGCTTTCCGTTTAGTTCCAGAGGACGGAAATACAAATGGTGGCCTCATAGTCTCCAGCTCGGAGGAGCTGAGAGCCCAGGGCCCCACTCCTCAGTGCGCTCTCAGAGAACAGCGCCCAGTTACTGTCGTCTGCCTCACCTCCGGCCGCGCTCCGAGCTCACCGAGCCTGGTTCAAGGTAACCCCGAGCTGTGATCTTACTTTCGGCTCTGTCTCTGTAGCCGGCTTTCCCGTTCCAATACCCACAAGCTCTGCGACACTCAGACACCCCTGATCCTTTTGTTACCCTGCAGGACCTGAGGCCACGCTGACTCCGCGTGGGCTTTGCCCCGGTTTAGCCTCTGGAGTGATGTCCCTCAGTGGAACAGACTTTTAAAAGTCCCGATTTTGTGCTCCGTTGCTCCACCGCTTGCCAGGAGCCGGCCCCTCCCCCTGGGGTCTATCTTCCGGTCACATTGGATTCACGTCTCCGCCAGTCCTACCTTTCAGAAAGTGGTTGTTTTTCTGTTTCCAGAATTGCTGTTCTTCTTCTCTTCGATCTGTCGATGGATTTGCAGGTGTTTGCAATCTTTAGATAAGCTATCTAGCTGATCTCCTGCAAGCTGAAGTAGTCTCATCCTGCTACTTCTCTGCCATCTTGACTCCTCCCCCAAGAACTATGATCTTGATGGTACTTTAGGTACTGCTGTTTAAGTATGATACTGTTAGTTACATACTCACTTTTTTCTCTTTTTATTTTCATTTTCATCATTGTCCTTTGGAGGGGGAATGTTTTTTTATAAAAGTTATGAACTACATAATTTTTACTAGAAATAGCAGTTGAGTGTTTGCAAAAGAACACTTGAAATCAGGAAGAAGAGGGAAAGAGAGGAAAGAATAGGGATTAACAGAAAATTATAGCACACACTCTGAGTGAAGGAATGACATGAACACACTGTCCAATGATGAATTTGTGGCCTTATGTTAACCTAATAAAAGAAACTATTTCTCTCTGGTACTGCTTATGTCCAGTACTGTTTATGTCTGTTCTAATAAAAAGCTTTTAAAACAGGAGTTAAGCTTTTAAAACATGATTCTCTTTACATGTCACATTTCCTAGGGATTGTCTCATGCCATGTAAAGAATCATTTTGCCTTTATATTCAAACTTTGACTAAGAATTTTTTTGGTACAAAATATGTAAATGGCCAAAAAATATTTTTCTAAGGCACCCACACAAATGGGCTTTCTATTATATATAGTTTGGCTCTTTAAATGAGTGTATGCATGTTCTTTGTGTTAATTGCAACAAGTTTACAAAATAGTTATTGGCTTACCATTTTGGAAAGCAAACATTAGTATTAGGTCTATTTCTTTCATTTGTTTTTCTTATTAGTTTGACAATTTCTTAGAAAGTGATTACACAATCTTTTATTTATGGCCAGGTCAAAATTTGCTATTTATATATTTAATAGAATGTATGACAGTCTAGTTAATGGGAGTGTAGACTGTGGGATTTTAGTCTTCTGTCATGTTTTATGTGTTAATTAGACAAATATGAAATGTTTGCATATATCAAGAAATATCAAAATTTGGTCTCTATATTCTTGAAACCGTATGTGATATTTTCCACATAATTGTAAAAGAGCACCTTTCAAGATGTTTAACTTTATCATTAGACTCAGTAATTTTAAGTATAATTAAAATCTATTATTTTTCTATCACTGAATTAAAATAAAACTTTTAAAGCCATTATTAGGCAAACGTTTCTTTGGCAGACAATTCTATTCTTACTACTATTCCTTATATGCCCTTCTGACATTTGTACATTTTATTTTAAAATTGGTGCTGTTGAGCTCATTGGAAAATCTGACTATCTTAGGCACTCAGTGGTTCTAACTTGAGTCGTCGCTCATTACGATTTCAGTATAAAATATAAACCGGTGCAATGTTTAATGATGGATTCTTTGTATACAAACATATCAGGAAAAATAAAAAAATATATAAAACCCTAGATAAGATTTTAACTCTTCCCTGAACTAACCATTAGCTGTTTTTCATCATATCTGTTCCAATTTTATTTTATCCTATTGTTAATAACGTCTAGGATAACACATGGATAGCATCTAACCTTACTCCTAACCCCTTGGGAATTCAAAGTATCATTAAAATTTCATGAACAAGCAAGTCAATTAAAAAAACACATACCATTTTGTATCCTGTTTATCAAATTGCTTTGGAATCCTATTTACCTAGTATTCTATTTCTTTTAAAAGAATAGGAATTAGTTGGAATATCTGCAGCAAGTTTGTTTTATTTTGTTGGTTTGTTTATTTTTACACACTGTTTCTAATTCCTTTCTCTTTAAAACTTCTGACGCCAAATATGTGGAGGTTTTTCCCCATACCAATGAGTTCTCTTAATTGTCTGGACATGAACAGGGTGTCCTACAGTTCAATTCTGATATTAACTATCTAGAATAAGAGCTCAGTCCCACAAGACCACTCTCACATCAGATACAAGTTGCAAGTCCCAAATTTCTACCTGTGCTCCTGGCCACGTGGCTAGAGATTGGGGGTTCTTTTTTTTTTTTTAATTTTATTTTTTATTTATTTACTTTTTATAGACATATAATATATTTTTATCCCCATGGGTACAGGTCTGTGAATCGCCAGGTTTACACACTTCACAGCACTCACCAAAGCACATACCTTCCCCAATGTCCATAACCACACCCCCCTCTTTTTCACCCCGCTCCCACAGCAATCTTCAGTTTGTTTTGTGAGATTAAGAGTCACTTATGGTTTGTCTCCCTCCCATTCCCATCTTGTTTCATTTATTTTTCTCCTACCCCCTTAACCCCCCACGTTGCATCTCCACTTCCTCATATCAGGGAGATCATATGATAGTTGTCTTTCTCCAATTGACTTATTTCGCTAAGCATGATACCCTCTATTTCCATCCACATCATCACAAATGGCAAGATTTCATTTCTTTTGATGGCTGCATAGTATTCCATTGTGTATATATACCACCTGTTCTTTATCCATTCATCTGTTGATGGACATCTAGGTTCTTTCCATACTTTGGCTATTGTAGACATTGCTGCTATAAACATTTGGATGCACGTGCCCCTTAGGACCACTACCTTTGTATCTTTAGGGTAAATACCCAGTAGTGCTATTGCTGGGTCATAGGGTAGTTCTATTTTCAACATTTTGAGGAACCTCCATGCTGTTTTCCAGAGTGGTTGCACCAGCTTGCATTCCCACCAACAGTGTAGGAGGGTTCCCCTTTATCCACATCCTCGCCAGCATCTGTCGTTTCCTCACTTGTTAATTTTAGCTATTCTGACTGGTGTGAGGTGATATCTCATTGTGGTTTTGATTTGTATTTCCCTGATGCCGAGTGATATGGAGCACTTTTCATGTGTCTGTTGGACATCTGGATGTCTTCTTTGCAGAAATGTCTGTTCATGTCTTCTGCCCATTTCTTGATTGGATTATTTGTTCTTTGGGTGTATAATTTGCTAAGTTCTTTGTAGATTTTGGACACTAGTCCTTTACCTGATATGTCAATTGCAAATATCTTCTCCCATTCTGTCAGTTGTCTTTTGGTTTTGTTAACTGTTTCCTTTGCTGTTCAAGAGCATTTGATCTTGATGAAATCCCAATAGTTCATTTTTGCCCTTGCTTCCCTTGCCTTTCTCGATGTTCCTAGGAAGATGTTGCTGTGGCTAAGGTCGAAGAGGTTGCTGCCTGTGATCTCCTCAAGGATTTTGATGGATTCCTTTCGCACATTGAGGTCCTTCATCCATTTTGAGTCTATTTTCGTCTGTGGTGTAAGGAAATGGTCCAATTTCATTTTTCTGCATATGGCTGTCGCATTTTCCCAACACCATTTATTGAAGAGGCTGTCTTTTTTCCATTGGACATTCTTTCCTGCTTTGTCGAAGATTAGTTGGCCATAGAGTTGAGGGTCTATTTCTGGGCTCTCTATTCTGTTCCATTGATCTATGTGTCTGTTTTTGTGCCAGTACCATGCTGTCTTGATGATGACAGCTTTGTAGTAGAGCTTGAAGTCCGGAATTGTGATGCCACCAACTTTGGCTTTCTTTTTCAATATCCCTTTGGCTATTCGAGGTCTTTTCTGGTTCCATATAAATTTTAGAATTATTTGTTCCATTTCTTTGAAAAAGATGGATGGTACTTTGATAGGAATTGCATTAAATGTGTAGATTGCTTTAGGTAGCATAGACATTTTCACAATATTTATTCTTCCAATCCAAGAGCATGGAACATTTTTCCATTTCTTTGTGTCTTCCTCAATTTCTTTCTTGGGTACTTTATAGTTTTCTGAGTATAGTTTCTGTGCCTCTTATTTAGTTTTTTTCCTAGGTATCTTATGGTTTGGGGTGCAATTGTAAATGGGATGGACTCCTTAATTTCTCTTTCTTCTGTCTTGTTGTTGGTGTAGAGAAATGCAACTGATTTCTGTGCATTGATTTTATATCCTGACACTTCACTGAATTCCTGTACAAACTCTAGCCATTTTGGAGTGGAGTCTTTTGTGTTTTCCACACAGAGTATCATATCATTTGCGAAGAGTGATAGTTTGACTTCTTCTTTGCCAATTTGGATGCCTTTAATTTTATTTTGTTTTTTGATTGCTGAGGCTAGAACTTCTAGAACTATGTTGAATCGCAGTGGTGATAATGGACATCCCTGCCGTGTTCCTGACCTTAGTGGAAAAACTTTCAGTTTTTCTCCTTTGAAAATGATATTTGCGGTGGGTTTTTCATAGATGGCTTTGATAATATTGAGGTATGTGCCCTCTATCCCTACACTTTAAAGAGTTTTGATCAGGAAGGGGTGCTGAACTTTGTCAAATCGTTTTCAGCATCTGAGAGCATCATATGGTTCTTGTTCTTTCTTTTATTAAAGTAGTGTATCACATGGATTGATTTGCTGATGTTGAACCAACCTTGCAGCCCTGGAATAAATCCCACTTGGTCGTGGTGAATAATCCTTTTAATGTTCTGTTGAATCCTATTGGCTAGTGTTTTGGTGAGAATTTTTGCATCTGTGTTAATCAAGGATATTGGTCTGTACTTTTTTTTGATGGGATCCTTGTCTGGTTTTGGGATCAAGGTGATGCTGCCCTCATAGAATGAATTTGGAAGTTTTCCTTCCATTTCTACTTTTTGGAATAATTTCAGGAGACTAAGAATCAATTCTTCTTTACATGTTTGGTAGAATTCCCCTGGGGAAGCCATCTGGCCCTGGGCTTTTGTTTGTTTGGAGATTTTTGATGACTGTTTCAATCTCCTTACTGGTTATGGGTCAGTTCAGGCTTTCTATTTCTTCCTGGTTCAGTGTGGTAGTTTATATGTCTCTAGGTATGCATCCATTTCTTCTAGATTTTCAAGTTTGTTGGCATAGAGTTGCTCATAATATGTTCTTATAATTGTTTTTATTTCTTTGGTGTTAGTTGTGATCTCTCCTCTTTCATTCATGATTTTATTTATTTGGGTCCTTTCTCTTTTCTTTTTGGTACGTCTGGCCAGGGGTTTATCAATCTTATTAATTCTTTCAAAGAACCAGCTCCTAGATTCATTGATTTGTTCTATTGTTTTTTTGGTTTCTATTTCATTGATTTCTGCTCTGATCTTTATGATTTCTCTTCTCCTGCTGGGTATAGGGTTTCTTTTCTTGTTCTTTCTCCAGCTCCTTTAGGTGTAGGGCTAGGTTGTGTCCTTGATACCTTTCTTGCTTCTTGAGAAAGGCTCGTACCTCTATATATTTTCCTCTCAGGACTGCCTTTGTTGTGTCCCACAGATTTTGAGCCGTTGTGTTTTCATTATCATTTGTTTCCTTGAATTTTTTCAATTGTTCTTTAGTTTCCTGGTTGACCCATTCATTCTTTAAAAGGATAATGTTTAGTCTCCATGTATTTGGGTTCTTTCCAAATTTCCTCTTGTGATTGAGTTCTAGCTTTTGAGCATTGTGGTCTGAAAATATGCAGGGAATGATCCCAATCTTTTGATACTGGTTGAGACCTGATTAAGACCGAGGATGTGATCTATTCTGGAGAATGTTCCATGTGCACTAGAGAAGAATGAGTATTCTGTTGCTTTGGAATGAAATGTTCTGAATATATCTGTGATGTCCATCTGGTCCAGTGTGTCATTTAAGGCCTTTATTTCCTTGCTGATCTTTTGCTTTGATGATCTGTCCATTTCCGTGAGGGGAGTGTTAAAGTCCCCTACTATTATTGTATTATTGTTGATGTGTTTCTTTGATTTTGTTATTGATTGGTTTATATAGTTGGCTGCTCCCACGTTGGGGGCATAGATATTTAAAATCGTTAGATCTTCTAGTTGGACAGATCCTTTGAGTATGATATAGTGTCCTTCTTCATCTCTTATTATAGTCTTTGGCTTAAAATCTAATTGATTTCATATAAGGATTGCCACTCCTGCTTTCTTCTGATGTCCATTAGCATGGTAAATTCTTTTCCACCCCCTCACTTTAAATCTGGAAGTGTCTTTGGGTCTAAAATGAGATTCTTGTAGGCAACATATAGATGGGTTTTGTTTTTTTATCCATTCTGATACCCTGTGTCTTTTGACTGGGGCATTTAGCCCATTAACATTTAGGGTAACTATTGAGAGATATGAATTTAGTGCCATTGTATTGCCTGTAAGGTGACTGTTACTGTATATTGTCTCTGTTCCTTTCTGATCTACTACTTTTAGGCTCTCTCTCTGCTTAGAGGACCCCTTTCAATATTTCCTGTAGAGCTGGTTTGGTGTTTGCAAATTCTTTTAGTTTTTGTTTGTTCTGGAAGCTTTTAATCTCTCCTATTTCAATGATTGCCTACATGGATATAGTATTCTTGGCTGCATGTTTTTCTCATTTAGTGCTCTGTAATATCATGCCAGCTCTTTCTGGCCTGCCAGGTCTCTGTGGATAAGTTTGCTGCCAATCTAATATTTTTACCATTGTATGTTACAGACTTCTTTTCCCGGGCTGCTTTCAGGATTTTCTCTCTGTCACTAAGACTTGTAAATTTTACTATTAGTTGAAGGGGTGTGGACCTATTCTTATTCATTTTGAGGGGGGTTCTCTGTGCCTCCTGGATTTTGATGCTTGTTCCCTTTGCCATAAGTGGGAGATTCTCTCCAATAATTCTCTCCAACATACCATCTTCTCCCCTCTCTCTTTCTTCTTCTTCTGGAATCCCAATTATTCTAATGTTGTTTCCTCTCATGGTGTCACTTATCTCTCCAATTCTCCCTTAGTGGTCCAGTAGCTCTTTGTCCCTCTTTTGCTCTGCTTCTTTATTCTCTGTCAGTTGGTCTTCTTTATCACTAATTCTTTCTTCTGCCTCATTTATCCTAGCAGTGAGAGCCTCCATTTTTTATTGCACCTCATTAATAGCCTTTTTTATTTAAACTTTATTAGATTTTAGTTTTTTTATTTCTCCAGAAAGGGCTTTTATATCTCCCAAGAGGGTTTCTCTATTATCTTCCATGCCTTTTGTGAGCCCGGCTAGAACCTTGAGAATGGTCATTCTGAACTCTAGATCTGATATATTACCAATGTCTGTATTGATTAGGTCCCTAGCCTTCGGTATTGCCTCTTGTTCTTTTTTCTGTGGTGAGTTTTTCCACCTTGTCGTTTTGTCCAGATAAGAGTATCTGAAGGAGCAAGTAAAATACTAAAACGGTGGGAACGAGCCCCGAAAAATATGCTTTAACCAAATCATAAGGGATCCCAAATCATTGGGGGAAGAAAGGGGATAAAAAGAGGTTCAGAAAAAAATAAAAAGAAACAATTAAAAAAGAAAATGAATAAAGAAATTATATAAAAAAGAAATATATATATATATATATATATGATAAACTAGTTGAAAAATGTTAAGAAAGAAAAGATTAAAAGTTAAAAAAAATTAGCAGAAGAAGGAAAAAAAATTGAAAAAGAAAAAAAAATTTAAATTAATTGCAAGACTAAAGAATCATGAGTTCCATGCTTTGCTTTCTCCTCCTCTGGAATTCCACTGCTTTCCTTGGTATTGAAAGTGCACTCCTTGGTAGGTGAAATTAGTCCTTGCTGGATTTCTTGCTGATCTTCTTGGGGAGGGGCCTGTTGTAGTGATTCTCAAGTGTCTTTGCCCCAAGTGCAATTGCAGAGCCCTTACCAGGGGCCAGGTTGAGTAATCCCCTTGGGTTTGCTCTCAGGAGCTTTTGTTCCCTGAATGCTTTCTGAAGAGTTCCAGAGGACGGGAATGGAAATGGCGGCCTCCCAGTCTCCAGCCCGGAGGAGCTAAGTGCCCGGAGCCCCACTCTTCAATGCGCCCTCAGAGAATAGCGCTCAGTTACTCCCATCTCCCTGGCCTCTGGCCGCGCTCTGAGCTCACCCAGCCTGCAACTGGTTCAAAGTAACCCCGAACTGAGAGCTCACTCCTTGGCTCTGTCTCTGCAGCCAGCTTCTCCGTTCTAATACCTGCTAGCTCTGCGACACTCAGACACCCCCGGTCTTTGTGTGGCCCTGCAGGACCTGAGGCCTTGCTGACCCTGAGTGGTATTCACCCCACTTTAGTCTCTGGAGCAATGTCTCTCAGGGGAACAGACTTTTAAAAGTCCTGATTTTGTGCTCCATTGCTCTGCTGCTTGCAGGGAGCTGGCCCCTCCCTCTACAGTCTATCTTCCCCTCGCTCTGGATTCACTTCTCCTTAAGTCCTACCTTTCAGAAAGTGGTTGATTTTCTGTTTCTAGAATTGCTGTTTTTCTTCTCTTTGATCTCCTGTTGGATTTGTGGGTGTTTGCAATCTTTAGATAAGCTATCTAGCTGATCTGCTATCTGAAGTAGTCTCAGCCTGCTACTTCTCTGCCATATTGACTCCTCCCCCAAGATTGGGAGTTCTTGTCAACCTGCCTCAGGTTTGATAATGTGCTAGAACAGTTAACAGGTCTCAGGAAAGCCCTTTATTTATTATTACTGATATTCTAAAGAATTATCAAGCTATTAATGATTTATTATAAAGGATACAACTCAGAAAGTCAGATGGGAGAGATGTATAGCGCAAGGTGTATGGGAGGGGAGGGTTGAACCCTGCCAGCCCTTCCATATGTTGACTAACCTGGAAATTTTCCAACCTGGTCATGTAGTGTATGTTCTGGAGTTTGCACTACATATACATGATGAGTTAAACCAGGGACCATAGGTGCCAACTAAACCTCCCCTCTCTCTCTCCCTTCTCCAGAGATTGAGAGATAGGACTGAAAGCCTCAGACCAGGCTTTGGTCTTTCTGGTGACCAGTCCCCATCCTGAAGCCATCTAGGGGCCCACCAAGGGTTGTCTTACTATATTAGGTGCTCCTGTGACTTAGGAAATTATGTAGGATTTGAGAGCTCTGTGTCAGGAACTAGGGACAAAGACCAGGTATCTATTTCTCATTGTACCACATCTTCTATGATTAAAAAAAAGCCCTGAGAAAGACTTCGGCTTCTCTCATGCCTGCTGAAACATCCAGAATGCACAGAACTCTCCTTTTTATTCAATCACAGATATGATAACCAAATAACCCCCTTTTTTTTCTAGCTAAGTCATCTTCTTGCTTTTCAATCTCACATTTACAACAGGTAAGAAACAAGCCTGTCCTCCCCAACAACCTTTTTTATTTTTTTTGTATCTCTCCTAGCCTTTAACACATTGTC
Source organism: Mustela nivalis (assembly GCF_964662115.1). NCBI lineage: Eukaryota > Metazoa > Chordata > Mammalia > Carnivora > Mustelidae > Mustela > Mustela nivalis. Next base: position 41,394,511 of record NC_139022.1, on the reverse strand, counting down.
CTGTCTATAGCATACTCCCAAAATGTTTTGAATGGACTCTAAAATTAGAACCAGAGTACCTTCTTGAAGTTTTCATTCTTTTACATATTAATAAACATTAAAAACAACCATCACAACAATGAAGACTTGCAAAAATTGAATTCCACTTGTGTGGAATTGTGCTTAAATCTATGCTATGCATTCTCTCTAATTCTTAAAACATATTTATTTATTTATTTATTTGACGGAGAGAGAGAGAGAGATCACAAGTGGGCAGAGAGGCAGGAAGAGAGAGGAAGGGAGAAGCAGGCTCTCCGCTGAGCAGAGAGCCTGATGTGGGGCTTGATCCCAGGACCCTGAGATCTTGATCTGAGCCAAAGGCAGAGGTTTAACCCACTGAGCCACTCTGGCACCCTCTCTAATTCTTAAAATATGTCATGGTATGTCTTTGTTTCCCCCACTTAATACATGAAGCTCAGACAGCTTAATTGACTTTCCCAGAGTGACACAGCTGAGATTCAAATATAGGACTGTTTGTAATATACTGCTCCTTATGCCAGAAACTTTTTTAAGTGTTGTCTATATATATGAACTGGATTTTTACAAAATGAAATAGAGTTGGGAAAAGTTACAGTGTTATTTTTATTGCCCTATTTTCTAGTGCCTCAAAAATTTTGGTACGTCCCCATCCCCACCCCCATGAGTGGAGATATATTTTATATTTCTACATGAGGTTTATTTCATCTATTATAATATCCATGATGATGATGAAAATGAAATTAGCTCTGTATCAATGTTTTTAGTATTTTGCCTTAAAATTCAAGAAGAAAGGGGCATTTTCCTTACTGTACAGCTTTGTGTGTGAATACAAAATAGTAAAAAAAAAAATAGAAGTGACTATTCACTTCTATCAGTAGGGTAGAGTTTTATCCCTAGAGGTTTACTGCTCATTTAGAGCAATCAGTACCTTCTCAGTATTAGTGTGTGGCAGGGGTGTATAAAAACAGCAACACTTTAAGCTTTGAATTTTATAATAAAAACCATCAAGTAGCAATTTTTTATTCCCATTTTCTATCCTCTATCCAGGTGAAAATATTTACCCTTTGTACCACTAGTTCGGTACTGTCAGAATTTTACCATCAGACAATGTGTTGATTGAAGACGATAGCTTTTTGGATAAGAGGTAGAGGGCAACTTAACTAAAAAATGTGGCAGAATGACATTGACAAAGTTTTAGACTCTGCATTCTAGCTAGCATATATTCTGCATATAAATGGGAAAAAAATCACATAGACTGACAAATTCTAATGTTTCATAGAAAATTCTTTTCTGAGCTCTCTATTTTGCACAGATCTGATGGGAATTAAAAAGCTCTCTGTCCTCAACTGAAAAATCGATATTCAGAACTCATATGATGTCAAATTTGGATCCCAGTTTAACCCATGATTAATTGAAACATGTCCTATATTTCTTATTTTTTATTGTCCTTTTAAAAATGCCATACAAAAATCTTCATAAATCCATTATTTTATCATATAGTTAAATGATAAATTGGGATGGCATCAGCTTAACAAAAAATGCAGGATTTTTGTCAAGCTAAGATTAAAAATGTTTCATTATTCAATTTACTCAGCCATATTTTCTACAGAAATTCAATACCTACAGCTTTCCCATCCCTCTGTGGAATACTTCATCATCTGAGTATGACCTCAGAACATCTCTCGGGTGAGCATACATGTTAAAGGAAAAGAAAGGGATTACAGAATATTAGTGTTTCCCAAAATTACTTCTCTGTTATGGAAGAAAATTATGATTCCTATATGTTTCTTTTTTATTTTTTTAAGGTTTATTTATTTGAGAGAGAGAGAGCTTTGGGGCTTGTGAGTAAGGGAGGGGGAGCAGGGGCAGGGAGAGGGAGAGAGAATCTGCAGCAGATTCTGTGCTGATCATGGAGCCCAACATGGGTCTCGATCTCAGGACCCTGAGATCATGATCTGAGTTGAAACCAAGAGTTGGACACTAAACTGACTGTGATAGCACCAATCAGGTGTCCTGGTTCCTATCCATTTCTATGCAAATTGCTGTGTGTCCTGCTGAAATTGAGATTCCTTCCCCACAGACATTGGCCTTTTGGCCAAGGGAGTGTGATGGAAGTTGAATATATCACATCCAAGCACAAATCTTCAATGGCTGTTGTGTCTGTTTCTGCCAATTCTCTGGTTATTATCCCCCCCTTCTCTGCAAACTATATGTCCCAGGTAGATGTATCACCTTCACCCTGGGTCCTTGAATAAAAGAACATGAGAAGGGGCTCCTGGGGGGCTCAGTGAGTTTAGCCTCGGCCTTCAGCCCAGGCCTTGATCTCAGGGTCCTGAGATCGAGCCCCGCATCGGGCTCTCTGCTTGGAGGGGAGCCTGCGTCCTCCTCCCTCTCTCTGCCTGCTTCTCTGCCTACTTGTGATCTCTATCTGTCAAATAAATAAAATCTTCAAAAAAAATGGTTATACCCAACTTTTGTAGCAACATGGACAGGACTGGAAGAGATTATGTTGAGTGAAATAAGTCAAGCAGAAAGAGTCAATTATCATATGGTTTCACTTATTTGTGGAGCATAACAAATAGCATGGATGACATAGGGAGTTAGAGAGGAGAAGGGAGTTGGGGGAAATTGGAAGAGGAGGTGAAACATGAGAGACTATGGACTCTGAAAAATAATCTGAGGATTTTGAAGGGGTGGGAGTTGGGAGGTCGGGGTACCAGGTGGTGAGTATTATAGAGGGCACGGATAGCATGGAGCACTGGGTGTGGTGCAAAAATAATGAATACTGTTATGCTGAAAATAAAAAATTTATTTAAAAAAAATAGGACCCCAAAATTTAATGTATTAACAAATTAAATAGTCTTATGAAAACTCAAAAAAAAAAAAAAAAAAAGACCTGAGAAGCAGAGACCCATAGCTGCCAACATTAAACAGCAGTGAGGAATAAATGTCTGTTGCTGCATAAAGATCCTTGAGTACATTTCTCCATAAGCAGGTGTTGGATTGGGATGGGTTTCTATTAGCATAGCATTCTGAACCTATTGAGATTTGGAGGTTGTTGATTACCATAGCACAGCTGACTAATGAACAGTAGTTGTTTGTACTTTTCACTCCAGGAAATTATGAATAGCGTGGGTTTATTTCAATAATAAAGACAAGAAAATGGTTAATTCCTTTTAGGGTTTAGAGCAGAGCATTGGGATTAATCTCATCTTAGAACTGATCTGGTTTAAATATGGATTCATGGGTGATAGCTACTACTTGCAATTTACGAATATATGGAAATAATGGTCTATTATTTGGAACTTTATTGCGTTGTGATATAAACAATGAATAGCTATTTTTCAACAATAATTGTTTTTGTTCCCAAAGGCAAACATTTCCAAGTCTAATTCTGTTCCCATCAAATCTAAGAAACCGTCAAAGACTTTTGTTGGACTGAAATAGAATTTTATTGTATTGAATACTTTAAAAACAAATAGAACTTTGACTATAGTTTTAAATCTTATTTTATGCTTCATTTTAATACGGTTTGTTTTGTGTAAACTTGATTCGAATGTAATGATTATCTGGTCTACTACACCAAATTTAAGTAAACAAATTAAATAGTTAACAGGTTTAGAACAGCTATGCAACTATGAATATTGTGTAATCATTGGGGTTCCCACTCCTTTATCTTTATAATAGCTATAAAAATAACATTTAAACACAAACTCTACCAATAATGGAATCTGAAAAGTAAAAATTTACCTCTACTTCACCCTATACTCTTGCTTTTTAGAGGTAATAACTGTCTCTTTTCTTAAAAAAAAAAATTCTATTTTTAGTTCAGCTTGTTACTCCCTCTGCCTGTGATCCTAAATGTCATTCTTGAACCTTGAGTTCTTGATTTGTCAACTTTTGAGTTTATCAATTGACTTGTGATATGGTAAACTAGCCATTTAAAGCACTCATACCAAAGTTTGTCAAGCTTTGACATGCATACAGATCACCTAGTGATCTAATTAAAATACACATTATAATTTAGGACATGCAACATTTTAATCATACTTATTATTTGGTCTGTTTGAATTGGATTCCTCTGTCAACATGGGAAAAAGTGACCATGTTTTAAAACATTTTTCTTCGGGTGCCTGGGTGGCTTCGTGGGTTAAAGCCTGTGCCTTTGGCTCAGGTTATGATCTCAGGGTCCTGGGATGGAGCCCCACATCGGGCTCTCTGCTCAGCAGGGAGCCTGCTTAGTCCCTCTCTCTCTGCCTGCCTCTCTGCCTGCTTGTGATCTCTATCTTGCCAGATAAATAAATAAAATCTTTTAAAAAGATGGACATTTTTCTTGGATATTCCTTCAGGTCCTCTTTATAGTTTTTTTAGCTGCAAATATCTGTCTATTGCTTTTAAAATCAAATCTGGTATTTTTTTTTTTTTTAACTTTTTTTTTTTTTTTAACTTTTTATTTTTTATAAACATATATTTTTATCCCCAGGGGTACAGGTCTGTGAATCACCAGGTTTACACACTTCACAGCACTCACCAAAGCACATACCCTCCCCAATGTCCATAATCCCACCCCCTTCCCCCAAACCCCCTCCCCCCAGCAACCCTCAGTTTGTTTTGTGAGATTAAGAGTCACTTATGGTTTGTCTCCCTCCCAATCCCATCAAATCTGGTATTTTGAATGTAGAGTTCTAGATTCAAAATCTCTTTTTTTCAGAATTTCAAAGACATTGCTACATTTTCTAGTTTCCAGTAATGCTGATGGAAAATGCAAATGCAAATCCTATTTTTATCCTTGGGAAGGTAAACTCTTTTTCTTTTTAGATGCTTGTATACATTTTAATTCATACTTGGAATTCCGAGTTTTATTAAGATGAACCTAGGATTGGGTTGTTTCAAATTCACTATGCTGTGCATGTAAAGTTCCCTTAAAATCTGACGGCTTGTGCCTGGATTTCATTTACTAAAAATTGCTTCTTATACTTTCTTTTTTCTTCTGCTCTACCATTCTCTACTATTGAACATTTGAGTAATCTCTGAGCTCAATTCTACTGACTTTTGTATCTCTTGACAGTGAGTTGTTTGCTGTGTGTACATCTCCTAATTTTTTATTAAGCTATGGATATAATATATAGTAAGAATGGATAGATAGAAATGAGATTTAGGACTGGAAATGTGTAGGTGTCTTCTGCTGTGTCCTTAGTATAAGGTGTTCCACCTATGTAGTCAGGAGGTGAGCTGAATTTGGAATTCTTCGCTATATTTACTCTTGATGCAAGACCAGGGTCAAATTGCTCTATTGTTTCCTTGCATTTATGTTGAATCTGGTATGCTGGAGAGATTTTCTTTCTTTCTTTTTAAAATTTTATTTATTAATTTATTCATTTGAGACAGAGAGACACAGAGAGAACATGAGCAGGGGAGAGAAGCAGAGGGAGAGGGAGAAGTAGACTCTCTGCTGAGCTAGGAGCCTGACACAGGGCTCAAACCCAGGACCCAGAGATTATGACCTGAGCCCAAAGCAGATGCTTAAACATCTGAACCACCAAGGCGCCCCTAGTTTTTCTTGAGATTTTCTTGTACCCCTGGGCTTCATTTTTTCTTGTGCCATGGCGTGAGTATCTCTTCACATTTTTTCCTCTCCTCCAGAAATGTTATTGCCTGTCTGGCTATTTTTAGCCTGCTGGTGTTGTGTCTTGTCCTGATCCAGCCTTAGTCGTAAGTGGGCTGCATGTCCCTGGCTCCCAAGGGTGGAGTTTCCTCTGTGATCCTGCTCCTTGTCCCTGTGCCAGCCAGCCTCTGCCTTGTATAGTTTGCAGGTTTTGTGCTGGAACAGTTTTTCTGCCTTTCCTCATGAGTACATATGGGATTGGTATGGGATGCTACTGAATGGAATTCTGGATGCAGTAATGTGTGTTGCCCCCCATCACGAGTAGGATTTTCTCTTTTACTTTTTTAGCCATAATGAAAAGTCCCCAGGGTAGTAGAACTTCCTTTGATGTTTAAGGTGTTTTAGAATTTTATTTCATCAAGACTTTTAGGCTTGGAGCTTTAGGATTTTCTCATCATGATCATCTCTTTATTTCTCTAGACCTGCCCCCCAAGGAAGGATCTCCTCAGCCTTCCACTTTGCCCCTGGTCTTGTTCATGAGCACCAAAGGAGGTCACTGGAAGAGAGTAGGAACAAAATTGCCTGTGCTTACAGCTTCCCAGGGTTCTGTTCTCTCCTGCTAACCCACATTCAGGCTTCAGCTATCATGATGGGTAATTTTTTTTTAAAATTTACTTGATAGAGAGATCACAAGTAGGTAGAGAGGCAGGCAGAGAAAGAGGGAGAGGCAGACTCCCAGCTAAGCAGAGAGCCCAATATGGGGCTCGATCCCAGGACCCTGAGATCATGACCTGAGCCAAAGACAAAGGCTTAACCCACTGAGCCATCCAGGTGCCCCATCAGGATGGGTAATTTTATATGTCAAATTGTCTGGGCCACAGTGCCCACATATGTGGTCAAGTGTTCCTCTGGATGTTTCTGTGAGAGTGTTTTTGGTTAATATTCACATTTAAATGGGTGAACTATGTGTAAGGCCAGTTGTCTTCCACTGTATGGCTTGGCCTCATCCAATCAGTGGAAGGCCCGAATAAAACAAAAGTCTGACCTCTTCTGAGCTGGGAGAGTTCTGCCATCAGAGGCCTTTGTAGTGATCTAAAATATCAGTTCTTCCCTGTGTTTCCATCTGGCTGGTTTATCCTATAGATTCCAGACTTGACAGCCTCCGTAAATGTGTGAGCCAACTACTTAAATTTTCTCTCTGTCTTTTCTCCTTCTCACTTGCTGATTACTTCTGATTCTCTGGAGGATGCTGACTGATAGAACAATTAAAAGAAATTTACCTGGATTCTTATAATCTTACATACATACTAACATACTTGTGTCTTACATACAAGATACTAAGTATCTTGTATGATACTTCAATTTCTTCCTCCCTTGTTGTGCTACAGGTGAGTCAAAGATTACATACCATTGCTCTGAGGAAGGATCTGTCTTCCCTTTAATTTTAGGCTATAGAATTACCTTGCAAATTCATCGTTCTGACAGGTTTGAGAAAAATTAGAATTTTTAAAAAAGTTATTCACCACTTTTTTGTTATTTATTTATTTATCTATTTATTGTTTTGAGGAACACAATATTCGTTCCAGCTGTCTAAATCCTAGACAGAAGACTTTTCAGTGATAATCTTCTTTAATCTCTCTTAGCCTAAAAGTAGTTTTTTTTAAAGATTTCTTTTTTTTTAATTTCTTTTCAACATAACAGTATTCATTGTTTTTGCACCACACCCAGTGCTCCATGCAATCCATGCCCTCTATAATACCCACCACCTGGTTCCCCCAACCTCCTATCCCCCACCCCTTCAAAATCCTCAGATTGTTTTTCAGAGTCCATAGTCTCTCATGGTTCACCTCCCCTTCCAATTTCCCTCAACTCCCTTCTCCTCTCCATCTCCCTATGTCCTCCATGTTATTTGTTATGCTCCACAAATAAATGAAACCATATGATAATTGACTCTCTCTGCTTGACTTATTTCACTCAGCATAATCTCTTCCAGTCTCATCCATGTTGCTACAAAAGTTGGGTATTCATCCTTTCCGATGGAGGCATAATACTCCATAGTGTATGTGGACCACATCTTCCTTATCCATTCATCCACTGAAGGGCATCTTGGTTCTTTCCACAGTTTGGCGACCATGGCCATTGCTGCTATAAACATTGGGTACAGATGGCCCTTCTTTTCACTACATCTGTATCTTTGGAGTAAATACCCAATAGTGCAATTGCACGATCATAGGGAAACTCTATTTTTAATTTCTTGAGGAATCTTCACACTGTTTTCCAAAGTGGCTGTAATAACTTGCATTCCCACCAACAGTGTAAGAGGGTTCCCCTTTCTCTACATCCTCTCCAACACATGTTGTTTCCTGTCTTGCTAATTTTGGCCATTCTAACTGGTGTAAGGTGGTATCTCAATGTGGTTTTAATTTGAATCTCCCTGATGGCTAGTGATGATGAACATTTTTTCATGTGTCTGATAGCCATTTGTATGTCTTCATTGGAGAAGTGTCTGTTCATGTCTTTGGCCCATTTTTTTATATGATTGTCTGTTTTGTGCATATTGAGTTTGAGGAGTTCTTTATAGATCCTGGATATCAGTGTATCAGTACATTGTCTGTACTGTCATTTGCAAATATTTTCTCCCATTCCATGGGTTGCCTCTTTGTTTTGTTGACTGTTTCCTTTGCTGTGCAGAAGCTTTTGATCTTGATGAAGTCCCAAAAGTTCATTTTTGCTTTTGTTTCCTTTGCCTTTCGAGACATATCTTGAAAGAAGTTGCTGTAGCTGATATTGAAGAGGTTACTGCCTATGTTCTCCTCTAGGATTCTGATGGATTCCTATCTCACGTTGAGGTCTTTTATCCATTTTGAGTTTATCTTTGTGTACGGTGTAAGAGAATGGTCGAGTTTCATTCTTCTACATATAGCTGTCCAGTTTTCCCAGCACCATTTATTGAAGAGACTGTCTTTTTTCCACTGTATATTTTTTCCTGTTTTGTCGAAGATTATTTGCCCATAGAGTTGAGGATCCATATCTGGGCTCTCTAGTCTGTTCCTCTTGTCTATGTGTCTGTTTTTATGCCAGTACCATGCTGTCTTGGTGATCACAGCTTTTTAGTAAAGCTTGAAATCAGGTAACGTGATGCCGCCAGTTTTATTTTTTTTTTTCAACATTTCCTTAGCAATTTAGGGTATCTTCTGATTCCATACATATTCTAGGATTATTTTCTCCAGCTCTTTGAAAATTACCTGTAGAATTTTGATTGGAATGGCATTAAAAGTATAGATTGCTCTAGGCAGTATAGACATTTTAACAATGTTTATTCTTCCAATCCAAGAGCATGCAATGGTCTTCCATCTTTCTGTGTCATCTTCATTTCTTTCATGAGTGTTCTGTAGTTCCTCGAGTACAGTTCCTTTACCTCTTTGGTTCGGTTTATTCCCAGGTATCTTATGGTTCTTGGTGCTATAGTAAATGGAATTGATTATCTAATTTCCCTTTCTGTATTTTCATTGTTAGTATATAAGAAAGCCACTGATTTCTGTACATTTACTTTGTATCCTGCCATGTTGCTGTATTGCTGTATGAGTTCTAGTAGTTTGACGGTGGAGTCTTTTGGATTTTCCATATAAAGAATCATGTCATCTGCAAAGAGAGAGAGTTTGACTTCTTCATTGCCAATTTGGATACCTTTTATTTCTCTTTGTTGTCTGATTGCTCTTGCGAGGACTTCTAATACTTTGTTGAACAAGAGTGGTGAGAGTAGGCATCCTTGTCATGTTCCTGATCTCAACGGGAAGGCTGCAAGCTTTTTCCCATTGAGGATGATATTTGCTGTGGGTCTTTCATAGACAAATTTTATGAAGTTCAGGAATGTTCCTTCTATCCCTATACTTTGAAGCATTTTAATCAGGAATGGATGCTGGATTTTGTCAAATGCTTTTTCTGCATCAATCGAGAGGACCATGTGGTTCTTCTTTCCTCTCTTATTAATTTGTTCTACTACATTGATTGATTTAAGAATGTTGACCATTCTTGTAGCCCAGAGATGAATCCCACCTGGTCATGATGGATAATCTTTTTAATGTGCTGTTGGATCCTGTTTGCTAGGATCTTGTTGAGAATCTTAGCATCCATATTCATCATTGATACTGGTCTGAAATTCTCCTTTTCGGTAGGGTCTTTGCCTGGTTTCAGGGTGTGGGTAATGCTGGCTTCATAGAAAGAGTCTGGAAGTTTTCCTTCTACTTCAATTTTTTGAAACATCTTAAGGAGAATAGAGATAGCACTTTGCTTTGTGCACTTAACAGCCTTTTCTGTTGATTCCAATTATTTCCAGTCAGATATTATAAATGAAGAGCAGAAAAATTTATTTAATAATCAATGCAAACTATCTTTTTCTTTGCAAGTTTTATCATATGGAGACAGGTTTCATAAAACAGGATGAAGTACTAAAACGCTGATGGCTTGCTTTTCTAAAGATTATTGTAGGAATGATGCATATTTGAATTTAAATTACTAGGACTCTGAAGTATTATCATGGCCGTGCCTTTGGAAGGCCTATAGGTAACCCTAACCATTTACATCTTGGGTAAGGACAGGAAAAATAGTGCTTCCCCTGAAGAATTTGAGGAAAATTGATTGTGTCGGTCACATGACTGAAATCACATGGAATGGCCAAGATTTCAGAGAACTTTCAAGTCAGAATAAACCTCAGAGATTATTTTCTCAACCCTTTAATTAGAGAACAAGCTTATTCCCAGAGAATATGAGATTTTACTAAAGGATACACACAATATATTGCCAGATTCACCATTAGTATTCTGTTCTCTTTTATCCCTGGGCTCTGCTCTCAGTGTCTTCTGCCATTAGACATGGTCACATATGATCGCAAGTTGAAACCATGCAGTTGTATGAAAACAAATTCTCAGGGTCAGAATTCAGATACTTCCAGTGAGTGTTTGCAATGTTTCATGCATAGCTAGTTTCATGAGATGAGAAAGTTGGTATTTCCACTTATAACTTCCTTACTTAGTTTTAATTTCTTTAACCCAATAGGCTAGATAGGCTATAATGTCTAGGACCAAAATCTCAGGTGAGTTGAATTTCCTGGAAACCATCTTGATTTACAGTTGAATGTGTGAGTAGATGTTTGGCAGTCAGCCTGTTAATGTTAAAACACTCAGCTGAAATAGATGGTGTTGTATTTTCATATCTTGGTTCCTCTTTTTGGTGTCACCTTATATGAACATGCTTTTCTCTCCACACCTTTTTCATGGCTAGAATTAGTGTGAGACACCTCGGACACACAAGTAAAGAAGACTGGCCAGAATTCCCAAAGGAAGCACCTCTTTGGATTTTGTAGCTTGGGAGTCTCTCACCCACCATGTTCTTGGCCCTTCCTTTGGCCGTTGATCTCTTCTCTGACAGTGTATGGAGAGAATGACAGGCAGTTTTGTCTGCAAGGCAGTTTTAGCTCCAGAGAAGAGACATTTGGCAGTAATATCATATAGTATTGATAATATTTTAGTCAGAATGTCTTGCAACTAAAATATTCAAATTGTGAGAGTTAAGTAGATTAGGTATAATGTGTAGTTCAGATAACATTCTCCTGGTTATGTAACATAGATTAGCAAATAACCAATGGTATCCTCAGAAGGATCTCACCATGGGAGGAGTCTCCTGATCTTTTTTTTTTTTTTAATAGTTTGTTTATTTATTTGACAGGCAGAGATCACAAGTAGGCAGAGAGAGGCAGGCGAGGGTGCTTGAGGAAGCAGAGAGCCTGATGCGGGGCTTGATCCCAGGACCCTGAGATCATGACCTGAGCCAAGGGCAGAGGATTAACCCACTGAGCCACCCAGGCACGCTGAGTCTCCTGATCTTAACATATTGAGTCACAGAGTTTTAGCCAGGCTCTCTGTGATGTTCTGTATTCCCTGTTTTTATTCAGGTGCCTCATCAATTTCATATTCTTATTTCCTTTTCTTAGTTTTATTCTTCTTCCTGTTTAATATACTGTGCACACTGAAGAGAAAGGGTGGAAGGAAAGAAACATTTATTTTGCTCTCTGCTGGGGAAGCCCCTTGTTAGATTCTGTCCATCTGATAATCTCATGTATTTACTTACTGTATTCCTAAAATGTCACAATATATTTATTTTTTTTCTGTGAAAGATTTCTTAAGAGTCCTAGAGTTCATGACTCACTATAATAAAGGCTTTATTTCTCCCTCTTGTACATATTTCAATAACATATTTTTTATAGTTATTTATGTATAGGTATAAAACTTACATATCACTGAGCAAATCTGGCATTGATTTAATCTAGCTTTAGCTCAAGAATAATGGGACTCTCTCTTTTCATCCTTAGGAGTTAAGCACAGGTTTCTTACTTAATTCAAAGATGTAGACATAGTTAGATAGATAGAAATAGGTAAACAGTCCATTGTTGAGGTAAATAAAGTGAAAACCACTTAAGCACAGCATCTGTGTTGCAGCCACAGTTACTCCTCTTGGCTGGAGATGATTGATGTGAATTGACTCAAAGCAAGAATGGTCTGCATATGGTGAATCTTGTTCCCTTGTCACCTAGTAGGCCACATTACAATGAGTTTACCCTTGTACATATTTACCTGGCAAGAGAAATGGTTGAATGTTTTCTCATGTATATATCAGAACAACCCAGTAATGAATGAACACACACACACACACACACACACACACACACACACACACACTTCCTTCCCACTGAAGGCTAGAGAGGCCAAGGATATAGTCAGTAAGTAATGAAACATTCAAACTCAACCCTATTTGACTCTAAAGATCAGTCTTAAATCTATTCATGAGCTAAATATCGTTATTATGTCTTTGTTTTTGGTGCTCCTTGAATGAAAAAAATTTAGTAAAATACATGCCACATAAAATGTACCATCTTAACCATTGTTAAGTGTACACTTCCGTGCCATTAAGTATGTTAACATTGTTAGGCTGCTATCGCTATCATCCATCCATAAAAGTCCTTACATCTTGCAAAACTGAAACTCTACCCAATAAACAATAACTCCTCATCTTCCTTTCCTCCAGCCCCTGGCAACTACTACACTACTCTCTGTCTCTGGTTCAACTACTCTTGTATATATTGTTGGGTCCGTTATCAAAGGAACGAGACTGAGAAAAGTTATGCAAAGCCTTATTCTATGCCAAGCATTAGAAGTCAGACTGACCGGCCAGGGCTGCCTCCGAAGAGTGATGCCCCTTGGTCTTACAGGCTAGTTTTTATAGGGCACAATCACAGACATTTTAAAGCACATGCTTACATAGGATTACAGATAGAACAAAATATAGAAACTGGTTTTTCTGGTCTGGCAAAGAGAAAACCATTTATATTCTCTCCTTAACAGTTGATCAATTAATCTAAGAAAACTTTGTGTTTTTTTTTTTCTTGTGAATACATCCATCAAAACTGATCTAATATGGTTAAATTTCCAACATATTTCATTGTCCTCTTTCAAACCTATAAACCAAGGCAAATAAAGTCACTTCCCCCAAGCCTTATATGACTTACAACATACCCTCAAGTTTAGTTTTTATTTCTTTTCATGTTCTGAGGCAACCAGATATTTTTATTTTAAGACAAAACTATTTACTCTCTAAAGCCCTCTTTTTTTGTGTGTACAATTTTTCTAAACTTACTATCAGTCATCAGTCAACTGCCTTTCCTCTGCTTTTTTTAGACAACATTAAAACTTTTAATAAAAACTTAATGGCATTTTTCTTTTGGTAATCTAGAATACATGGAGTCATTTTATTTGATTTATTATTCTGATGTGCTACATTAAAAAATTCATTTTAATTTTAGTCTGTCCTGACCATACCTAAATTTTTTTTGAAGATTTCTCTTCACAAACCTTTTACAATTTTTTTGTATCTAGGTTCTGTCCCAAGCCATTTTTTAAAATAATTATTTCATTTAGGACAAAATTACCTTTTATATTTAACAAAATGTATTTTTATTCCCTTTTTTTGGTATCTCCTAATTTTTATATATAGGGTGTTTTCCTTACTTTCTTCAGTCTTAGTTACAGTTAGTAGAATTTTTATTCTTAGAAACACTTTAGTCTCTAGTGATGACTAAGTATTAACCAGTTGTGAACAGTTACAACAGAATTCTTTAGATGGCAAATTTATGAATCAGTTAAACACAAAACTTGTTTACCAACAGATTTACATATTTTTAGTTTCTTTGCAGTAAGAAGTTAAAAGCACAAACTTGCTTCCAGTAATTAATGCTTTAGTATTTTTATCCCATTTGGTTAAGACCTAGATGTCCAACAAATTTAATTCCATTTGTCATCCAAGTAAACCTTCAGTGTTTCAGGTTACTAAAGACTTTGAAAGCTATTTTAACAATTATCCATTAAAACTTTGAGACAGACAATTAATCATCAGTTCAGTTATTTCTTTGCTAACAGATTTTAACAAATAGCATGAGTTTATTTGACCTTCAGTAGTCTTTGAAGTTTCACATTTACTGATGTAACTTTAAAGCCATGTCTATTTTAATTAAATCAACATACTTAATTTAATTTAAATACTGATTTACGTTTCACCTGGACCCACTCCATTTTTAATGTTTACCTGAGACACAGGTGGGAATATCTGGAGTGGGGGGGGTGTTAGGTCCAGGGGGTGCTCTTTTTGTTTCTTGACAGTGAAGAGAGAAGGAGCCATGGTGCAGGAAGCACTGAGGATGGTCTAGAAGCCAGTTATGCAGGCTGCACCCAAGTTGGTGCAGAAACAGAAGGAGACAGAACAAACAAAGTGCTGCCAGAAGGCACTGCCAGCAAGGGAGAGGGGCTAGGCAGTCGAGGTCGGGCCAGAGAAGGCAAGGAACTTCCCCTAAACAAAGGGAGTTTTGGCAGCTGCTTGGGGATATTCCTTAAATTCTCTGTCTCAAGTTAGACCAACCACAGTCGGCTCCAGTTATAGCCATTAACATAAGAAATGAGCAAGGGAGAGGTCCCACATCTATTAGGAGGAACGGAGAGATGAAAGTCAGAGTCCCCTTTCTCTCTGCTTGTCCCATTTTTTTCAAACACTACAAACAAACAACATAACAGACAACAAAAAGACAAGATACAGACAACCACAGACACAGCGGCCCTTACCTAAAACCTGCCACTGGTGGGGATTTTCTCAGTCCCCTACAAACATTCACCGGTGGGGATTTTCTCGGTCCTCTAGAAACGAGTAACAAAACAGACAACAAAAAGACAAGACAAAGACACAGACCCAGCGGACCTCACCCGCTGGTGGGGGTTTTCCCTGCCCCCTACAGATGGGGGTTACCTGGCCCCCTAGACCCAGATGACCGCCTAGGGAGGCTTAGACCCCCAGACAATCTACCAGAAGAGGGATGGGGCATCCCCACATCCACTCCAGCCTTGGAGAGCCTGGCTGCGTCCAGCTTCTCCCCCGTGGGCCATACCCTGGAGCTCCACAACCAAACAGACCAGATCTCACAGAATATGGAGATCTTACCTCTGGAGGCTTTTCCCGGAAATTCTGATGCTGGCTCAGTTCTTGTCATTTGATCCTGGACGAGGCCCCATATGTTGGGTCCATTATCAAAGGAACGAGAGTGAGAAAAGTTATGCAAAGCCTTATTCTATGCCAAGCATTAGAAGTTAGACTGACCAGCCAGGGAAATGAGGCTGAGACAAAGGGAAAGTTATGTAAAGCTTTATTCTATGCCAAGCATTAGAAGTCAGACTGACCGGCCAGGGCTGCCTCCGAAGAGAGCGACGCCCCTTGGTCTTACAGGCTAGTTTTTATAGGGCACAATCGCAGACATCTGCATATGTGGCTTTGGCTGATTGGATGTCTCCTACCTGTGTGTTTTAGTAACGGTTACCAATGGCCTTGTTTTAGGTATGTGTTTTAGTAATAGTTACCTGGAATTGGCCTTATCTTAGGTGTGTGTTTTAATAACAGTTACCTTGTTTTAGGTGTTGTGTTTTAGTAACAGTTACCTGGAACCAAGAACAGTAACTTTTCTAGACAACAAAATGTCTACCTAGGCAACATGGAGTCACTATGGCTAAGTAGACCCAGGCAGGCCCTAGGGGGTTAACATGTTTAAATGTGGAATCGACCCCAACATATATAAATACATAAATGAAATATATAAATATATATAAATGCACATATAAAGGTCATATAAATAGAATCATAACAGTATTTGTCTTCTTGAAACTGGCTTATTTCACTTAGTGTAATGTCTTCAAGGGTCATCCATCTTACAGTATATGTCAGAATTTCCTTCCTTTTTGAAATTTAGTATTCATAGTTGTGTATACCACATTTTGTTTTCCATTCATCCATCAGTGGACGCTTAGGTTGCTTTCAGCTTTTCACCTTATTTATTTATGTGAACCCTCCATAGGTTCTTTGCTGTGCATACTTTTAAATTAACATTCTAAACAACAGATCCTTAATCCTAACAGAGAATGAAATTATGAGTTGATTTCCTTCCTTTTTGAAATTTAGTATTCATAGTTGTGTATACCACATTTTGTTTTCCATTCATCCATCAGTGGACACTTAGGTTGCTTTCAGCTTTTCACCTTATTTTTTATGTGAACCCTCCATAGGTTCTTTGCTGGGCATACTTTTAAATTAACATTCTAAATAACAGATCCTTAATCCTAACAGAGAATGAAATTATGAGTTGATCCTAAGACAGCTGTGGAATTATTTTGTGTGTTACAAGTAAATGGTAGAGAGTTTTTGAGAGTCAATTTTAATATTTAGGAAAAGAAAATAAAGAGCATGGATTCATTTGCTCTGTGTGAAGGAAAGCAGCACGTGCTTCCATTTTACCACAAAAACAAAAATGGTTATGTCTCCCTGGAGCAGCATTTCAAAGACTTTTGGAGATTTGGGTCATGAAACATGTTGTAAATTCTTATCTTGCCCCCACTCCTTCTGGTAAGTATAAGTAAACACATTATATAAGTAGCCTTAAGGACAATTCACTGGGGAAGAATCAAGTAAATTCCAGAGAAAAAAAATTTTTAAAGACTTTTATTTTACTTATCTGACAGAACACAAGTAGGGGGTGTGGGAGGGGGAGAAACGGGCTCTCCACTGAACTCAGGGCACGTGACACCTGACGGCTAGATCTCAGGACCCTGGGTTCATGACCTGAGCCACAGGCAGATGCTTAACCTCCTGAGCCACCCCGTCGCACCTGGAAGAACATTTTAAATCAAAACATATGCAACAAATATTTTCTGATAATCACTTTGATATGAAGTCATTGAAGTTATTTAAGCCATTTTTTTCTTTTTTCTTTGTTTTTTTAAGATTTTATTTATTTCAAAGAGATCACAAGTAGGCAGAGAGGCAGGCAGAGAGAGAGAGAGGAGGAAGCAGGCTCCCTGCCGAGCAGACACCCTGATGCAGGGCTCGATCCCAGGACCCCGGTATCATGACCTGAGCCAAAGGTAGAGGCTTTAGCCCACTGAGCCACCCAGGTGTCCTGAAGCCATTTTTTTCTTAAATAAAATTACTTTTTTTATTTATACAGTTGTGTGTATAACATGCCTGTTGAGTGTATATCTTCTTAGCTTAGAATTTTGTGTCTTGGGTTTATACCACAAGCTCAGCTTAAAGGGTTAGAACCCAAATTATTACAGTTTTATACTCAGAATGAGTAGAGTGCTGATAAAAAATAATTTTTATTAGATGCCTTTAAATCTGCATAATAGTGACATATTTTAAAATTGACATTTAAAGAAAAATTATTTTTTTGTTGAAGATAATTCTAGAATGTCAATGTTAAATTTTATAACATTTTGCTTTATTAATTCATATTATACTAAAAGGTATTTGGAATACATTTAATGCTCTTTTCATGAGTTTATCTAATATTCAGAATTAACTTGACTACTCTGAAAGAATTGTTTTACTTATGAGCATTTCATATTTTAGGTTAAGAAAGTAGTTATGAAAATAAGAAGCCAAATGATGATTATTTTATTTTTTCATTGGAAATATTCAGTGAGGAATCATTTAATTCTTTATTTTAGTTTTAAACACATGTAAAATACTTTGACCTACACACCTTGAAATTTATGAATTACATGAACACTGATTATCTTACATTTTTATTTTCCTTATTTTCTGTGCATTTTCAATAGTTTAACTATCTCTTAAGACATGTTTTATTGGAGAAGTGTCTGTCCATTATCTTCTGCCCATTTTTTGATATGATTGTCTGTTTTGTATGTGTTGAGTTTGAGGAGTTCATTATAGATCCTGGATATCAACCTTTTGTCTGTACTGTAATTTGCAAATATCTTCTCCCATTCCATGGGTTGTCTCTTTGTTTTCTTGACTGTTTCCTTTGCTGTGCAGAAGCTTTTGATTTTGATGAAGTCCCAAACGTTCATCTTCGCTTTTGTTTCCTTTGCCTTTGGAGGCATATCTTGAAAGAATTTGCTGTGACTGATATCAAAGAGATTACTGCCTATGTTCTCCTCTAGGATTCTGATGGATTCCTGTCTCAATAAAGACATACAAATGGCTCTCAGTCACATGAAAAAATGTTCATCATCACTAGCCATCAGGAAGATTCAAATTAAAACTACATTGAGATATCACCTTACACCAGTTAGAATGGCCAAATTTAGCAAGACAGGAAACAACATGTGTTGGAGAGGATGTAGAGAAAGGGAGCCCTCTTACACTGTTGGTGGGAATGCAAGTTGGTGCATCCTCTTTGGAGAACAGTGTGGAGATTCCTCAAGAAATAAAAAATAGAACTTCCGTATGACCCTGCCATTGCACTACTGGGTATTTACCCCAAAGATACAGATGTAGTGAAAAGAAGGGCCATCTGTACCCCAATGTTTATAGCAGCAATGGCCATGGTCGCCAAACTGTGGAAAGAACCAAGATGCCCTTCAGCGGATGAATGGATAAGGAAGATGTGGTCCATATACACTATGGAGTATTATGCCTCCATCAGAAAGGATGAATACCCGACTTTTGTAGCAACATGGATGGGACTGGAAGAGATTATGCTGAGTGAAATAAGTCAAGCAGAGAGAGTCAATTATCATATGGTTTCACTTATTTGTGGAGCATGACAAATAGCATGGAGG